>NW_027531525.1:2007332-2038979 GCF_008692635.1 Crocuta crocuta
TTGACAAAAATAATTCTCATAATTGTTAGCCTTTTATTAAACTGTCTCCATTTTTTAATTCTTTGGAATTCATATTTTAGGTTTATATGTTTGAATAATAGCTTCACGGATGCCATTACTCTGAGCTCTGTGACATTTGAGACCATCTGCCACTTGAAGGACCCTGGCGAGGCACTACGTTCTTTATCACACTTTCCTTCAAATGCTGCTTTTGCTGTCAGCTGGCCTTGAATTTTGGGTAGCAAAACTTGAGTCTGACTTTGTACCTTGGGAAAATATTCTTTTTCTTCAAGGTTTGGAAAATTCTTTAACTTTTGAGTTTAGTAATTTCTTTTAAGTTTATTTATTTATTTTGAGAGAGACAGAGTACAAGCAAGGGAGGGGTGGGGGGGAGAGAAAGAGAAAGACAGAGAGAGAAAGAGAGAGAGAGAATCCCAAGCAGGCTCTGCAGGGTCATCACAGAGCTGGACATGGGGCTCGAACTCACAAAATTGTGAGGTCATGACCTAAGCCAAAATTGAGAGTCAGACGCTTAACCGACTTACCCATCCAGGTTCCCCTAAGTCTAGTAATTTAATTGAGATATGTCTCCATGTTGGTCATTTTATATCGATTTTTTTTCTGGCTGTATGATGGGCCCTTTCTTGGTATCTAGCAATTTTTTCATTCTGGGAAGTTTTCTTTTTTGTATATCTCTGAACACCTTCTCTAGTCCATTTATTTGGTTCTCGCCAAAGGTTTATCTACTGTCTTCCTATCTTTAAACTTCTCATTAGTAACTTTAATCTCTCTGTCACTTTTCTGCACTTTCAGTAGGATTATTTTAAGCCTTTTCACCCTGTTAGTAACTTGATTTTCAGCTTTTTCTTCAGTTTTCTTCATGTGTTAGATTTGCAAGTGGATTGTTACTAGAGATATTTGTCTGGCTTCCTACAAATCTAACTTATAGCAGGCTGGCTTTCTGGGTGGTTTATGTAGATAAGGGGTTGGTTTCCTGGTCAGGTTTTTTCAGGTTCAGAGTTTTATTATTTTTTTATTTTGAGAGACAGAAAGAGCATGAGAAAGAGCAAGCCAGAGTGCATGAGTGGGGGAGGGGCAGAGTGAAAGAGAGAATCTTAAGCAGGTTCCATGCTCAGTGTAGAACCTGATATGGGGCCCAATCCCATGATCCTGGGATCATGACCTGAGTGGAAACCACCTGAGCCACCCAGGTGCCCCAGAGATCTGTTTTTAGAGATGGTCTGGCCATTGTCTGGATGAAGGTAGAAACTGCCAGTCTTTTTAAAGACTAGGCCTGGAAATGGCATAAGTCACTTGCAATTTACCTCTGTTGGCCTGAGCAGTCACAGGACAGTCTAGACTGAGAAGAGAGGACATAGACTTTACCTGTTGATACCAGGAATGTTAAATAATTTGTAGCCATTTAAGATCTGCCACAGGGTGCATGTGTTTTACCCCTGGAAATATAGTTCTTTTCTTACGCTTTCTTTTGAGAATTCTTCATAAAGGATTTAATGTGAAAATTGACTTATCTCTCACAGCTAACACCTTATGAACACTATTCCAGGAAGATAGATACCCAAGGATACACACAGGAGAAATGCATACTCCTCAAGGTTCAGCCCCAAACCCTGTCTGCTGTCTTATCCAGATGAACTCTGTGACCAAGGAGAACTTCATGAATTCCTTTTAGCCCTTTAGTTTAAGACCTGGAAGAGCAGCTAATCCAGGAGCTGGTTTTTGTTTTCCTCCTCCTAATCCCACTCCGATTCCCTCTTGGCATTTTATACTACCAGGCATCTCAGAATGTGTGAGCAATCCAGTGTGAGATAATTTGCAGCCTCTTTAGACCATCATGGAAAGGCCCACCTCATGTTCCTTTTGGTACCAGTTTATTCTTAAATGATTTCAGGTTTCCCTGTGTGACTGTGGAGTGAAATGAGGGTTGGCAGTGGTAAGGGGAGCTTCACTGTGCTTTAGGCCTCACGGGAACCTAAAGGGATCAGATCAGAGAAGGAATTAGGCAGGTAGATGATCTATAAGTGAGGCTGCCTTTGGTTAGAGGGCATGAGGGGTGTAAATGTACAGGCTGGTATCAGCCTAGCCAGGGGATGGAAATCTTATTTCTCAAGTTACCAGAAGATGCTAATCCACAGACGCCTTAACTTACAGTTGTGAAGAGATGTATTCTTTGATGCCATCCATGTTTTTATGTGGAATCACCTAAAACGAACTCAGATTCAGAATACTTGAGTTAACATGGTGCAAGCCAAGTAAAACACATCTGTAAGCTACATTTGGCCTTCCGGTGACTAGTGTAACCTCTCTGATTGACATGTGATTCAACTTTAAAAGTCTTAGAGAGGGGCGCCTGGGTGGCTCAATCGGTTAAGCTTCTGACTTCGGCTCAGGTCATGATTTCACGGTTTGTTGGTTTGAGCCCCTCGTTGGGCTCTGTGCTGACAGCTAGCTCAGAGCCTGGAGCCTACTTCAGATTCTGTGTTTCCCTTTCTCTCTGCCCCTCCCCCACTCATGCTCTGTCTCTCTCTGTCTCAAAAATAAATAAACATTAAAAAATTTTTTAAAAAGTCTTAGTGCATTCATTTATAAAACCATTGCTTTTCCACCTCAGACGTGCTCTGTCCACTTAGAAATCCAGTCCAGAAATCTGGCAGATTACCCATGACTCTTTCCTCCTGCACAGTCACTATCTTCTATCTGCCCTGAATCCTATCGATTTTATCTCCGTCATGTCTTTGACACTCCGTACTGCTTTGCTCTTACTAACCAGATACTGCAGCAGTCTCCTAGCTGGGCTTGCCAGGGATGTCACCCCCTTCCTGTCTTGCCATGAAAATGATCTTTTGAAATGCAGATCTAGGGGCTCCTTCGTGGCTTGGTCAGTTAAGCATCTGACTTCAGCTCAGCTCACCATCTCACAGCTCGTGAGTTCGAGCCCTGTGTTGGGCTCTGTGCTGACAGCTCAGAGCCTGGAGCCTGCTTCAGATTCTGTGTCTCCCTCTCTCTCTGCTTCTCTCACCACTCATGCTGTCTCTCTCTCAAAAATAAATAAAGATAAAAAAATAAAATACAGATATAATCATGTGACTTCTCTGTTTAAAACCCTCTGTTGGTTTTTCCTGTCAGAAGATAGAGGAGTTAAGGTGGCAGAGTGGCAGGGGAACCCTAGGCTTGCCTCATCCCTCGAGACAGCTAGGTAAATATCAAGTCATTCTGAATGCCCAAGAAGTCGATCTAGGACTGAGAGAACAAAACTGCATGTCTAGAGGTAGAAAAATTGTCACATCAGGGAAGATAGGAGCTGCGGAGATGTGATTTGCAGGAGAAAAGAATCTCGGGTGCTGTGGGGGGAGGGAGACCTGATCACAGACCTGGGGGCTTGGTAGAGGGAAGGCACACAGGGGATTGCACAAGAGAAACACTTGACTGGGAGTGAGAGGGGCTGATGATTGTGAGTGTTTACAATCAGTGGAGCTCAAAGACTGGAGTCCAGAAGTCCACGCCACAGAGGATGTAGAGACCAGCAGGCAGGCACAGTGGGGCTCCCATGGAGGAGAGCAGAGGCCCTGGAGCACATAGCATGGTCTGAGGAACCCCTGAGTTGCACCGGGAGAGAAGGTTCTCCCTTCTTGGAGTGCATTTGGGAGAGGTGGCACTGCCTCTCAGGAGACAAAAGAGCCAGGGGCTGCCATTGTGCTGCCCTGTTCATTAGCATAGGGACAGAGACACCTGCTGAGGGCGTCTAACCTGGATGCTGGTGCTTTGCTGTGTTTGACTCTCAACTCCAAACCCCTGTGTGTTTGTGCAGCTGCCCTTCTGGGACAAATGGGCACCAGCCACAGCCAATGAGACCCTCCCCATGAGGATCATCGAGGGTCCACAATGCACTGGATACCTAAAATTTGGAGTTTCGAAACTCAGCTAGTGTGCCTAAGATAAAATACAGATGCACTGAGCTGCAGGGCAAGCAGATGGCCCCAACGCAGAATAGAGGCAGGGAAATGAGGGAGGCCTGGGGCAATGAGGGGAGGCTGTTCACTCTCCTCTGAGAGCTTCCCAGACAGTAACAGCTGTGGACTCCCCTCTCCACAGATGACGGAGTGCTGGTGCTATTTTCCCCACCTTCCCAGATTGACTTCTGTGAGCAGCACGGGCTCACGGTGGAGGCTTGAGCCACTCACATCAATCCCTCTCTGCAGGTCCTTCTGAGCGAGGGCAAGTGTGCCTGAGAGCCAGAGAGGCAGTGGGTCCCTCCCTCAGAAGGCCAGCACGGACCGCACACACCCAGCCCACTGACCATGAGTGCTGAAAAGCTTCCGTTCTAGTGGAAGTAGGATCAGGCCTCTTTTAACAAGCAGACCAGAGCACACCTAGTTAAAACTCACCACACACTAGACAAAGTCCAAGCACTATCCACGACAGGCAAAGAGAAACTCTGCAGAGGACTGACCTGACGGAAAGAACAGCCCAAACGCAGCAGAGGGCACACAGCACACACCAAAAACACTCCCTGATGCACCAAGCACCCTAAGGAGCAGGGAACGTAGCTACTATTGAAATAACAGAAAATAACAAATGTGGGTGAGGATGTAGACAAATTGGAATCTTTGTGCACTATTGGTGGGAATGTAAAATAATATAGCTGCTATGGAAAATAGTATTGTGGTTCCTTAGAAAATTAAAAATAAAATTGCTATATGATCCAGCAATTCTACTTCTAGGTATGTAGCCAAAAGAATCAAAGCAGGATCTCACAGAGGTATTTGCACACCCATGTTCATAGCAACATTCTTCTAAATAGCCAAAAGGAAGGAAAAAAAAACCAAAAAATATAAGCGAACCAAGTATCCATAGAGGAATGAATAAATAAAATGTGGTATATTAATACAATGGAGTATTATTTAGCCTTAAAAACGGAGGAGATTCTGACACATGCTACAATATGGATGGGCCTTGAGGACATTGTGATGAGGGAAATAAGCCAGTCACAAAAAGACAAATACTCTATGATTCTTTATGAAGTATCCCAAGTAGTCAAATTAATAGAAACAGAAGGTAGAATGGTGATTGCTAAATGCTGGGGGAGGGGGAAATAGGGGGTTATTGTTTAATGAGTATAGAGCTTCAGTTTTGAAAGATGAAAAAGTCTTGGAGATTGGTTGCACAATAATGTGAATACACTGTGTACTACTGAACTGTGTCCTTAAAAATGGATAAAATGATAAATTTTATGTATGTGTTTTTACTCCAATTAAAAGAAATCCAGCCTTCTTACTGTGAGTTTCAAGATGTTACATGATCTGGTCCCTGCTTAATTCTCAAAAATTATCTCCTGCAAACTGTTTTCCCAGCTTTCACCCCTGGAATCTCTATACCCCAGGACACTTAGGGTTGGGAAGAATATAAGAGATTTGGTTAGAAAATCATTTTTGGCTTTCTTATAGGAAGAGTGAGGCTAGTTAGTTCACTACTCTGAATTTCCTTTTTTTGGGTATCCAATTCCTTAAAAACCATTCACACCTAAGCCTTCCAACTCTTTCCATCTCTCTATAGCTATTTCCAAGTCACAAATGTCAAGTTACTAATTCAGTGAACGTATTTCACTCCTCATTTTATTTGACCATTGTAGGGTACTTGAACTATTGAAATGTTGATAACACTCTCTCCTTTTCAGTGAAAAGTACATAGACCTAGAAATCAGAATCAGGTTTCATATTTTGCTTCCACCACCTATTTGTATGTGACTGTGGGTGATTAATGGTAGGTTTTCTCGATATTCTATCCTTGGTTCTCACTCTTCACCTTCTCGTTTTAATCATTCCTATAGCTTCATCCATAATGACAAATATTTATGAATGCTTATTATGAGCAAGGCACCATCCTAAGCATTATTCATGTATGAACTCAATCTTCACAACCGTGTTAAGGTGGGTACTTTATTATCTATAATTTTTAGGTGAGGATACCAAAGCATAGAGATCTTGAGTAGTTGCCCAAAGTGCATGGCATATTAATGACACAAATGAGGCTCTTCCTAGACAGCATTCAGCTCCAGAGTCTGCACTTTTAACCAGTTCAGTAAACTACTTCTGTATGGATTACTCCAATCTGAGCTCCTGTTTGACATATAGATACACACATCCATTTGCTCAGGAAAGCTCTCCCTGAGTGTCTCTGGAGACTGTCAAGCTCACAGTGTCCAAAATGGATCTCACCATTTTTCCTTGTCTAATCTGATTCTTTACCTCATTGAATGACCTCATCCTTCATCCAGTTGCTGAAGGTAGAATCCTAGAGATAACCTTAGATTCCTTCCTCTTCTCTACCTCCAGATTCAATTGATGACCAAATTTGGTTGACTTCATTGTTCAGATATGTTACTGCCATAAAAAGTGGTTCACACTCTTGTTTTATCTCTCTCCATTGCACCACTGCCCTCTTACAGACAGGCCTCTCTACCTCTTGTCTTCTCTAGGCGAGAGAAGGTCCCGTATCATTTGGTGTAGACATTTGGTTAAGGAATTTCTCTGTTCACAAGTCTTCAATAGCTTATCGACTGGGTAAAATCTAAATAACCATTTGTAGTGAGAACTATAAAACAGTGTTTTTTAAAGTATTTCAGTATGAAAGGTCAGGATTTACCTTTCTTAAGGGACTGAGGCTTTGTTAAAATAAAATAAAAAATGGTCATTTTTTAAATAGCTGAGATATCGAAGCAGACCAAGTGTCCATTGATAGATGAATGGATAAGGAAGATGTGATATATATACATATATAAATATGTGTATATATATATATATATACATACACACACACACACACACACACACACTGGAATATAACTCAGCCATAAAAAAAGAATCAGATCTCGCCATTTGTAACAACATAGATGGACCCAGAGGGTAAGTGAAATAAGTGGTAAGTGAAATAAGTCTGACAGAGAATGACAAATACAATATGATTTCACTCCTATATGTATTTAAGGGCTAAATGAAACCAAAAAACCCCCAAAAAACAAAAGACCAAAAAATGGCCCTTAGATACAGAGAATCTAAAAAAACAAAACTTGTAGATGCAGATAATAGAATAGTGGTTGCCAGTGGGGAGGGGTGTTGAGGGTAGGTAAAGTGGATGAAGGGGCTCAAAAGGCACGAATTTCCAGTTATAGAATAGTATGTCACGGGAATGTAACATACAGCTTGGTGACTGTAGTCAATATTGTAGTGCGTACTGAGAGTTACCGAAAGAGTAAACCTTAAAAGTTTTCATTGTAGGGGCAGCTGTGTGGCTTAGTTGGTTAAGCGACTGACTTTGGCTCAGGTCATGATCTCATGGTTTGTGAGTTCAAGCCCTGCATCAGGCTCTCTGCTGTTAGCACAGAGCCTGCTTCAGATCCTCTGTCCCATTCTTTCTCTGCCCCTTCCCCACTGCTTCCCCCCACTTTGTCTCTCTCTTTCATAAGTAAGCTTATAAAAAGTTCTCCTTGTCATGAGGAAAAAAATTATAACTTTGTATGATGACTGCACTAGATTTATTGTGGTGATCATTTCATGCTGTATACAAATATCAAATCATTATGTTGTACATCTGAAACTAATATACTATTATACTTCAACAGAAAAAAAATTAAGGAAAAAAATGTTTCCAGAAAGTCATCACTTAAAAAAAAGAAAAAAAATACAGAGGAGAAATCAATGGTTTCCAGGGGGGAAGTGGGTAGGTGATTGGGTGAAATATATAAAGGAGACTGAGAGTACACTTATCTCAATGAGCAGTGAGAAATATGTAGAATTGTTGAATCATTATAGTACACACTTGAAAGTAATATAGCACCATATATTTATTATTCTTCAATAAAAAAAAAAATGGTCACGTAGTTGAATTTTGTGCCAATGCCAAATTGTTTAAAAATGTTTCTAAGGCTACACCCTTGATTTCCATGCTTACCTTGCTCTGCACCAACAGTTTGCAGGCCAACAATGGAATGCAGACCCATACTTTAAGAGGCCGTGTCACATACATGAGACTGTGAAATCTGTGCATGATAAGCTTGTGTTGCTCTCTTTTGCCTCCCTGTTCTACTGCTCGGTGGCCATGGATTGATACGATTTGGAGGAAGCTTTTGTGCAGGTAAGGGAGAGCTAGGAAAATGTTGTCTGCACCTTAATAGTGTCCCAGTCAAAGAAAGACTCAGACATTTAGTTATTTTGTGTGAAAATTGTTGATTCACATGTGAGGGGGTTGGCTCATTGAATTAAGGAACAGAGTCAAAAACACATTTTATACAGGAAGGAGAGGACGGAAACGTTGTAACTGGGATTTGCCTGGTGAATCTTGCATGCATTTTTTTGGCTAAACAAGAAGAGTGGTGTCTGGTGATTCCCTCGTTGAGTGGGCAGGGATATGAAAGAAAACAGTTTCAGTTGTTTCTTCCCAAAGCGCTGAGACATTAGCTGCAGAGTATACATACCTGGTTATCTCTGTTGTAGTGACCGTCCATCATTCCACCAGTACCTCCACCTCTGTTAGGCTAGGTCTGCACTGCTGCCCTCATTTTAATTTCTAATTCTTCAGCCTGCTAGTTAGGCCTGATTCCTCCAGGGAAGGGCCTCAGGCAGGAGCTGAATTGGCTGGTTATGAGACCGGAGGCAAGGTGGCAAATTGTCCCACAGAAATGGAGAGAGGTGTCCACATTCCAGTCTAGTACAACTCAATGAAGCCTGCACTGTTGGCACCTTCTATAGGTTTTGCAGCTTTGTAAGGGTACTTGGGGACAGCACTAAAAGCAGGGAAGGAGGAAACCAGTAGTGGGTAGTGCTTTCTTCAAGTGGCTTGTGGAGAGCAAATGTAACCAGAATATTGTTTGAAACCAATTAGAAAAAAAAAAATGAATCTGTTTGTTGCTTTTCAATTAATACCTGTCCACACTGGGGATCATTTAAACCTTGGAAGTTAATTTCACTTTACCTTGATCTGTTCAAGTAAAAGTGAAGGAGAGACGGCTTTTGTAGAGTGCTTTTACAAGACTCAGAGTTAGGAGACTTGAGGACTAATTGCTGTTTTGGTACGGATTATTTGTGTGACACACACATCTGCAGAATGTGAGCACTGGACTAGATATTCTTTAATGTGCATTCTAGTCTGATATTATGGAGAAGGAAAGCTTGGGTGTGGTTCTCACAGAGGGATATTGCTTCTAATGGTAGAACTTGTTCACATTTGCACTGTTCTTCCTTTATTTCTTCACCTGCCAATGTCATGAACTCTTTGTGTTTTCTTTCCAGGGTGGGCGGGCATTTTCTCTGTTGCTTTACCTTTGTCAAGGTATTTAGCAAAAATTATCTGCTCTCATTAATCTCATCTGGAAACAACTTCTAGTGTCTTTGGAAGAAGGACTTATGGTTAGTAATTTCTGTGTACTAATCTTGGTTTGACTTGGCTAATAGCCACTTGCGTTGATATTTGGGTATAATTATTGGTGGGATTCATGATAGAGCTAAGCCTTTTTTTCAACCTGAAGGTGACTATGTGGGACAATAATTATGTTAAGTTCTTTCTTCCTTGGACTCCGTATTACTTTTGCATGGTGTATTACTGCCATTTGGTCATATATTTTTCCAGTGATATTAGAAAAAGATGTAATTTTGGCCATGGGGGATTGTTTTCTGGGATCTCTGACAAATAAGCATAGAAGAGACACATTATGACATATGCCCAATTGTTTATTTTGAATCTTTATGCAAATCACTTTTTTGATTTTAATAAATCCTGAATAACATAGAAGTCCATTACAAGGATTGTCCAGGAAGATGTACTGAGCCCTGGTAATAACACTGGAGCTTTGGCCACTGGAACACTGATTTTATGATTTTGGCCCCTGTAATATTTTTGGCAAACATCAATGCACCAATCTGCAAAGGTCCTAAAATTAAGGTCACAGAAGAAATATGCTTACTTGAATCCCAAACACCCAAAATACACTGTTTTCTAAATTTAGCTCTAAATGACATTGGTTTCTCCCATTCACCATTTCCAAACCAAAGTATAAATCTTCCTAGAGAATAAACAAACCTATACCCAAGGTAAGAAATTGTGTAACTTATTAAAATAAAATGATAACATAAAACTTTTGGAAGTATGATTAGAAGTTACTTGATGCAAAATTGTGTCTTGTTTCACTTAACTACTCTCAGGGTAATTCTTTTTCTATTGGTTTCTCATTCATAAAAATAATATCTATCTGACTGACCAAAACCAAATTGTTTTCAATTATCTCTTGACTGACCATATGTTCCGGACTGCATTATACTGTCTAATATATATAAGATGTTATAAATTCGTCTCCAAGTCAGATCCATCCCTGAATCTCACATGAGTGCAATCATAACTTACATTGCCCTGCTGCGACTGTCCTGACTCTGAATCAGACTGCCCAAAATTCTCGCTCTGCCCTCGAAGAGACCCTGATATGGGGTAGAAATAAGACTCAGAGTGCCCAGAACTGCCACCTGCATTGACATGTAGTCTCCTTTGACTGGACCTGGACTGTTCCTGGACTGGCCCTGACTGAGCATCTGAGTCTTCTGATAGTCCTTCAGTGTCACTGGCCTGACNCGCTCAGAGCGTCCACCAGCGGCTGCCTGACCCTCATGGGATCCTGCATGTCTAGAGCTGTCACGTGTCTGCTCAAGGCCTTTGTCGTGTCTTATTTTCCCTTTACCTTTCTTGCCATTAGATCTTGTCTCCTTTTTTCCATGAATATTTTCTGCTTGTCTGGATTTTTCAAATTCATCTTCCTCTTCCTCGTGTACTTTCTCTTCCACTAAGTCATTATCTTCATCTTCTGAGTGGGTTGCAGATAGTTTTTGGTTTTCATGTGATGTGTGGAAGTTCTGTCTTCTGCTTGACTCATAGTATGCTGTAGCTAACTTGAATACCATTAGAAAATACTCTGAGAAGTTAATTTTCTTGTCATGGTCTAGATCAAGGATATGCATGAAGACATCACCAGTGTCTGGGTCATCTGGATTCTGTATATACCGAAGAAAGAGGTAGATTACTTGAGAGTGATTCACATGGTGAATTGAATAGTCAAATCCAATTCATGATGCTGTATTTTGGTAAGGAAATGTGGTGCATGTGTGTTTTTGTGTCAATGCTAATATTCAGTGCATGATTAGTTACAGTAAAGTGTAGATAATGTATGAAAAGTGTATGTTTTAAATAGTAGTTTAATGAACGTAATAATTTGGATAAGTCATATCCCTTTTTTTCTCTTTAATGTCCCTATGTTATCAAATCCATCAGTGCAGGTTCTCTGTAGTATACCTTGTTAGCATTCTTGAGATTAGGAAACGTAGTATGTAGAACTAATTATTGATATTCAGATTTTGTCATTAAATATTTATGTTTCTTTCCCAGAAGATGTATGTGTGTTTGTGTTGTGTACCTTCCAGTGTGTGCATTGTATATCAAAGGTATAAAGTGAGCAAAATAATATTTGTTTTGAATTGATATTAAGTCTATTTCTGTTCCAAAATACAGTTATTGTCTTATTGCTCCTGCAGAACAAACATGATATACCCTTGAGTCCTGACAGATATCCCTTACCTTCAGGATTGGCCGAAATTCCATTTCCAGGAGCTCCTTCAGTTCTTCCCTGCTCAATGTGTCAGTCTCCTTGTCTGATGTTGAGTACTGATGGAATAGGTCAATGATGGCAATGATGTTTTCCAGGAGAGTAGACATGTTTTGGTAGTAAAGGTGAACCTGGAAGGAAGAAATAAAAATGTACTTGTGTATGTCTTTTCTTCTTCTTCATTTTAAGAAAATAAGGTTTAGTCCTGAGAGATAGACAGAGTGGAAGCAGGGTAGGCGTGGAAAGAGAGGGAGCCACATAATCCGAAGCAGGCTCCAGGCTCTGAGCTGTCAGCACCGAGCCTGACGTGGAGCTTGAACCTGGGAATTCTGAGATCATGATCTGAGCTGAAGTGGATGCTTAACTGACTTAGCCACCCAGGAGCCCCTGTCTTTTCTTTTTCTAAGGTTTTATCAATTATTAGATTGAATTTCCACCTTTGTTTAAGATCTTCTTCTATGTAGTTCATCTTTCAGTATAGAAGATTATCTTGAAAAAACTCCTCTCTACCATGTAAATAGTGAAAATTAACACTAATTCAGAGTTCTGCTGAATTATTAAACTACAATTTTTTGGCCTTTAAACCCATTTACAGCAATATTTAGATAATCTCACTGACCTCAGTCTGTTCTTAGTAAAACCATCTCTTTTACTTATTTGACCATTGCCATTAGCAGGATTTTATTTTTTTATTTTTATTTTTTAAATATTGTAAATTTGAATATGGTTAACACAATGTTACATTACTGCCAGGTGTATAACATAGTGACTCAACCTGTCTATATGTTATGCATAGCAGGATTTTAGATAGGCCCACTGGTTAGAAGCAGAGAAGTTTCTTCATATAAATTTGATGAAAATTAATTCTCCAGAAGCTAATTTGCTAAATGACCATTGTTTTGAACCTGAGACACTCTATAAATGTTTACATAATTCATTGTTTTTCAACATTTCATGATGTATGCTGTATTTTTAATTGGATAGAGTGGCTTTAATAGCTTGTCAATATTAACAAATTTTTTTGTTGACTGGCTTTCATTTTGCCACTTAAGGAAGAGCATTTAAGACATGTTCAATTCATGTAATAGGTGAACAAAGAAATTATTAAGCATGTCAATAAATCTAAATAAGCATTTATTTTATAAAAGCATTGTAGTTTAGGAGCTATTAAATTACTCCTAATTTACCTAAATTACTCCTAAATTACTTTAGGAGCTATAAAACCGGATGAAACTAAAATGATATAGGAAACAATAAGGGGCGCCTCGGTGGCTCAGTCTGACTTTGGCTCAGGTCATGATCTCACAGTTCTTGGGTTCAAGCCCTGCATCAGGTTCTGTGCTGGCAGCTCAGAGCCTGGAGCCTGTTTCGTATTCTGTGTCTCCCTCTCTCTCTCTGTCCCTCCCCCCTTCATGCTCTGTCTCAAAAATAAAATAAACTATAAAAAAATTATGAAAAGGAAACAATAATGTGAAAGACATCACTGTAATTGAGCTAAAGCATATATGGAACTTAGATTGTTTTATGAGCAAAAATAGATGTTGATTAATTTTTGCCATTGTTAAACCTGCATTTTGACAAGTTTATGAGTAAGCAGTAAAGTAATACAATATATAACTTCTTAACCATAGAGAGAAAAAAGAAGAATTTAAAAAAAGCTTCAATCAATGCATTGGAAGCCAGAAAAGAAGAAAATAAGAAACATAGATAAGAGAGAGTAAACAGAAAGTATAAAATATAAAAGTAGGATTACATATAATTTTATTGTGAGTTATAATATATGCGTGAATTGATCAGACTGGTTGGCTAAAAGATTGTAAAGATTGAATTAAAAGGCACAATTGTATACTTTTTACAAAAAAAAAAAAAGAAAATTAAGATTTTTTTCAGGCACTGTCGTTTATGGTGATATTCCAGACCTTAAACTTATCTGCAATTGCGCTGTCTCCAAAAGTCTGAATCTCAAGGATTTCACTTTCTGACCTCCTCTTGTACTCTGATTTCAATAATTCTTTGCCCTCACTGTTTATTTATTGCTTTATATACTCACTTCCCTTTTTACTCTGGTTAGACATTTGGTTAGTCTCTGTGACTGCTCTTGGCACGTACTCTATCTTCTACTTACTGGCAAAAGCTCCGACAGCGACTTTTTTTTTTTTACTTTATCTGAGAAGAAGTACTTGAGTTTTACTTCACTGAGAGCTTGGAAGCCAATGAAAAGAATTTCCTCACTTTCCCAATTTCTGATCCTCCAGCCTAGTGCATCTGTACCCATACACTTTAGCCAGCAGTCATGTTGTTACGTGGATGTACAGTCTGTGCTCCTGTCTTCTATTTCGGCCCTGGAAACACTCTTGCCTACTCAAACAGTTTGCTTTTGCAATTGTTCCCCTTCTCTACTTGATGTGTTCATATATCCATACTGATGTAGCTCTTTTTAAAAATGTTTAAAAAATATTTGAGAGAGAGAGAGCAAGTGAGCGAGCAGGGGAGGGGCAGAGAGAGAGGGAGACACAGAATCTGAAGTAGGCTCCAGGCTCTGAGCTGTCAACACAGAGACCGATTTGGGGCTCAAACTCACAAACTATGAGATCATGACCTGAGCTGAAGTTGGACACTTAACTAACTGAGCCACCCAGGTGCCTCCAGAATGATCTTTTAAAAACATGTATTAGGGAGAAGAAGGGGAAAAATAGTTGGGGAGAGGGAGGGAGGCAAACCATGAGAGACTCTGGAATGCTGAGAACAAACTGAGTGCCGTTGGTGGTGGGGGAGAGAGGAAGGCGGGTGATGGGTATGGGGGAGGGCACTTGTTGGGATGAGCACTGGGTGTTATATGGAAACCAACTTGACAATAAACTAAGAAAATAAATAAAAATAAAAACATGCATTAGATTATCTCATTCTTTATGCTGAATACTCTCCAACAACTTCTGATGTAGTTAAAGTAATGTGCAAATTCTACTATGCCTCTCTTTACATGGTCTACTCCATGTAGCACTCTGATGTCACCACACACCACTGTTCCTCTTGTTAAATATGCTCTAGGCATACTAACTTCTTTTTATTCCTTGAAACAAGTTGACTCCTATTTAGAATCTTGCCCTTTACTTTGACTCGTTCCTGTTGTTATTAGGATCTCAGCTTAAAAGAATTCCCCAGCGAGACCTTCCCTGGCCTTCTAATCTAAAAGTCTCTCCTCCCATCACTTTACTACATCATTCTCTTATTTTATTCATTGTTCTGAGCACTAATTGAAATTCGTGTTCACTTATTGTTTACTGGATGTCTCCTCTACTAAATGCAAGCTCCTAAGAGTAGAGTTTATATTGTCACTGCTGCATAATCAGCCAAGTACAGCACTTGGCAAATAGAAGGCAATTTGTATATATTTATTGAATGAATGAATAAATGGGAACTCCAGCAATATACAGAGTATTGAATAGCTTCATAGAAAATACATTTATGCCTCATTTTCCTTTTATATCAAAATAAGTTTTTAGTAACAGTTCTGCTAAAAAGAATCTCAAACAACCAGAACATTTTGCCTCAGAGTACACAACATCCCATATTTCCACCTTGCTTAATACCAAGAAGGCAAAGTTAGATATATTCCCTTTTACTTACGTTCTTCACCAGAAGAGTGAGTAGAATGTAGCCTGAAGGAGCTTTGCTGGGTGCTGAAGTCTGGAATAGTGGCCTTTTTATAGCAAGTCTATTCAGGGAGGAGCCATCCTCTGTAGGATGGTCTGAATCATTCCTAACCAAACCCAGATCCACCCGTATCTCCACCTCTGTTTCTCTAGCAATGTGTTTACCTCCCAACTTCCTCACGTACTCATCTGTACTTGTTTTACCAAGTTCCAAATTTAGGTTTACACAAACCCCAGGTACTGGATATTTTATGGAAGGGTTTTTTTGGCATGCAGGGTCCACACCTTCTACTTTTTTTTTTATAACCCCCACTTTGACTTGGTAGGTGCTTGATAAATATCTATTGATAAATATACTTTCTTAACTGTGTCTTTAGAGAAGTAGAATATACATTTATGAGATCCTCAAATTCAGTTTGGGGTAGAAAAACATCACAAGTGCCTACTTCATGTCCCTTTTTAATCTATGAATTCTATGTGTGGTTACTGGGAGAACTTGTCATGAAATGAATATTGGTCTTCCACAAGCTATGATGACTAGAGAAGAGATAGGCAAATTTAATTTTGATTTTTCAAAAGGAAGCAAGAAAATGAGCTGTTGAGTTAGAAGCAGTGATCACCAGAAGCTAGTGTGACTTTATCAGAAAAGAAACATTAATCTAATTTTACATTGTTCTTAAGGTTATTACCTTGGGATATCAGAGATATGTTCTACCTACCCTTCCTATAGGTTAAACTGTGGGCTTTTCTCATTTATTTTCATATATATATGTTTATATACAGGAGACTTCTATTCTTGGCCTCTTCTTTGATTTCTAGACTTTTATGTTGAACAGACTATATCTCCATTCAGATGTCCCCTAGTTACCTCTGTCCATACTATTCAAAACTGAGCTCATTGTCGTGGCTTGTACCAAAGTGGACTGTCCTCTAGAAGTCACACTGGTTAATGACATCCCCATTCACTGAGTGTCTCAAGCTATTCCAAGTCACTTTTCATTTCTCTCTTTCTTTTACCCCTCATATGCTGCCGCATCCTGCAAGTTCTCTGGAGACTTCCTTCTGCACATGCAGGGCTGTTCTCTATCTCTAGAATTGTAGTTTTAGTTCTGGACGTCATCATCTTTCACGTGGCTGTTTGTAAAATGTGTTGTTACTAGCCCTCTGCCACAGGCTGCCTGATTCGTCTTCTAATCTTACCATGTCATTCCCTCCTGTAGAATCCCAACATTTTTCTAGACCTAACCGCTTCTTCACAATGAATCTAGACATGAATCTATATCTTACCAGCTGCCTCTCTTACTGTTTGTATTCCATGGGAAAGTCACTGTAGCCTAATTGACATTTTTTGGGATGATCCTTTAATGATCTACCACTATTTAAAACCCCTACATGCTGAGAGTCCCTCAATCTTAGCTCCTCCTCATCCTTTAAGACTCTCCAAGATCATCATCACCTTCATAAAGCTTAACTGAAATCTCCAGATAGATCACAATTTCCTCACATGCTCCATAGTTCTCTTTCTTATGGCATTGGTGATATCTTATTGTAATTATTTACTTATGTGTCTGCACCCCCTCCTTCCCCATTTTGTATTTCTTCTCACCCTGGAATTGACTGGATCTGAATCATCTTTTGTATCCTATAAGAGTTTTTGGAGCATGATAAAAATAAGAAGTGCAAGGGGGTGGCCAATCTTGTTTAGGGCCAATGAGATAGAAATATGTCTGGGTTTTAAAAGCTTGGGTTAATCCTCTTATTAACCATTTGTTCTTTCTTTTGTGGAACATTAGTTAAAGTCCACAGAACACAGGTCTTCATTTTTTCTCCTTTTCTTCCTGGGTTTAATTGTCTTTTTGTGCCAGTAGTTACTGTATTTTTGTCTCTGTCACCATTCTATAGTAATAAAAGTAGTCTGTATGGCATGCCCATTGTGTGCTGAGGATGTGCTAAGATTTTGCACGTATCACTTCTAACGCTCAGAACAACCCTGTGAGGTCATTATTATTATCCCTATCTTTGAGATGAGGGAACTGATAGTGGTGAGGTGCCTGCGGTTACCCAGTGAGTAAGTTACAGAACCAGGATTCAATCCCAGGTCATTCTGACTCCCAACTCCCACGTTATTTCCACTATACCACACAACTCTGGGTATGAACTTTTCTCCTTTTTTTTTTTTGTTAGGTTTACTTATCTTTTTAGTGTATTAAACAGCAGTTTCTCTGAAATTAACCTGAGTCCTGGGTGAACATACTTGTGGAGACCGTTGAAGGGGTAGCAGAAAGACTTGGCTGTGGCTTACGAGCTCAGAAGGGTGGAGTCCAGAGAGTGGCAAGGATGACGCACGTTGGGATCTGATGTTTTAATGGCAGAAGACCCAAATCTTGCAGATTCATATAAATATGGAGGGCCGTCTGCTGGTCTGCTCCAGGGCTGTTTTCGTTTTCTTTTTCTTTTTTTTTTTTAATATTTTTATTTATTTCTAGGAGAGAGAGAGAGAGACAGCGTGAGCAGGGGAGGGTCACAGAGAGAGGGAGTCACAGACCGAAACAGGCTCCAGGCTCTGAGCTGGCAGTCCGCACAGAGCCCGACGCGGGGCTCGAACCCACGAACCGCGAGATCATGACCTAAGCGAAAGTCGGACGCTTAACCGACTAAGCCACCCAGGCGCCCCTCCAGGGCTGTTTTCTTGACCATGGTCATGATCATTTAATCTTCATCAATCACTTGGATGGAAATGTGGGCATCTGGCAAATAATTTTAAGATAGGCTGATGCTCCAAGAATATGTTAGCATGTTGCAACACAGCTCAGACCTAATAATGAATTCTCCTGAAGTAAAAGTAAATTCTGACTTTGGGTCTAAATTAAACTTTGCAAGGACAGGGTAGAAGACATAAAGCAGGGGTACTGTGACCGTGGCAGTGTGATGTAGTATCCAGAAAGGTAATGCTGAAATAGGCCACATAAAAGAAGCACAGTAGCTAGATCAGAATAGATGGTGGTGGTCTTCACTGGGCATTCGCCAGATTGTTTCCATAGCTTTTTGTTCGGTCATGATGGACACATTTCAGTAAGGATGTGGACAACTTGTTATGTGTTCTGAGTAAACAGGATGATTGGCCAGGCAGGTGGCAAAGGGAACTGAGTGAGAAGCAGATGGATGGGAGATGAGTGTCTGTCTTCAATTATATGAGTGGCTGTTACATAGAATTAGGATTATACATGAGTTATATAAAAAAGTCAGATAAGTTGGTAAAAACTGTAGGGAAGCATATTTTGACTCTGTATAGGGAAGAACTTTTTAATAGTCAGAATTGTCCAAACATGAGAAGAATTATCTTTGGAAATAGTGAGTTCCTTATCACTGCCTAGAGGATTTTGAATCATCTGAGAAGTTGGTAGTCAAGTAGTCTAGCCTCCTCATATTGTAGTTGATGACCAGAAGGTCCGATGTAGCATGGCTGGTGAATCAGAAAGTCAGGACCCAGGTCTCCAACTCGGGACTTTTCACTGTAAATCCCCTTTGCCTTTGCATCAGGCTATATCAGTTACCGGAGATGAACATGAGACCAGGGTATTTTGGAGGGTGGGTTATTTTTTTTTAATGTTTTTAAAATTTATTTCTGAGAGAGGGAGAGACAGAGAGAGAGAGAGAGCGAGAGAGAGAGCAAGTGAGCATGAGCAGGGGAGGGTCAGAAAGAGAGGGAGACACAGAATCTGAAACAGGCTCCAGGCTCTGAGCTGGCTGTCAGCACAGAGCCCAATGCGGGGCTCGAACCCACGGACTGTGAGATCATGGCCTGAGCCGAAGTTGGATGCTTAACCGATTGAGCCACCCAGGCGCCCCTGGAGGGGTGGTTATTGAGTAGAGGAGCATTGGGTGAATGTCTGATAATCTGATAAATTCCTCTTTCAACTTGACAGCTGTTATTCAAGTAAGTTTCCTTGCCTGACTTGATTCAGATGATGATTTGATCAGTACAGTTTAATAACTGCAGAGGTGACAGGAGTATCAATTCCATTTTATAGCATGAACAGGAAGATAGCACTTGGCTTTCTGTACCCCACTTCCTGCCAACACATCTGATCCCTCTTGCATATTAGTTTTTTTACCTTTAGAATCCCAAATAATTTTCCACCCTAAACATTTAAAATTACTGACCATGGAACAGTGACCTCTGAGATACGGGGCATCTTCTCTGTCCTCAGAGAGAACTTATTCTTGTTTCATTGTTACCAGATGATGAAATGGTTTTAGAGGCATTGTAGGTGTCCACAGTTACATATTGTGGCTGCCAGGAGTGTATTAGGGGGTAAAGAAAACTCCCCCAAAGTTAAGAGTTATTGACAAATCACAAATTACAGAATTTCAATTACAATCATTCAAGTGGTTGTCCCTCCCTTTTCCTATCCAATGGGCTGGAAAGGCATTATGTTGCCATATAGCCTCTGGGCTGCTGATGTGGGTCAGATTGTCACGATTCAAGGGAACAACCCATTGAGATGGGTGACAGGCTGTGGGAGTGAAGGGGAGTTGGAATTTGTGGTTAAATGATTTCCTACGGGAGTTGTAGTCATCTCCTGGGAGGTGCTGTTTTGGGTTGGCACTTTTCCATGTTGGATATCCACTTGGGTTCCTTGGCATGGTAGTCGCCATGTTCCTGCTTAGCCATACAGAGTGGAGCTCAATCTGGCAGGAACACCTCTATTCGCAGCTTATATTTGCCAGGACAGAGGTGAAAGAAAGAAAGGTTGATCCCACGGAAAAATTTCAAGTTGCCTTCAGTGACCTCAGAATCTGCTTTCTGTAGCCTCTTCTGTGTGTGTGTATGTATGTGTGTGTATGTGTGAGAGACAGAGACAGACAGATGGAGAGATGGAGAGAAGGAGGGAAGGGACACTAGAGTTGGGGGGAATGAAAGTGAGAATGAGCCTTTTCCAGATAAAAGGCAGCCATTTAAAATATTTAATTCTCCTCCCCCAATTTAATTCCAGCATAGTTAATATAGTGTTATATTCATTTCAGATTAACAATATAGTGATTCAACAGTTCTGTAAATTACTCAGTGCTCATCAAGATGTGTGTACCCTTAATATAAGCAAGTCATTTTATGCTATTCTGGATTGTCTTCAGTTTTTTCCATGCCCAACATAGTCATTCCCAGGTACTCATTGACAGTTACGGAGAAAACATACTGTGTGTGTGTATGTGTGTGTATATGTGTGTATGTATGTATATGTATGTGTGTGTCGCTGTGTGTATGTGTGTGTGTGTGTGTGTGTGATTTCTGCATCTGCAGTAGCTGGAACACCATGTATTACACCCACCCAGTGAGAATATGTGTGGGAGACCATCACAGAGAAAGCAGTGCTCAAAGACAGGTCTTTTGAACAGTGAGGACATATTCTCCAGGAAACGGCCATATCAGTAAGATGTTATTTTTCTAAAAACCATGATGGTTTATTAAACCATCTGTACAACTGCAGAGATCACCAGAGCATTGCATTCTAGGGTGTGAAGGATGTATCTCTGTAGTTACTATGTTATCTTTATGAAAGTTTTCCTTAACAATTAAGGATAAAAGCAAGAACAGAAAAAATGATAGAAAGAATAATAGAAAAGCAACAGATTATCCCATGTAGTTAAGGGAAAAGTTTTTCTGACTTAACTTTTGAATGGCTATGAGCAAAGACAATATGAGGCCTTTAGAGCAGTCATGTCAGCAGTGCTAGTTTCAGCAGTCTGGCCATGTCAGCAGTAAAGGATGGGCCATCACCCTTCCTCATCCCATAGAAACAGTCAACTGTGGTGGCAGAGTGGGGCAGCACTGGGAAAACTGGAAAAGAAAGACCCAGGAGTAAGGCAGGACAGAGACATGAGAGGCATTCTGACCAGATTACACCAGTGTCTTCTTTTCACACAGGGTCTAGAATAGGCCAACAGTTACAGATCTGTGTGGAAGATTAGGAGGGCCAGAACTGGAATAAGCATCCACTCCCCTTACTTACCTGTTCCCTTTATAGATAGGGATATTATAGACAGATGGATAGACTGGGGTGGATTCTAGAGGGGAAACTTCTGCAGGTATCAGAGGGAAGTTCAGATTAAGAGACAGGTCACAGTGTTCAGGGATCATTCATTCATTCAACAAACATTTGTTACCAGCTGACTACTCCCCAGTTACGATGCTTGTCACAGCCTATCAGTGAAGTCATGCTCCCTGTCCTCAAGGAGTTCATAATCTAATGAAGAAACAATGTGATGTGTGTTATGATAAAGCTATTTACACATTATTACAGAAAGATGAGGAGGCAATTCATTCTTTTCTATTTTTAAAAATTTCCCCCAACATTATTGAGGAATTATTGGAAAATATAGTTGATAGTTGTATATATTTGAAGTGTATAATGTGATGATTTGATAAACATGGAATGATTACCAAGATAATTATCACACCCGTCACCTCACATATTTTCTCTTGTGTGTCTATGTGTGATGAGAATACTTACAATGTGTTCTCAGCAACTGTCAAGTATATGATGCTATATTACTAACTATAGTCATCATGTTTACATGAGATACCCAGAACTTATTTTTTTTATAAGTAAGTTTGGACCTTTTGACGTACATCTCCCATTTCCTGCCCACTGCCCCCACCCAGCTCCTGGCAACTACCATTGTGTTGTTTCTATGAAATTGACTTTTTTTTTTTTTTGATCCCACATATAGGCTGTACCATACAGTATTTGTCTTTCTTTCTCTGTCTGATTTACGATACTTAGCATAACGTTCTCCAGATTCATCTATGATGTTGCAAATGGTAGAGTTTCCTTCTTTTTTTTAAATAACTGAATAATATTCCATTGTATGTATATATCACATTTTCTTTATCTGTTCATCTGCTGAAGGACATTTCGTTTGTTTCCATATCTTGGCTATTATTAATAATGCTTTAGTGAATATGGGAGTGTAGATATCTCTTGGAGATACTGATTTCAGTTCCCAGGAATTGGATGGGGTTGCTTGATCATATAGTAGTTTTATTTTTAATTTTTTGAGAAACTGCCATATTGCTTTCCATAGTGGCTGTACCAATTTACATTCATATGAACAGTATATAAGGGGTCCCCTTTTCCCACATCCCCACTAACATTTGCTATCTCTTGTCTTTTTGACAATAGCTACCCTAAAAGGTGTGAGGTGAGAGCTTGTTGTGGTTTTGATTTGCATTTCTCTGATAATTAGTGATGTTGAACATCTTTTCATGTACCTGTTGACCATTTGTATGTATCTAGATATTTTGCCTGTTTTTAAATTGGATTATTTTCTTTTTTTCTTTTAAGCTGTATGAATATTATTTCCTCTGAGATTTTATTTAAATTCAAGTTAGTTAACATATAGTGTAGTATTGGTCTTAGGAGTAGAATTTAGTGATTCATCACTTAGATACAGCACCCAGTACTCATCATAACAAGTGCCCTCCTTAATGTCCATTACCCATTTAGTCCATCCTCCCTCTCATCTCTCTCCATCTACCCTTGGTTTGTTTCCTATAGTCAAGAGTCTCTTATGGTTTGCTTCTCACTTTTTTTCACTTCCCCCACGCTCATCTGTTTTGTTTCTTAAATTCCACATATGAGTGAAATCATATGGTATTTGTCTTTCTCTGATTGACTTATTTCACTTAGTGTAGTTTTGATATTAATTTCTTATCAGATGTATGGTTTGCAAACATGTTTTCCCATTCTGTAGGTTGCCTTTCGGTTTATTGCTTGTTTCTTTTGCTGTGCAGATGCTCTCTCGTTTGATATAGTCCCATTTGTTTGTTTTAGCTCATTCCCTTTTAGAAGATCAAGAGGAGGTGATATTTGAGCTGATCTTTAAAGAATGAACTTTTGGATTGTGTGGGAGAAAACAGAAGTGGGGGGGACCTGGAAAGGCCTCAAAAGCCATGCTAAGTGATGTGGGTGTTATCATATTTACATTGGAGAGCACCTGAAGAGTTTTTGTTATTATTTAAATTTTATTTAGTTAACATACAGTGCAGTATTGGTTTCAGGAGTAGGATCCAGTGATTCATCACTTACATACAACACCCAGTCCTCATCACAAGTGCCCTCCTTAATGCCTATCACCCATCTAGCCCATCTCCTACCCACCTCCCTCCATCAACCCTCAGTTTGTTCCCTATAATTAAGAGTCTCTTGTGGTGAAGAGCTAAAAAATTTTTTTAAGTTTATTTACTTATTTTGAGAGAAAATACAGGTATGAGCAAGGGGAGGGGCAGAGAGAAAGGAGAGAGATCATTCTGAGCAGGCTCCCAGTGCTGTCAGTGCAAAATTCAATGTGGGGGGCTCAAACCCATGATTTGTGAGATCATGACCTGAGCTGAATTCAAGAGTTGGATGTTTAACTGACTGAGCCACCCAGACTCCCTGTGGTGAAGAGTTTTTAAGTAGAAAAGTGACAGGACTGGATTTGTATTTAGTAAATATAATTTTACTAAAGAATGTCAATGGTGAATAGAGTTTGATAGTGGCAAGGATGCAGACAACTTGAAAACGGGAGGGGAGATAATGAGGTTTCAGACTAAGGTGTTAGCAGTGACATTGAAGGGAAGAGATATTCAGAAGTCGAGCTTGACAATGCATTGGATGTGGTGGCTGAGGGAGGGCAAAGCAATAGGTCAGAGTCTTGGGAAGCAGCTAGTGTAGGCAGACAGGTTAGGAAGGGGCAATCTCAATAAAGTAGGTCCTGATAAGTAGACAGAACTCAATGATGAAGAAGCCAAGTATAGGAGATTTAGAAGGGGAGGGGATGGGGAGTTGGTACCAACAACAGGACCTTAGGGTTCATCTCTCAGGCCAGGATTTTAATTTTGGAAGTAGGGAAGACAGAAAAATAAAGTACAGTTTCTAACATGAGACACTCAAAGACAAAGAACCAGGCAGAGACCTTGTTACCATAACTGAGAGAGGCATCTAAGCTAAATTATCAGTGGAGGTTATCTGATACTGATTCCTGAGCTCTGAGGAACTTCCGTCCTTAAATTCCTCCTGCTGAAGGTCAGTACTTCTGGGTACTGGGAAATCTGAACTTCTGGCACCTGAAGACCCTTCCATCTACTCTCTACCCATTTTTTTTTTTTTTTATCAACTTGGACTTTAGTTACCCACTTGCAAGTCTCCTGGTTATTCATCCATGATAATTTCCTGCCTACACCCTGTAGATTAGGCAGATGCTTGATTGATAACCCTCATGATTATTGGTAGAGCTAGCTCCAGACTTTGACTACACCACACCTCTCTCATCCAGGCATAGCCAGGGGAGGCCCCAGAGTAATATATGTGGCTTAGCTGCAGGGCCAGCAGTGTTGCATAGTCGAATCATCTGGGAACTGATGGGTTCAGAAGGCGAACATCAGAACCACTCTGATGTTCTACTGGGGATGTTCAACTGGCCTATTGTTTACAATTTATGCTTATAGCAAAAGTTAAAAACAGTCATGCAGGACTCTAAAGTACCATATATCCCCTAGAGTCACTGAGACCCAAGCCTCAAAAATCTTTAAAATGTGACTGTGAGATGAATGATCCTCTTCTTGTTATTCTCCTAGATTTTCACACCAGTGGTGATCTTGTTGAAGTAGAGGTAGACTCTTGCCCCACCAACATTTCTCCTTTTTTATCAGCATTGCCTGAATTATGACCAGATTTTCTCAGTTTCTTAGAATGTTCATTTCAGGGGATTTATCTTTTTTTTAGGATATCGAGATAACTCAGGGCAAAGTTCCCTGGGCTGGATCAGACAAATTTTTGTGGCATCCCATATTGCTTCTTATCGAATGAGTGTGTCAGTCTGGAGCCCACTCCTTCCTTGTCTGCAGTTTTTTCCAGGAAGACTTCTCTGCTCTTCTGTGGCAGTTCTTGAGACATTGAGATAGTTCCCATCCTCAATTTTTGTTTAATAATTTTAGTCCATATTTTGCTGATTCTACCTGTTTAACTCATTCCATCATTTTTTCAAACCAGAACCTCATGTACTCTTGCAAAGTGTACTCTGGCAGTAATTAATATATATTTATCTTTAGAGCAGTTCACAGAAAACTATTGGCAGTTCTTTTTACAGAACAGATTTAGTAATTCAGGCAATTGTGCTTTGTTTCCCCATGAAACTCTGAATTAGAAGAATTTTTAGATGAGGCACATAGAATGATTGCATTCAAATAGCACTGTGGTCACAGTATCAGAACCCTAATTAGTTGCCACGATCACAAAATCCCTGGTGCAGTTTTGAGAGCACAGTGTTGCAAGCTGCACAGACTTGCCTCTGACTGTTGGCTACTCCAGTTACCGGGTCTGTGACTGAGCAAATTTCCTAACCTCCCCGAACCTGTTACCTCATCTTTAAAGTAAGGATGATAATGTACACTTTGCATGGTCATCACAGTTATTAAATGAATTACAAACAATGGTTGGCACTCTGCCTGATATTATAGCAGGTGTTCAATAAATGGTAATTATTAATATTATGTAATGCTTAAATCTTATGGAATTAGAACCCAATATGAGGCATTCTTTTTTAAAGGCATTTTTATTTTTATTTAATTTTTACCGGTGTATGGTTTCCATCAAAAGAGAAGAGCGGAAAACAAATATCTTTTTCTTGTCTTCTTCAAGGACTTTTCCTTCAAGAGTTGACCCCATCTCCCTGAGATTATGAAAGTTATTGAAGGTCCTATAGGAGGAGTGTGGTCTGCTGGATTCCTTTACTAACATTAGGAAGTAAGGGAGATGGTTTTCATCTGTTTTAGGAAGAGAGTAGCTTTAGATGAATACTGAATGATAAATGTAAATACTAAAAAACTTGGTGAAAATTAGTCTAGGTACATGTATTGTTTGCCTCCCTTATATACATTCTACTTCTTCTAACAGTCCCTGATTTTCATGTGGGCATTCACTCAATGCCCACTTACTCCATGTGGTTGTGGTGGGGAAGAGGGTCTACTTTTGACTTGGAAGGTGAAGAATGCTACTTGGTTCTTACTGGGCACTGGTGGGTGGGCAGGTAACCTGGGTTGACTAGGGCAGCGTGGATCTCAGGACTGCCAGCAGGGGGATATCATTCCATGCTCCCCCACCCTGTATACCTTGAGATGTGAGCCTGGAAGTTTGTAGGCTGAGCTGCCGCAGCCATCTTGTGACTGTATGCCAGCAGTCTGCCTGAAAATGGAGTCAGCAGAGAGAAAAGCAGACCTGACAGACTGAGAGACTCACTCAGCCATGATGATACCCTTTGAGCCTCTGGCTGAGTACTGCCTACCAGATCCATCCAAGATTTTTCAATTACACAAAACAATACATTCTCCTTTTCATTTATCAAAGTTTGAGCTGGGTTTCGCTAATTGCTTTTGACTATGTTCTGCGTTTATAATAAATATAAAAAACACCAAGATAACTAGGGCATATTAAGGAAGGAGAGGTAATAGAGAAAAGGGAGAAGGAGGAAGGACAAACCCTCCCCCCATTCTTTCATAGCTCACCTTTCCCTCCAAAGAAAAGACTGAGGCAGATCAGTCACACAATACTTTATTTTGTAAGGATATATTCTTTTGGGAGCAAGAGCAGGGTCCTGTCTGGGGATGTTGGGGGCCTGCTTCTAGGCATTTATGCAGAAATAGATGTGTGAATCCATGGCCCCAGCACTGTTCAACTTTGGAAACTACCTGACTATCTACGCATGACTTCTTCTTTAGAAAATGATTTAACTGCCCCCTTGTCTAACTTTCCTTTTATCTTCTCAAGTCAGAGATCCAGAATCAAGATCCATTTGTTCTTAGGTCTTCTAATCCCTCCTAGGCCTTCACCCTTCCCAAGGATGTTTATTCCTTCTCATGGTCTGTTTTATGATCTTATACAGTTAACCATTCATATAGAATTTAGCCCTAGACTTTTTGCTGATTTGAGACTATCAGCACCCAGGACCAAGGTCTATTTTAAAATTGCAGTTGTAGAGATTGGAGTCGACTGTATTCCTCACTTCATGGCATATGTCAATATTGGTCTACGCAGATTCTTTTTTGGAATGGTTGATTGATTGATGAACTCTTATTTCTATTTTTCACTCTCATTCCTCTAGACCTCCCCCAACCGACAGTTGCTTTAATGAATTTACTTTGTATCTCTTAATTTGTATGGGTTCCTTAAGAATATGCACTGTTATATTTGTGTGCATAGTTTTCTTTTATATACATGCGACTAGGGGTAGATCTCATTCTGTTTCTTCCCTTTTTTCACTTTGTCCATTTTGCTTTATGTATATTTAGTGCATTGCCTGTTACTGTGCCACTTTTGTGCACTATGCAGCACACCTATGCACTCCCCTAATGATGGATGCTCAGATTGCTTCCAGTTCCCCCATGCCAGAAACAATGCCATGATGAATATCCTCTTACTACACCCATTATGGGTCTATAAGAAATGTTTTCTGGAGGCTGTAAACACAGAAGTAGAGTTGCTGGGTAGTAGCATGTGTGTATGCTTGATTTGACCAAACACTGAGGTCACCCTTTGAAACAGTTGTGCCTTATGCTTTCCTCCCAGAAGTGCATGAGGTTTCCTAAACCCACATTCATCTCTTGATGCATAGCATTTCAGTTTGTGTTTCCCTAATTAATAAGTTTGAGTGTATTTCTAAACTATTTTGATTTCCTAGTCCATAAATTGCCTCTTCAAATACTTTTACCACTTTCCAATTATTATTTTTTTTTTACTTGAGGGAGTTCCTTGTATGTTCTAGTTTGTTGTTAGATTTAGACATTGCAAATAATTCTCAATCTGTTATCTGTTAACTTTATTCATGGTACCTTGCACTGAACACAAATCTTTATGATGTAATAAAAGGTAATCACTATTTTTGTTTTAATTTATGCATGTAAAGTTCTGTCTACAATGTCCTTTCCTTCCCTTGGGTTACATAGGTATTATCCTATATTTTCTTCTATTTACATTATTGTTTTAAGTTTTGCATTTAGATATTTATTGTATTTGGAGCCTATCTTTGATGTAGTTTTAGGCAGAGATCCACTTTTATTTTAATCTATAGCATGAACTAGATTTGCAACTCCATCTATGAAATGATTTGTACTTTTCCCATTGATATATGGTGCCCCATTACTGTATATTCAGTTCCTTTGTAAACATGGTTGTATTTCTAAACTCTTCATTTATGTTTCATTGATCTATTTGTTGTTACACTGTATGTTAACTAACTGAAATTTTAAATTAAAAAAACTTTAAAAAGTACCCTCTGTAACTGGTTACTGTTGATGAGAAAAAGACTTTTAATTTTTTATGTTGACCTTACTGATAAGCTTACCAAATTATCTTATTATAATAATTTGCTGATTGTGTTTTGTTTTTGTTTTTGTTTTTAAGCTGGAGAATCATACCATCTATAAATAATGATGACCTTTTCTCTCCCCCAATTAATATACTTCTTATTTCTTTTTCTTTCATGTAGCATTGGGCAAGATACCTCATTCTAACTGTTATATTGTTATAACTGTTATAATTAGGTATAGTGATATTGTCCCTGATTTTGTTTCTAAAGGGAATGGCTCTAAAGTTTCTTCATTAATTATAAGGTATATTGTACATTTTGATATATAACTTTTACCAAGTTAATAAACTGCCTATTTCTAGTTCGCATTTTTATTTCTGATCCACATTAAGATTTGTCAAATACTTTTCTGATTTGAGAGAAATACACTCTTTTTCTGTTTTAGCATATTAACTATAATTAGCATATTAATGTGGCAAATTACAAACCTGGGTTATCTGATTTGGAATCATTTTTAGATTCCTGGTATAAACCTGGGTGGATAATGATATATTTTTAAACACACTGTTGGATATAGTTAGATAATATTTTATTTAGGACTTTTGAGTATGCTTTCATAAATTAAATGAGACTGTAATTTTATTGTTTTGTTAATTCATATCTACTTTTAGAATCAAGATTATTCTATAACATTTGTTGGGGAGGCATCACTTTATTCTTTTGTTCCTTCTTGCTGTTCTCCTGTGTCTTCATTTGAATGTTTAGCACATTTGTTTTTACACATTTTTCTCCTAATAAGTGTATTTAATGCCATAAATTTCTCTCTAAGAACTGTTTGATGTCTGTTTCACAAATTTTGACATGCAATATTTTCATCATAATTTAGTTCTAAGTGCTTTTCAGTTCTCTTTATTATTTATTTTTAACCCAAAGACTAGTTGGTTTCCAAAAATATGGGGGGTTTTTTGCTATCCGTTTGTTATTAACTATTTATTGTATCATGGTCAGAGACTATAGGCCATATGATGTTGATCTGCAAGAATTTATTCCTTTATTGCTTGAATGGCCTGTTTTTTGGACTGTATAATATGAAGAATATATACTCTCGATTTGGGGGATGGAATTCTGTATGTTTGTAATAGCTTGTGCTTTTACTCTATTGTTAGTTTTTATAAAAACAGCTTTATTGATGTATAATTGATATACAAAGAACTGCACATATTTAATGAATACAATTTGATGAGTTTCTCCATATGTGAACACCCATGATGCCATTACCACAGTCAAGGTAATAGGCATATCCAACACATCCTCAAATTTCCTTATGTCCCTTTCCCCTTTTCATGGTAAGAACCCTTAACGTGAGATCTACCCTCCTTTTTTTTTTTAATCTGAGTATAATTGACATACAATGTTACATTAGTTTCAGGTGTATGACATAGTGATTCTACAAGATTATGAATTATGCTCTCAACAAATTTTGAAGTATGTAATACTGTATTGTTAACTATAGGCCTTCTGTTGTATAGCAGATATTTAGAACCTATTTTTCTAGCATAACAAACTTTTTACCCATTGAACAGCAACTCCCTATTTCCCCCTTCCTCCAGCCCCTGACAACCATATTGTATTCTCTGTTTCCATGAGTTTTACTATTTTAGATAACTCCTGTAAGTGGAATCATGCAATATTTGTCCTGTGACTGGCTTGTTTCATTTAGCATAATGATCTCCAGTTTCCTCCATGTTGTTGCAAATGGCAGGATTTCCTTTTTTTTTCCCTTAAGGCTAAATAATATTCCACTGTAAGTGTAAACAACATTTTCTTAAAATTTTTTAATGTTTTTATTTTATTTTTGAGAGAGAGAGACAGACAGACAGACAAAGTGTGAGCAGGGAAGGGGCAGAGAGAGAGGGAGACACGGAATCTGAAGCAGGCTCCAGGCTCTGAGCTGTCAGCACGGATCCTGTCATGGGGCTTGAACCCATGAACTGTGAGCTCATGACCTGAGCCGTAGTCAACGCTTAACTGACTGAGCCACCCAGGTTCTCCTACAATATTTTCTTTATTGATCTGTTGATGGACACATGGGTGGTTATAAAATGTTTTAGATATTTGACATCTCTGCCTACTTTTTGCCTGCTTGAGCTATCAGATTCTGAGAGTGCATATTAGACTCTCATATTTAAAATAATATTTATTGATTTCTCTATATCTCCTGCAGGTCTATTAGTTGTCTGTTATGTTTTGAGACTGAATATTAGGTGCACATATATTTTGATAGTTATATTTTCTTTGTTCCTTATCTTTTCCAAGATTTTTTTCAAGTATTAAGAGCTCTGCTACAGCTATGTTTGGTTCATATTTGTCTGGTTTATTTTTTCATCCTCTTATTTCCAACCATTCCATGCCTTTTGTCACAAGCATGTCTTTTGTAGATAGCATTTTGCTGAATCTTTTTTGTTGTTATCAAATCTGAAAGTCCCCAGGGTGCTGGGTGGTTCAGTCGGTTAAGCCTCCAACTTCAGCTCAGGTCATGATCTCGCAGTTCATGGGTTCAAGGCCCGTGTTGGGCTCTGTGCTGACAGCTTAGAGCCTGGAGCCTTCTTCCAATTCTGTGACTCCCTCTCTGCCCCTCCCCCATTCATGTTGTCTCTCTCCATCTCTCAAAGAATAAATAAACGTTAAAAAAAAATTTTTTTAATCTGAAAGTCCCTGTCATTTCATTGGTTAGTTTAGGCCACTTACATTTGTGAAACTATGGTAATATTAAGACTTATTTCTGCTGTCTTATTTCATACTTCCCAAGGGCTGTCGGTTTTCCTTTTCATGATAAACTGAATTGCTAATGTTTTGTATTAACAGATATAAACTCAAATTGGATAAACAAATAACCCACACTTTTCTATATATTGTTTATTAGAGACATACCTAAAATAAACCTACAATAAAAGGAAGAAAAGAGAGGAATGGAAAAGATATGCTAGGAAA
>NW_027531525.1:2039098-2130518 GCF_008692635.1 Crocuta crocuta
AAAATTTTTTTAATTTTTAATTTTTTATGAATATAATTTATTGTCAGATTGGCTTCCATACAACACCCAGTGCGCATCCCAACAAGTGCCCTCCTCAGTGCCCATCACCCATTTTCCCCTCTCCTGCCCCCCCATCCACACTCAGTTTGTTCTCTGTATTAAAGAGTCTCTTATGGTTTGCCTCCCTCCCTCTCTGTTTGCAACTATTTTTCCCCTTCCCCTCCCCCATGGGCTTCTGTTCAGTTTCTCAAGATCCGAATATGAATGAAAACATATCTCTGACTGACTTATTTCACTCAGCATAATACCTTCCAGTTCCATCCAAGTTGCTGCAAATGGCATGATTTCGTTCTTTCTCATTGCCAAGTAGTATTCCATTGTATAGATAAACCACATCTTGATCCATTCGTCAGTTGATGGTCATTTAGGCTCTTTCCATGATTGGGCTATTGCTGACATTACTGCTATGAACATTGGGGTCCATGTGCCCCTATGCATCAGCACTCCTGTATCCCTTGGGTAAATTTCTAGCTGTGTTATTGCTGGGTCATAGGGGAGTTCTATTAATTTTTTGAGGAACCTCCACACTGTTTTCCAGAGTGGCTGCACCAGTTTGCATTCCCACCAACAGCTTGGCCTAAACACCGGTTTCCGTTCAAGACAGGAATCAGCTGCTCCTCCTCTCTTGTCATGAGCCACCCGGGGGCCATCATGAACTTGACACCATCGTGCCTCAAACAGTGACACCATCGTGCACCATCTCACTTCCAAAGGAGATATCGTGGGAACTCAAACCTCTGTCTCAAGTTCAGCTGCCTGCTTTCTGCACCTGCATAGGCTGCCCCCACACCCACTCCTGACAGCAGATGCCTCCTGGTAATGCCGACGTGGCTAAGTGTCAACCGAGGGGCAGACCTGTGGAAGGACGTCCTTATGAGGGCACAGTACCCACTGTCCATCTCCTGCATCCGTTTCCCAGGCACTGGATGGCCCGCACGGTGTCCGATTCCTAGCGACTCCCGATGTAACAAGATCATTCCCCGTGTGAAGTGTGCGGCCTTTGCCCAGTGCCTGTGGGTCATGTTCATGGAGCACCTCTCCCGGGAAGACTCTCTCTTGCAAGACCCTGGAGTGCAGGCTATCCTCTGTCCCCAAGCCATCATCTGCATGGCTCATTCTCTCAAGACAACCGGAGCACATGTTTGTGTGGATGAAGACGCAGCCCGTGAAGAAGGCGAGGCAGTAAACTTCCTGAGAAGGCAGAGGTGCGTCCGAGGCTGTGGCGGAGGAGCCGGCCAGGGCCAGCGGCACAGAGCCTTCCATAGAGGACGAGGAGGCCGCGGGCGCGAGACAGACGCGATGAGTCATTCTGGATTGAGGAGCCAGAAGCAGAAGTACACAGCCTTCATTTCCAATGTGAGGATGGGAATATATGCTGAGACTCTGGTGAGGCAGAAGTGAAGCCCTGGAAGCCGTCCGGAGGGCTGCAGGAGCCAGCGCGAGAGAAAGGGCTGCGCGGAGGCACACGGCACATGCAGGGACATCTGCCCAGAGGCGCTGGCATCATCCGAGCAAGAGATATGGAAACCTGAACTAGATGCTGGAGATGGAGCCAGTGAGAGCGGAGGGGGCCGATGGACTCGGCAGACACAGATTAAAACCAAACCAAACCAAAACAAAAAACCTATTTTTTTTTCCTATTTCTCCACATCCTCGTCCACATCTGTAGTTTCCTGATTTGTTCATTTTTTTAATGTTTATTTTTTAAGTATTTATTTTTGAGAGAGACAGAGTGTGAGTGGGAGAGGAGCAGAGAGAGGAGACACAGAATCTGAAGCAGGCCGCAGGCTCTGAGCAGTCAACACAGAGCCCGATTTGAGGCTGGAAACAACAAACTGTGAGATCATGACCTGAGCTGAAGTCAGATGATCAGCTGACTGAGCCACCCAGGTGCCTCCTGATAGAATTAAAGGTAAAACATATTAGTAATTAAAAGCATACCATATTGGTGAAAGGAAGAATTCACAAAGAAATATCTGTTAACCCACTTTTTAAGCACCTAATACTTTTTTTGAGGTTTATGTATAGAGTAAGAACTAATTGGAATAAAGAAAAAAATGCACAAATCTATAATTATAGAAGGCAACCTTTACACTTTTGTTAGAAGTCAAAATCATTAAGTGAAAAAGATATAGAAGACTTGAGTAATATAGTTAACAAGGATTCATAATTTAAAAAAATATTTTTATTTATTTTTGGGAGACAGAAAGACAGAGTGCAAGCAGGGGAGGGACAGAAAAAGAAGGAGACACAATCGGAAGGAGGCTGCAGTCTCTGAGCTGTCAGCACAGAGCCTGATGCGGGGCTCAAACCCACAAAACCTAGGATCATGACCTGTGCTAGAGTCAGACACCTAACTGACTGAGCCACCCAGGTGCCCCACAAGCATTCATAACTTAATAGCTATGCAGTTGATCCTCAAATAACATAGGGTTAGGGCACTGACTTCTGCGCAGCCAAAAATCTGCCTATTACTTTTGACTTCTCTAAAACTTAATTACTAATATGCTGCTGTTAACTGGAAGCCTTACTGATAATATAAACAGTTAATTAACATACACTTTATATATTATATGTATTATATGCTCTATTCTTACCATCAAGTAAGCTAGAAAAAAGAAAATGTTATTAAGAAAATCACAAGAAAGAGAAAATACATTTACAGTACGGTGCTGCATTTATTTTAAAAAATGCTTAACAATGGACCTGTGCAGTTCGAACCTGTGTTGTTCAAGGGTGAACTATATATCTAATTCTGCTTTCAACAGAGAATATGCATTCTTTTCAATAGCACATGCAAAGTGAATAAAAATTGACAATATATTAGGCTACAAAGGAAGTGTCAACAAGGTGCAAAAATTGGATATCAGACATACCACAGTAATTAACTAAAATGAAAAATTGAAATAAAAATGAGGGATAGATAAAACAAAATACAAGTAATCCATATATCTTGACATACTAATTTCACACATATCAAAAACACACCTCTAGGTAATTCATGGGACACAGAAAAAATAAAAATGGAGATGCAAAATATTTGGAATCAAATGACAACTAAAGAAATATGTTTGAAATTCATGAGATACAGATAAGGCACTCGGAGGAGAACTTACAAGCTTATATATGTTTATTAACTACAAAGAAAAATGGGAAAAAATTAAGCTTTCAGGTAGAAAAGGAATGGCAAAACAAACCTAAAAGAAATAGAATGAGGAAAATAAAATGATAAAAGCAGAAATTGATGGTGAAAAGTTTTGTGTCTTTCACAAAACCATGAACATCTTTTTAAAAGAATTATAACATAGGTAAGAGAAGAGCAAACTGAAATAACTTTTAAGAATAAAAAAACTAACAGAAATAACTACAGGTGAAATAATAATTTCAAAATAAGTACTATGAGCAACTAAATACTAATAAAGTCAAATGGATTATTTTTTCAGAAAATATAAACCACCAAAATTTGCCCAGGAAATCTATATTTCTGATTCTTTTTGACTATTTCAAGCATGAAAAATGGACTCTTTCATGTGACTGGAGCTAGAGAATATTATGCTAAGTGAAATAAATCAGCCAGAGAAAGACAAATACCATATGATTTCACTCATATGTGGAATTTAAGAAACAAAACAAACAGCAAAGTGGAAAAAAAAGAGAGGCAATCCAAAAAACAGACTCTTAACTAGAGAACAAACTGATGGTTTCCAGAGGGGAGGTGGGTGTGGGGATGGTTTAATTAGGTAATGGGGATTAAGGAGTGAATTGTGATGAACACTGGGTGTTGTATGGAAATGTCGAATCACTGTATCATACACCTGAAACTAATATTACGCTATACGTTAATTAACTGGAATTTAAAAAGAAACTTTAAAAATAATTAATAAAAAGAAAACTAGATCAATTTTACTATGAATACAGAGGTGCAAATATCTTTTATTTTTTAGTTTTATTTCCATTCATTCATTTATTATTTATTTTTTAATTTTTTAAAAATATTTTTATTTATTTCTAGGAGAGAGAGAGAGAGAGAGAGACAGCGTGAGCAGGGGAGGGTCAGAGAGAGAGGGAGACACAGACTCTGATATAGGCTCCAGGCTCTGAGCTGGCAGTCAGCACAGAGCCCGACGCGGGGCTGGAACCCACGAACCGCGAGATCATGACCTAAGCAAAAGTTGGATGCTTAACCGACTAAGCCACCCAGGTGCCCCTCATTTATTTATTATTTAGAGAGAGAACACGTGCTGGGGAGACAGGCAGAGGGAGAGAGAGAATCTTATGCAGGCTCCATTCTCAGTGTGGAGCCCGAGGTGGGGTTTGATCACATGACCATGAGATTGTGATCTTTGTCAAAATCGAGAGTCAGACACTTAACATACTGAGCCATCTAGGCACTCCTATTATGTTAAAGATTTTTTTTCCAGAGGTGCAAATATCCTAATAAAATAATAGCGTATCAAATATAGGAGAGTGTCAAATATATTTCATAAGGACTAAATAAAGTTTACCAGATGATTGCCAGATCAGTTCGACCTTTGAAAATCAATGAATATAATTCATAAAATAATTTGAAAAAAAAAAAGGAGACCATCCCTATAATTATCTCAATGGATTGAAAAGAGCATTTGGTAAAATACAAAACTCACTTGTAAAAATTCTCAGTAAACTATGAATAGAAGGAAACTTCTTTAATCTGATACAGGTTATTTAACAGAAAACTATAGCAAACGCTATGAAACATTGTAGAAAGATAACATTGATAAGACAAGGATGCCTGCTATCATTACTAATATTTCATAGCCCTAATCAGTAAGAAATGAAGTATCAGTTCCACTTCTAGATAGGTACTCAGAAGAATCAGAAACAAGATCTTAAAGAGATAATTCCATACTTATATTCATAGCAGCATTTTTCACAATAGCTGAAAACGTGGAAATAACTAAGATGTCCAAAGACAGATGAGTTAATAAACAAAATATGGTTTATGCATACAATAGATCTTATTCAGCCTCAGAAAGGAATGAAATTCTGATACATACTATAACATGGATGAACCTTGAAAACACACTGAATGAACTAAGCCAAACACAAATGACAAATATTGTATGATTCCACTTATTTGAGGTACCTAGATCATCTAAATTCATAGTGAGAGAAAAATAGAACTAGTTGCTAGGAACTGGGGGTAAGGAGAATGGATAGTTATTGTTTCATGGATACCGAGTTTCACTTTAGGAGAATGGAAAAGTTCTGGGGATGGATGGTGTGATGGCTACACAACAATATGAATGTGCTAATGCCACTGAGCTGTATACCTAAAAATAATTAAAATAGTAAATTTTATGTGTATTTCACTACAAAAAAGAAGGAGATATATATATATGGAAATGGAAGATAATTTATGTATTGGTTTCAGACAAAATTTACTGAAGAAAATTGACATAAAAAAATAAGGTACAAGATAGCCAAATACACAATAAACATAAAAAAATGAGTAACTTCCCATGTAATAGAAATTGTGAATTCAAAAATTAAACAGAAAAATCACATGTATATTAACAACAAAAATATAAAATGTCCTCAAGTACGGCTAATGAAAAAGTGCAATATCTTTCTAGGAAAAAGTTTTAAAAAATTTGCAGAAGGACATAAAAGAAAAGTTGAATAAATTGAGAAATATGTTAAGATGGCAGTTAGTCTCTATATTAGTTTAAACATTTTAATGCAGTTCCTTTTACAATCCTTGAAGGATTTTCTGTAGAATCTGATAAAATTTATAGTTAATGTAGAAGCATAAATATATAAGAAAAGCCAACATATCTTTGGAATAGAAGAACAAAGTGAGTAGATATTGGCCCCCAGTGATCTACACATTTATTAAATTTTAATTAAAACATGGTATGGAGTGGCACCTGGGTGGCTCAATTCAGGTCATGATCTCACAGTTCATGAGTTTGAGGCCAGCATTGGGCTTGCTGCTGTCTGCTCAGAGCCGGCTTGGAGCCTCTATCCCCCTCTCTCTTTGTCCCTCCTTTGTTCATGTGCTATCTCTCAAAAATGAATAAACGTTTTTTTTTTAAAAAGTTAGAATAAAACATGGTATGGAAAAGCAAAGAAACAATGGACTAGAGGAGAAAACCAAGAACAGACTTATCTATAAATGGGTTTTTGGAATATGCTAGAGGTAGTGTTTCAAATACATGGGGAGAGACTATTATTGAAAGTGGCATGGGATAATTTTCTGATATGATAAAACCAAATAGATAACTCTATAGAGAAAATCAAATCATACCTCACAGAAAAATGAATTCCAGTTGGATAAAAGACTTAACCCACAACCACACTCAAACTGAAAGGCTCTTAAATTTTTGAAGAAGATAAAGGAGAAAGAAAAATAAATTTTTACTTATAGTAGAAGAAGCGTTCTTGAATCTTTCCCTAAAAACTGACAAAATTACATCAGAGAAAATAGACTTTAAAATAATTGGGGCACCTGGGTGGCTCAGTCGGTTAAGTGTCTGACTTCAGCTCGGGTCATGATCCACGGTTTGTGGGTTCGAGCCCCACATTGGGCTCTGTGCTGATGGCTAGCTCAGAGCCTGGAGCCTGTTTCAGATTCTGTATCTCCCTCTCTCTCTGACCCTTCCCTACTCTCTATCTCTATCTCTCTCTCTCAGAAATAAATAAAAAAACTTAAAAAGTTTAAAATAATTACTATAATAAGAGACAAAGAAGGGCATTATTTAATGATAAAGGGGTCAATCCAGCAAGAGAATATATTTGTAAATAGTTATGCACCCAACATAGAAGCACTTAAATGTGTAAAGCAAATATTAACAGGCCTAAAGGAAGAAATAGTAATACAATAATAGTAGGGGATGTTAGTATTCCATTTACATCGATGAATAGATAATCCAATCAGAAAATCAATAAGGAGACATAGTTTTAAATGACACATTAGACTAGATGGACCTAACATATTTACAGAACAATCCATCCAAAAGGAACAGAATATACATTCTTCACACGTGTGCATGGAACATTCTCCAGGACAGATCATATGTTAGGCCACAAAAGAAGTCTTAATACATTTAAGAGGATTGAAATCTTATCAAGCATCTTTTCCAGCCACACTGGTATGAAACTAGAAATTAATTAAATGAAGAAAAATTGGAAAATTCACAGATATTTGTAGATTAAGCATTTAATTAAACAACTGAACAATAAGTAGGTGAAGGAAGAAATCAAAAGACAAATTTAAAAAAATACCTTGAGACAAACGGCCATGGAAATATACTAAAGTTTATGGGATACAACAAAATAAGTTCTAAGAGAGAAAATCTTAGCAATAAATTCCTACCTCAAGAAATAAGAAAAATCTCAAACAAGGAACCTAATTTTACACCTCAAAGAACTTGAAAAGGAAGGACAAATGAAACCTAAAGTTAGTAAAAGGAAGAAAATAAAGATCAGAACAGAGATAAATGAAATAGAAACTTAGAAGAGATCAATGAAACTGAGAGCTAGTTCTCTGAAAAAAATAAACAAAATCAACAAACATTTAGCTAAGCTTATTAAGAAAAAAAGAGAGAGGACTGATATAAAATTAGAAATGAAAGAGAGGTTACAACTGATACCACAGAAATACAAAAGATCACATGAATAATTATATGCCAAGAAATTGAACAACCTAGGAGAAATGGATAAATTCCTAGGAACATACAACCTACCAAGACTGAATCATAATGAAACAGAAAGTCTGAATGGACTGATTATATAAGGAGGTTGAATTAATAATAAAGAAATCTACCAACAAACAAAAGTATACGGCAAGATAGCTTCACTACCAAACATTCAAAAAAGACTTAATATGAGTCTTTCTCAAACCCTTCCAGAAAATAGAAGACTCTTCCAAATTCATTCTTTCAGGCTAGCATTACTCTGGTACCAAAACCAGACAATGACACCACTAGAAAGGAGAATTACAGGCCAATATTCCTGATGAACATAGATGCCAAAATCCTCAACAAAATATTAGGAAACGAAATCCAACAATACATTAAAAGGATCATTCACTGTGACCATGTGGGATTTATGATAGAGGAGCCAAGAAAATATTTTGGGGAAAGGATAGTTTATTAAATGGCACTGGAAGAATTGGACAGCTACATGCAAAAGAATGAAACTGGATCACTATATTACACCTTACATAGATTTTAAATCAAAATGGATTAAAGATTTGAGTGTAAGATCTGAAACCATAAAACTCCTAGGGGGAAAAAACATAGGCAGTAAGTTCCTTGACATAGGTCTTGATGATGATGTTTTGAATCTTACACTAAAAAGCAACAAAAGTGAAAAGAAACAAGTGGGACTACATCAAGCTAAAAACCTGTACAGCAAAGGAAGCCATCAAAGGAATGAAAAGGCAACATATTGAATGGGAGTAAATATTTGCAAATTATATATTTGATAAGGGATTAATATCTACAATATATAAATAATTCATAAAATTCAATAGCAAAATAACTGATTTGGAAATGGGCAGAAGATCTGAATAGCCATTTTTCCAAAGAAGATATACAGATGGAAAACAGACACATGAAAAGATGCTCTACATCAGTAATCATCAATGACATATCACCTCACATCTGTTAGAATGGGAATGACCAAAAAGATAAGAAATTTGACAAGCCAGAAGGGAGGGGCATGAAATATTGAACATGCTGAATGGGAAGAATATGCAGCCAAGAGTACTTTATCCATCAAGGGTATCATCATTATAGAAGGAGAGGTGAAGAGTTTCCCAGACAAACAAAAACTAAAGGAGTTCATGCCCACTAAAATAGCTCTGCAAGACATACTAAAGAGGACTCTGAGTGGGAAGGAAAGTCTAAAAGTGACAAAGACTAGAAAGGAACAGAGAAAATCTCCAGAAACAATGACAAAACAAGTAATACAATGGTATTAAATTCATATCTATCAATAATCACTCTGAATATAAATAGACTAAATGCTCCAAAAGACAGGTTGTAAGAATGGATTATTTAAAAAACCCAAAACCTATCTATATGCTGCCTACAAGAGACTCATTTTAGACCTAAAGACACCTGCAGATTGAAAGTGAGGGGACAGCAAAGCATTTATCATGCAAGTGGATGTCAAACGAAAGCCAGAGTAGCCATACTTAAATAAACAAGCAAGATTTTAAACCAAGATATAACAAGAGATGAAGAAGGGCACTATATCATAATAAAGGGCACTATCCAACATGAAGATCTAACAATTGTAACTATGTATGCCCTCACCTTGGAGCATCCAAATACATAAAACAATTAATAACAAGCATAAAGGAACTCATTGATGCCATAATAGTGGGGGGGCTTTAAAACCCCATTTACATCAATGGACAGGTCATCTAAGCAGAAAATCAACAAGGAAACAATGGCTTTGAATGACATTGAACCACATGGACTTTTTTTTTTTTTTTTTGAGAGATTGAGGGAGAGAAAGGCAGAAGGAGAAGGCAGGGGAAGAGAATCTTAAGTAGGCTCCATGCCCGGTGTGGAGCCTGATGCAGGGCTCAATCTCACAACCGTGAGATCATGACCTGAGCCAAAATCAAGAGTCAGATACTTAACTGACTGAGCTACCAGGTGCTCCTAGGACCAGATGAACTTAAAAGATATTCAGAACATTTCATTTTAAAGCAGCAGATTACATATTCTTTTCAAGTGCACATGGGACGTTCTCCAGAATAAATCACACACTAGGTCACAAATCAGGCTTCAACAAGTACAAAAAGATTGATATTATACCATGCATATTTTCTGACCACAATGCTATGAAACATGAAGTCTACCACAAGAAAAATTGGAAAGGCCATAAATCCATGGAGGTTAAACAATATGCTACTGAAGAATGAATGGACAACCAGGAAATTAAGGAAGAAGTAAATACATGGAAAGAAATGAAAATGAAAACGTGATGGTTCAAAACCTTTGGGATGCAGCCAAAGCGATCATAAGAGGGACGTATATAGCAATACAGGTCTACATCAAGAAGCAAGGAAAGTCTCAAATATACAACCTAACCCTACCTAAAGGAGCTAGAGAAAGGACAACAAAGCCTTAACCTAGCATAAGAAGGGAAATAATAAAGATTAGAGCAGAAATAAATTATATAGAAACCAGAAAAACCAAACATACAAAACAAACAAAACCCCACAGTAGAACATATCAATGAAACTGGGAGCTGGTTCTTGGAAAGAATTAATAAAATTGATAAACCCCTAGCCAGACTTATTAAAAAGAAGAGAAAGGACCCAAATAATAGAATCACAAATGAGAGAGGAGAGATCACAGCCAATACCACAGAAATACAATTATAAGAGAATATTATGAAAAATTATATGCCAACAAATTGGGCAATGGACAGAATGGATAAATTCCTAGAAACATATAAACTACCAAAACTGAAAAAAGAACAAGTAGAAAATTTGGATAGACCAATAACCAGCAAAGAAATTGAATCAGTAATCAAAAATCTCCCAACAAACAAAAGTTCAGGGCCAAATGGTTCTCAGGGGAATTCTACCAGACATTTAGAGAAGAGTTATAATACCTGTACTTCTCAAACTCTTTCAAAAAAAAGAAAGAAAGAAAGAAAGAAAGAAAGAAAGAAAGAAAGAAAGAAAGAAAGAAAGAAATGGAAGGAAAACTTCCAAACTCATTATTTGAGGTCAGCATTACCTTGATTCCAAAACCAAAGATCCCACTAAAGAGGATAATTACAGGCCAATATTCCTGATGAAAGTGGATGCAAAAAATCTCAACAAGGTAATAGCAAATCAAATTCAACAGCACATTAAAATAATTATTCACTATGATCAAGTGGGATTTATTCCTGGGCTGTAGGGCTGGTTCAATATTCACAAATCAATCAATGTGATACACCACATTAATAAAAGAAAGGATAAGAACCATATGATTCTCCCAATAGATTTTTAAAAAAGCATTTGATAAAATATGGCATCAGTTCTTGATAAAAACCTTCTATAAAGTAGGGATAGAGGGAATATACCTCAACATCATAAAGACCATATATGAAAGACCCACAGCTAATATCATCCTCAATGGGGAAAAGCTGAGAGTTTTTCCTGTACAGGGATGTCCACTCTCACCACAGTTATTTAATGTAGTGTTGGAAGTCCTAGTCTCAGCAATGGACAATAAAAATAAATAAAAGGCATCCAAATCAGCAAGGAAGAAGTCAGACTTTTTACTAGTTGAAGATGACCTGTTACTCTATAAAGAAAACCAGAAGACTCTACCAAAAAATAGATTAGAACTGGTACATGAATTTGATAAGCTCTGATCAAGAAAATGTGGTATATATATCCAATGGAATAGTACTCATCCATCAAAAAGAATGAAATCTTGCCATTTCAATGATGTGGATGAATCTAGAGTGCATTATGCTAAGAAAAATAAGTCAGAAAAAAAAATACCATATGATTTTACTCATATATAGAATTTAAGAAATAAAACACGAACATGGGGCAAAAAAAAGGGAGGCAACCAAGAAACAGACTCTTAACTGGAGAGACTAATGAGGGCTCCTGGAGGAGAGGTGCCATGAGGGGATGGAGTAAATGAGTGATGGTTATTAAAGAAGGCACTTACTGTGATGAGCACCAGGTGTTTGTTGTATGTAAGTGATGCGTTGCTAAATTCTACACCTGAAACTAATATTACACTGTATGTTGACTAACTGGAATTTAAATAAAAACTTGAGAAAGAAGGGCAGATGGGTGGCTCAGTTGGTTAAGTGTCCAGCTCTTGATTTTGGCTCAGGTTGTGATCCTACTGTCGTGAGATCAAGCCTTGCATTGGGCTTGTGCCAAGCATGGATCCTTCTTGGGATTCTCTCTGTCCATCTGTCTCTGCCGCTCCCCTGCTCATGCCCCCCTCACTCTCTCTCTCTCAAAATACATAAATAAACATTTATTTTAAAAAACTTCAGAAAGAAAAAAGGAGTGAAATCTTGCCATTTTGACAACATAGAGGGAACCTAGAGGCATTATGCTAAGTGAAGTAAGTCATACAGAGAAAGATAAATACTATATGTAGAAAATAAACAAATGAGTGAATGAATGAATGAATTCCAGGCTCATAGACACACGGAAAAGACTGGTGGTTGCCAGAAGTGGGAGCTGAAGGTAAGTGGTGGAAGAAATTGGTGAAGTGTCAAATAAATGTTCATCTATGGTCAAGCGTTGTGAATAGTAAGTATTCAGTACTTCCTTATGTTTGGGATGACTTATTTTCTTTATTTATACCTAGTAGTTGATGGTAATGGCAAAAAAAAAAAAAGAAGAAGAAGAAGGAAAGAAAAGAAAGAAGAAAAGAAAACCCAACAAGGCAATAAAATTTAGAAAAGACACTAACACTGGTATTCAGCAAAATGCAAATTAAAATGATGAGAGATGCTTTATTTACCTAAAAGATTGATAAAACTCCCATAGCTGATAATATGAAGATTTGACCCAGAGTTGGGAAAAGGGAGCCTCTAATAGGAATGTAAATTGGTAGTTACTTAGAGGTTGATTTGGCAATATCTATTAAATTTAAAATTCAGTTGCACACACCCTATGTGCCAATAATTTCATTTCTAGGACTCCACCCTAAGGAATATACAAGCATGGACAAGGAGACAAGGGCACGATATTATTGCAGCATTGTTTGTAATACTAATAAACTCCAAACAACTTAAATGCCCACCAATAGATGAATGGCCGAATTAAAATTTAGCATATCCATATCATGGAAGTCTATATAGCAATTAAAAAGAACAAACTAGATTTATATAAATCAACATCTCCACAAACATTCAGTGAAAAATATATAATGAGGGGCGCCTGGATGGCTAATCGGTTAAGCGTCTGACTTTCGCTTAGGTCATGATCTTGCAGTTCGTGGGTTCGAGCCCCGTATCGGGCTCTGTGCTGACTGCCAGCTCAGAGCCTGGAGCCTGTTTCAGTCTGTGACTCCCTCTCTCTCTGACCCTCCCCTGCTCACGCTGTCTCTCTCTCTCTCTCTCTTCTAGAAATAAATAAAAAACATTTTAAAAAAAGAAAAATATATAATGAAAATCAATAAATACAGTATGACAGCTTTTATATAAACACACACACTAAATATTATGTATTTTCTCTGTGTCTCTGTTTATGTGTGTAAAAATATTTTTAAGTTATCTGGAAGGAATCAAGATCAACTAGCCAGTGATTATTCCTGGGGAGGGAAGGAAAGGGATTGATCTGGGATGAAGGTCAAGAGAGACTAGGTTTATACACAAGTATTCTAATTTTTAAAAGTAAAAATGTATTTTTGTATTATTTCATAATTAAAATAAATTTCAAAAACAGTTGCTATTATTTTGTGGTATATTTCCATTGAAATAATGCATTGTATGCACTGATGATTTGCACAGTAGCTTTTATGCTTATGTCTTGATGTGAGTTTTACTTATAATAGTAAAGTGACTCATTGTACTAGCAGGCTTGCATGTTTATATAATATGCAGGTATATGAAAAATAAGAAAAAATATTGAGACTACTTAAAAAGCTGGGCTCCCATGTTGAATTCTCTTTTAACCTCAGTCTATACCTACAAAAATCCATTTCTCTTTGTTTCTCTTTCCAAAAAGACAGACTATGGTAGAAAAAGCCCTGGGCTGGGATATGGCCTGCAGCTTTGTTCTGATTAAGCAGTTAATACTTATTAGTTGTATGAGATTGGGATTTACTTTCCCCAAACATAAAAACAAAGGGGTTATCATGGGGTCTCTAACCTGGCAAAATCTATGAATGGACTTTTCAGGATCCCTGAAATTATAGGGAAAAATCGTGTGTAGGTAGGGATGTGCATTTTTTTTTGACAGGGAGGGCATTTGGGGGAGAGAGTCTTAAATGGTTCTGGAACAACAAAAATAGCAGAAGGTTTAGAGCCATTGATCCAGATGATCTTCATTGTCCTTTTCAGCTATGACACTCTGTTAAAGGTAATCACTGAGACTCTTTTATATTGACCGTCTTTTTCTTTTTCCACTCATCAAACTCCTAAAACAGACAAAAACAGTTTAAAAGTTTCATCAATTAAAAAATAAAGACCAATAATACTTAATTCTTAAAGTCAATCTGATTATTAAATGGAACAATCCATGTAAAGCCCTTTACCACAATCTGCACATAGATGTAAGCTAACAACAGGTTTGTTTTTGTTTTTTTTTTAAAGAGTTGTAATGGAATTTGTTAGTGTTAAAACAGCAGCCTTGATTCCTTACACCAGTAAATAAGCTAGTCCTGTGGATTTTTATCTCCTTGGAGAACTGTGATCAATTGTGAAGTAGTTAACGTTTAGGGCTGGGAAGCTCTGAAAAGTGAGCTCTGAGATTAAGAAAATCAGTTAAAACCCAATGAAATGAGAGTTTAGCTTTTTCTAGAACTTGGAAAATGATAGGCATTCAATCAATATTAGTTTTGCCAAAGTTTGGCTTTGTATTCCAAATTTCCTCACTTTTCTTACCTAGAGGATCCAAGACCTAGAAAGCTTATTCAAAACCCTACAACAAAGAATAGAATTATGTGTTTTGAATTGCTTGCTAAAATTTTCTATGGTAGTGTTCGCCAAATGCCTTGGGGTACGTATGAAGGAAGTCACAGTGTATTCTTTTCATCTTAATACTAAAACATTATTTTTTTTTCAGTCATGCTTTCACAAGTGTATAGTAGAGTTTTCCAGAAGCAGAGTATAACAAACAAAAATTATTAAAAAATAATTCTAATACTTGTTAGGTCTCTTAAAGTATGTAAAGGAATTAAATCATGAGTCCATCATAACACTTCTTAAAAATTCCTTCTGTGTTTCATTTCTTTCTTATTCTATAGTTGGCTCCAAACTTTTCTGTGTATATTTAGTACTTTTGTGAGTGTAAAAGTGAGTTGTTTTAGACTTTATTTTTAATCAATATTTTAAAGGATGCATGTATATCATTTATAAAAGTCAAGCAATACAGAAAATTATAAAAGAGAACAGCAATAAAATCATCACCAATTCTATCATATGAAAATAATGTTAACTTTCACTAAGATGTTAACAATTTTACATAGTATTTTAAGTTTTATTCATATTTGACTTACCAATTTTTATAAAGTAAAAATGAAGATAAGTTTATTTTACATACTAATAATGTCTATAAGATTCTCTAAGGATAAGAAGAAAAGAATGTGAACAATATTGGGATTATAATAAATGTTTTTTCAAATTATGTTTCCCAAATGTTGGTAATATTAATTTGTTCCTACCCACTGTGAGAAATGAAGAGATCAGTATACTTATACTTTTTCTCTTTCTCCTTCCTCTTCACTAGTTTTGATGGATATTATTTTTACTTTGTTAGGAGTTTTAAAAAAATATTCTGTTGTTTTCTGCATTCAAAATTCTCTCAGATTTTTTACTATTGTAATGCATGTCTGAGTTGCCTGTATTAGTCTTTAAGAAGTATTTTTATAATATTTATTTATTGAGAGAGCGAGGGGAAGGGGCCAGGAGAGAGAGGTATAGAGAGAATCCCAAGCAGGCTCCATGCTTAGTGTCATTCTTGATCCCACATCTGCAAGATCATGACCTGGGCTGATATCAAGAGTCGGACATTTAATCACTGAGCCACTCAGGCACTCAGGAAGTATTTTCATGGATGCTACTTTTGGTAAACTTTTGGTAATCCTAAAATACAATCTAGTTAAATTTAAATGCTTCATCAATAATTTTTATTACTCTGGCTGTTCAAAGGTCCTTTTCTTTTAAGCAAATAGCACATTCCAGAAATGAGTAATAAGAATCATTAACAAGGATCACTTATATTTAAATACTTGAAAAAACATGATGTTTGTAGTATGCAGAATGTCATACAGATGATTGTGAAGAAATTAAATAAAATTTTTACTGTATTTTCTATCTTATTCTAAATTTTATATAAATTCAGAATATCTCAGTAGAGGCATCAATATCTCCATTTTAATGCCATGCTTTATTCTTAACAGAAATGTGTATAAAACAGAGAAATAGCTTGATCAATCATTAAAGGAGGCATCTGTAAGACCAATATTTCAAAGGATCTCTTTGGGAGAGGGCTGTACAGCCTTGGGTAGTGCACCATGCTAAGGTTTGGATAATGGATAATTTCTCTCCCCCCATCCCCCCCGTGGAAGAAAGCTTACTTAAAGTGCAGCATGTGTTCTTAGAAAACTTTTAGGAAATAATATATGTAGAAGTTAAGGATTTTGGAAATGACTTCCTTAAGAAAATCCGTGCGTGTCTACTGATCTAAGTGAATGAAGCCAGTTTCAGGGTAGAGAGACATTCAAGAATGATGAGAATTCTCATGGTCTGGCTCACACATGTCCAGTCCAAATTGAAATTACAACTTCTCAGATCTGGCTGACTGTTGGGAGGGGATGTTGGCTCAGGGTTGCTGGACATTTGGCTTGAGAGAAAACAGAAATCCAGGGATTTTTTTGGGAGTTGTCATCTCACAATTACTAAACATTGTTAACTAATTCATGTTTTAAATAGTGTGAACCAGTGGTTGGTGTGCTGACCAAATGCAGGACACCAGTAGACCAGCTACAGCCTGCTTGTCAATTTTGAACTTCTGGTTTCTGTATTTGACTAGTGGCCTGACCTAAATTTAATACCATTGAAACAAAATACCAATGAAGTTTACTCTTTCATCAAAGTCTCTTTTATTTTTCTTCTTACAAACTTGTTCTGTCTACTTGGTGACTCAAACCAGAAATCTAGCAGGTCACCTTAGATAAATACCTTGGTCCTGTTCAGTCACTATATAACATCTAAACCCAAATCTTTTCAGAAATCTGTTCTGCATCCAGCCCCTCTTATGCACACCAGGTAACCTCTGTCATCTCTTACCTGGATTATTGTAGTAGTTTCCAGATTGGTCCTCACATTTCCAGTCTTGTTCCTCTGCCCCCCCCAAAAATAAAATCTTATATGAATATATGATCATGTGATTTTTTTAAAAAAGGCCTTTTATAATTCTTCATTGCTTATAGATGAAGACAAAAATTCTTACCAAGGCTTAGAAGGTTCATTGTGACCCACCTATCCTTCGAGCATAATTTCTTGCTGTGTTGCCATGTACAACCTGTGTCTTAACTATATGGAATTATTTTCATATTTCCTAAGCTTGCCATGGTCTTTCTTATTTTAGACCTTACACACACTTCATATTTATATATGCCTGGATTTGTTTTCCCAAGCAATCCTGGGTAACTCCTGGCCATTTCTGGAGACCCACTGCAAAGTTCTCCTCTTAGGATTTCTTTGAATCCTGTTTCTTCACTTTTAGTCAGCTGATCACTTCACTGCAAGCACAGTCCCTTGGTAAGTCAATTATAGCACTTGCCACAATATTCATATATATTGCTTTCTCCTATGTTAGTCTCCTTGGTGAACATGTAAACTCCTAAAGGACAGGGACAGTGTCTTTCTCATATTTGTAACTTTAGTACCAAGTATAGTGTCTCTCAATTAAGTAGTTATTTACTTCCTCCCAATGAATGAATGAATGAATGAACTAGTGACCCTGATGTTGCACTGACAACACCCACATATCTGGATCATCTGGATTCTGTCACCAAACTAATCAGAGAGGGATTACTGGTCAGCCTATCCCACATTCTCAGATTACTTGCGGAAGGGGAGCTGTAGAAATATGAGTATTTTGTCACACATAGGTGGAGCTAAAACATTTATTCCCACAGGCTTGGCTAGCTGAGTCTGATAAAACTTGTCGGAAAGGTGTTAGAAGAAGTGAGGAAGGATTTGGAAAACAAGAGCAATAGTAACTAGATAGTAATGTTGCTGGAACATAAAAGCTCTCAAGTATTCCCTTACTCCAGATATACAAATCTGGAGTTTATGTGGTATGTTTTGAGGGCAACATAACCCTCGTCCAGGCCATGGAATTGCTCCAGTTGGAACCAATTACAGGCTGTAATGCATGTTTTATTGCTACTTGGAATAAATTAATTTGAATGAAATGTGATTTTGTTTATTGGTTGATTGGCTTTTAAGACACTGAGCCAGAGGAGCAGTTCAATAACATCAAAGCTGTTAACATTCATCTTGAGAATATAAAGAAGAAGGGTTGAATGGTTTTATTAAAGCCCTCTTGACAAAAGGAAAAGATACTGCTAAGTGAGGTATTGAGAAGATGTTAACATTTAAAAAAAATTTAATAATCTCTCTCTTATCTATCTATATCATCTGCCTATCTATCTACTTATCTGCCTACGTAACCACCTACCTATGTTTATCTAAGAGAAGAGACATGAAATGACATTTAGAGGAAAGAAGGTGAGGGAAACCAGCATTGGATGTGTGCTCTCTGAGTGTCAGAATTCTCTGCCGTGTAGCCTGAGGGATAGACGACACCTGAGCTTATGTGTTTGTGGGGTCTGACTTCAGTGCTGCTTTGCTACTTACCAGTTATGTGGATTTGAGTAAGTTTTTTTTTTTTCACTTCTCTGACCCTCAATTTTGTATTTAAAGTATGGATAATTTTTTTATGTGCAAGATTGTTGGAGGGAAAGTGAAACATAGCAAGTAGGCATTCAATAAATTTTAGTTTTTTTCCCACAGTAGAATAATACAAATATTGAATGTTTTGTAGTAAGTCAAGTAATAGCAGTAGACTAGAACTCAGTTTTTCCATTCCTGGCCCTGAAGGAATCTTCAAGTAATGATTTTAAGCTGGTGGTAATCTACCTGTACTGCTATATGAGTTCTTGAGCTTTTTAGGTCCCCTTTTTGTTTTTTGTTTTTTTCAGCCCAAGCAGATAATCTCATTTATATATTTCAGTCTCTCTGTATTTCCTCTTTTTTAATAGCTGTACGGTGGGAAATTGCTTCTCTTACTTTTCATGTCTATGTTCTAATGAAGAACTGATAGCCAGTCAGCCCTTAAAGCTTTAATCCTAAAGATAGGGGGTAAAGCCAGAGGCACATCTAAGTGATTTGGAGTCACAGGATGACTCTCCACTCCATTCTTCCTAATTGCTGTACTTTATGGTAGGCAGTCAGGACACAAGATTTTTGTAAATGTTTTGTCATGAAGAAGTGAAAAAATCAGGAATAGAAGAGACATTTAAAGATATTTAAACAATCTTTTAAAAAGGTACTCATTTCCCTTGCAAATTCCATATTTCCTTGTGCGAGATGGCTTTATAATACAAAGATAATAATACTTGTAAACTTCTATTGGTAACTCTATGTGCTTGTAAGCAGAGCTTCACTCACTTTCACTTACCATGCTCCCTGAAGATTAGGTAAGATGTTGCTTGAAATAGATTTCAGAGTTTGGGTTAGTGGCCTTTTAATAATGCTGTATTGTTTATTATCACAGAGGGTGCTCTTCTCTGTTTACTGACTTGATTTATTTCCAATCGAATCCAGAGTTGTCTCAATTTTCATCCTTTCTCTTGCTCATTGCTCCTGAAGCTTATATACTTGTGTTTGATTGCATTAGATTGTTCAACACAGGTTGCACTCAGTTTGAGGTATTATATTAGAAGGTCCTTTCTGGTTATGAAAACTCCTATAACCCAGGACACCAGGACTTACATTCCAAAAAAAGCAGCTGTGCATGTAGTGTCTCTGGTACAAACTAACATCCAATTTCCCACATCCAAAGGTTTCTTTTCCTAGAAAGCTTGGAAGAAGAGTATTTGCTTTGTTTCTTCTAATTTGGCCACTCAGAGCCCCCCGCACCTCCTTGTTTTGGAATACTTTTGGTGTAACATATAAAGGAACAACTGCCTTCTATTGGAGCAAAACAAATTATTGAATGTTTTAGCAATCTGTAATATAAATTATTTTGCATTACATATAAACTTTAAATGAATGTAGTCAAAGGATTATAGGAATCATTCATAAATATTTGATCCATATATTTATACACATGCATACATACACACAAACACATACAGTAAAGGCAAACTAAATTGATTCAGGGGACTGGTAAAATTTCAGACACTCCTAAATTTATGCTTAGAGATCAGAGAATGTAACATTACAAATGTATGGACAGAACCCCTGGCAGAGTAGAAGGAGGTTTGAGAATCAGAAATATACCCTGGTGAAAGCAACACTTCTAAATTAGCTGCATGACATAGACAGGTTAATCTCTCTTAGTGTCATATACTTTACCTGCAACAGAAATTGTTTGGATGAGATTAAACTTAATATTTAAATTATTTTTCTTCATTTTTTTGTTACAAATTTTTATTTAAGTGCAAGTTAACACATAATATAATATTAGTTTCTGGATTTAAGTGATTCATTACTTATATTAACACCTAGTGCTCATCAAAACAAGTGCCCTCCTTAATATCCATCACCATTTAACCCTTCCCCTGCTTACCTCCCCTCCATCAACCCTCAATTCTCCATTGTTAAGAGTCTCTTATGGTTTGTTTCCCTCTTTTTTTCCCCCTTCCCCTATGTTCACCTGTTTTGTTTCTTAAATTCCACATATGAGTGAAATCATATGATATTTGTCTTTCTCTGACTTGATGGACATTTGGGCTCTTTCCATAATTTGGTATTGTTGATAGTGCTGCTATAAAAATTGGGGTGCATATGTCCCTTTGAATCAGTATTTTTGTATCCTTTGGGTAAATCCCTACTAGTGCAGTTGCTGGATCATAGGGTTGCTATAGTAGTTGCTGTAGTAGTTGTTGTTATTGTTTTAAATTCAAATTTTGTTAGTTAACATACAGTGCAATATTGGTTTCAGGAGTAGAATTCAGTGATTCATCCCTTACATACAACACCCAGTGCTCACCACAAATGCCCTCCTTAGTACACATCACTCATCTAGCCCTTTCCCATCCACCTCCCTCCATCAACCCTCAGTTTGTTCTCTGTTAAAAGAGTCTCTTATGGTTTGTTTCCCTCTCTCCTTTTTGCCCCCTCCCATATGTTTTATTTCTTAAATTCCACATGAGTGGAATCTTATGTTATTTGTCTTTCTCTGACTTCTTTCACTTAGCATAATACATTCTACTTCCATTGACATCATTAGAAATGGGAAGATTTAATCCTTTTTGCCAGCTGAGTAATATTCCATTATATATTTTATATATATATATATATATAATATATCTTTATCCATTTATCTTTATTCATTCATCAGTTGATGGACATTTGGGCTCTCTCTATAGTTTGGCTATTGTTGATACNATTTTATATATATATATATAATATATCTTTATCCATTTATCTTTATTCATTCATCAGTTGATGGACATTTGGGCTCTCTCTATAGTTTGGCTATTGTTGATACTGCTGCTATAAACATTGAGATACATGTACTCTTCTAATCTATATTTTTTATTTTTGTGTATATACTTAATAGTGAAATTGCTAGGATGTAGAGTAGTACTAGTTTTAGTTTTTTGAGGAAACTCCATACAGTTTTCCAGAGTACTACACCAGTTTGCATTCCCACCAACAGTATAAGAGATGTCTTTTTTATCTGCATCCTTGCCAACACCCATTGTTTCTTGTGTTGTTAATTTTAGCCCTTCTGACAGATGTGAAGTGATATCTTACTGTGGTTTTAATTTGTATTTCCCTGATGATGAATGATGTTGATCACCTTTTCATGTATCTGTTAGCCATCTGAATGTCTTCTTTGGAAAGTGTCTATTCATGTCTTTTGCTCATTTCTTAACTGGATTATTTGATTTTAGGGTGTTGAGTTTGATGAGTTCTTTATAGATTTTGGATACTAACCCTTTCTCAGATATGTCATTTGCAAATATCTTATCCTATTCCATATGCTGCCTTTTAGTTTTGTTGATTGTTTCCTTCACGGTGCAGCCTTTTTATCTTGAGGAAGACCCAAGAGTTCATGTTTGCTTTTGCTTCCCTTGCCTTTGGTGACACAGGCACCTTTGGTAAGTTGCTCTGGCCGAGGTCAAAGAGGTTGCTTGCCTGTGTTCTCCTCCAGGATTGTGATGGCTTCCTGTTTCACATTTAGGTCTTTCATCCACTTTCAATTTATTTTTCTGTATAGTATAAGAGAGTGGTCCAGTTTCATTCTTTTACTTGTTGCTGTCCAATTTTCCCAACATCATTTATTGAAGAGACTCTTTTCCATTGGATATTCTTTCCTGCTTTGTTAAAGATGAATTGACTATATAGTTGTGTGTCTATTTCTGGGTTTTCTATTCTGCTCCATTGATCTATGTGTCTGTGTTTGTGTCAGTACCATACTGTCTTGAGGACTAAAACTTTATAATATAGCTTGAAGTCCAAAATCGTGATGTCTCCAGTTTTGCTTTTCTTTTTCAGGATTGCTTTGGTTATTTGGGTTCTTTTGTAATTCCATACAAATTTTAGGATTGTTTGTTTTGCTCTGTGAAAAATGCTGTTGGTATTTTGATAGGGATTGCATCAGATATGTAGTTTGCGGGGCGCCTGGGTGGCTCAGTCGGTTAAGCATCCGAGTTTGGCTCAGGTCATGAACCCACAGTCTGTGGGTTCGAGCCCCGCATTGGGCTCTGTGCTGATAGCTCAGAGCCTGCAGACTGCTTCAAAGTCTGTGTCTCCCTCTCCCTCTGCCCCTTCCCCATTCGCTCTCTGTCTCTGTCTCTCAAAATAAAGACATTAAAAAAAAATATGTACTTTGTTTTGGGTAGTATAACATTTTAACAATCTTTGTTTTTCCAATCCATGAGCATGGAATGCTTTTCCATTTCTTTGTGTCCTCTTCAATTTGTTTCATACGTGTTCTGTAGTTTTCAGAGTACAGATATTTTACCTCTTTAGTTAGATTTACTCCTATGTATCTTATTGTTTTTGGTGCATTTGCAAATAGTATTGATTCCTTTTTCTGTTGCTTTGTTATTGGTGTATAGAAATGCAGCAGATTTTTACATGTTGATTTTGTATCGTGCACCCCTGTGGAATTCATGTGTTAGTTCTAGCAATTTTTTGGTGGAGTCTTTTGAGTTTTCTACATAGAAAACCTTTCTTATCCTTGAACCCTCATGCATGCACAGAGTGGAAGCGGTATGTGGCTGGGCTGGGGTGGAGAGTCGCCTCCAGGGGAATTGGCTGGTGGTATACTGCACCAGAGCAAAGCAGTGGGGACGACTAGTTGCTGCTTCCCTGGCTGGTTAGGGGTAGCGAGAAAGCTCCGGGACTTGCAAGATCAGAGAGGGGATAAATAGGGTGGGAGGGAGGAAAAACGCAGAGCACAAAATCTACTGGCAGTGATGCGTTCAAATGCCCAGGGTGGATAGGAAAGAAGAGGACTGAGAGGCCAAGCCATTCCCTAATTCGTTTCTGTGGATGTCGGGCAAAAATGGCAATGAGTGCATAAGTGTCATTTGCAATTGGTGAAAGTTTGACTTCTTTCTTGTCAATTTTGATGCCTTTTATTTCTTTTTGTTGTCTGATTGCTGAAGCTAAAACTTCCAGTACTATGTTAAATAATAATGGTGAGCGTGCACATCCCTGTCTTGTTACTAACCATACAGGAAAAACTCTCAGTTTTTCCTCATTGAGGATGATATTAACTATGGGTCTTTTGTATATGGCCTTCATGATGTTGAGCTATGTTCCCTCGACCCCTACTTTGTTGAATGTTTTTTTCATTAAGAGTCAGTGCCGTATTTTGTCAAATGCTTTTTCTTGATCTATTGGGAGGATAATATGGTTCTTATCCTTTCTTTTATTAATATGATGTATCACATCGATTGATTTGTGAATATTGAACCAGTCCTGCAACCCAGGAATAAATCCCACTTGATCATGGTGAATAATTTTTTAAATGTGCTGAATTCGATTTTGAATTCAATTTGCTATTAATTTGTTAAGAAGTTTGGGATCCATTTTTTACAGGAATATTGGCCCATGATTGTCCTCTTTTAGTGGGATCTTTGTCTGCTTTTGGAATCAAGGTAATGCTGGCCTCAGAGAATGAGTTTGGAAGTTTTCCTTTCAATCCTATTTTTTGGAACAATTTGAGAAGAATAGGTATTTACTCTCCTTTAAATGTCTGGTAGAACATGGGAAGCCATCTGGTCCAGGACTCGTTTGTTGAGAGATTTCTGATTACTGATTCCATTTCTTTGCTGGTTATGGGTCTGTTCAGATTTTCTATTTATTTCTGTGTCAGTTTTGTGAGTTTGTGAGTTTCTAAGAATTTGTCCATTTCTTCCAGATTGCCCAGTTTGTTGGCATGTAAATTTTCATAGTAGTCTCTTATAAATGTTTGTATTTCTGTGGTGTTGATTGTGATATCTCTTTCATTCATCCTTTGGGTCCTCTCTCTTTTCTTTTTGAGAAATCTGGCTAGGGGCTTATCAATTTTGTTAATTCAAGTTTCATGATTTTTTCTACTGGTTTTTTTTGTTTGTTTGTTTTGTTCCCATACCATTTACTTCTGTTCTAATCTTTATTATTTCCCTTATGCTAGTTTTAGGCTTTATTTGTCTAGCTCCTTAAGGTGTAGGTTAGGTTGTGTATTTGGGACCTTTCTTGTTTCTTGAGATAGTCCTGAATTTCATTCTACTTCCCTCTTAGGACTGCTAAGCATCCCAAAGAGATTGTGCTGTCTTGTTTTAATTTTTATTGGCTTTCATTCGTTTTTTAAGTTTCTTCTTTAATTTCCTGGTAACTCAGTCATTCTTTAGTAGGATGTTCTTTAACCTCCATGGTTTTGAGGGCTTTCCAAATTTTTTCCTGTGGTTGACTTCAAGTTTCATAGAGTTGTGATCTGAAAACATGCATAGTGTGATCTTGATCTTTTTGTAATTGTTGAAGACAGATGTTACTCAATAAGTGGTCTTTTCTGGAGCATGATCCGTGTGTACTCAAAAAGAATGTGTATTCTACTACTTTAGGATGAAATTTTCTGGATGTATCTGTTAAGTTCACCTGGTCCAATGTGTCATTCAAAGCCATTGTTTCCTTGTTGATTTTCTGCTTAGATGATCTGTCCGTTGCTGTAATGTAATGTTAATCTCCCTTATTATTATTGTATTATTATCAATGAATTTCTTTATGCTTGTTATTCTTTGATTTTTCTATTTGGGTATTTCAAGTTGGGGGCATAAATATTTACAATAGTTAGATCTTGATGGATAGACCCCTTAATTATGATATAATGCCCTTCTTCATCTCTTGTTTTGGTCTTTCTTTTAGAATCTAGCTTGTTTGATATAAGTATGGCTACTCCAGCTTTTTAAAATATAATTTATTGTTTAATTGGCTTACATACAGCACCCATTACTCATCCCAACAAGTGCCCTCCTCAGTGCCCATCACCCATTTTCCCCTCTCCCTCACCCCCCCATCCATCCTCCGTTTGTTCTCTATATTTAACTCTCTTGTGGTTTGCCTCCCTCCCTCGCTGTTTGTAACTATTTCCCCCCTTCCTTTCTCTCATGGACTTCTGTTAAGTTTCTCAAGATCCACGTGTGAGTGAAAACATGATATCTGTCCTCTGACTGACTTATTTCACTCAGCATAATACCTTCCAGTTCTATCCACATTGCTGCAAATGGCATGATTTTATTCTTTCTCATTGCCAAGTAGTATTCTATTGTATATATAAACCACATCTTCTTTATCCATTCATCCATTTATGGACATTTAGGCTCTTTCCTTAATTTGGCTATTGTTGAAAGCACTGCTATAAGCATTGGGGTACACATGCCCCTATGCATCAGCACTCCTGTATCCCTTGGGTAAATTCCAGTAGTACTATTGCTGGGTCATAGGGTAGTTCTATTTTTAATTTTTTGAGCAACCTCCACACTGTTTTCCAGAGTGGAAAACACCAGTTTGCATCCCAATCAGCAGTGTAAGAGGGTTCCCATTTCTCCACATCCTCACCAGCGGCTGGAGTTTCCTGATTTGTTCAGTTTAGTCACTCTGACTGGTGTGAGGTGGTATCTCAGTGTGACTTTGATTTGTATTTCCCTGATGATGAGTGACGTCGAGCATCTTTTCCTGTGTCTGTTGGCCATCTAGATGTCTTCTCTAGGAAAGTGTCTATTAATGTCTTCTGCCCATTTCTTCACCAGATTGTTTGTTTCTGGGCTGTTGAATTTTGTAAGTTCTTTATAGATTTTGGATACTAGCCCTTTATCCGATGCGTCATTTGCAAATATCTTTTCCCATTCTGTCAGTTGCCTTTTTAGTTTTGTTGATTGTTTCCTTTGCAGTGCAGAAGCTTTATCTTGATGAGGTCCCAATAGTTCATTTTTGCTTTTAACTCCCTTGGCTTTGGAGATGTGTTGAGTAATAAATTCTGCAGCTGAGGCCAAAGAGGTTTGCTGCCTGCTTTCTCCTCTAGGGTTTTGATGGATTCCTGTCTCACATTTAGGTCTTTCATCCATTTTTAGTTTATTTTTGTGTATGGTATAAGGAAGTGTTCTCATTACATTCTTCTGCATGTTTCTGTCTACTTCTCCCAGCGCCATTTGCTAAAGAGACTGTCTTTTTTTCATTGGATGCTCTTTCCTGCTTTTCAAAGATTAGTTGGCCACACTCCAACCTTCTTTTGGTGTCAATTAGGATGCTAGATGGTTCTCCATTTCCTCACTTTCAATCTGCAGGTGTCCTCAGCTCTAAAATTAGTCTCTTGTAGGAAGCATATAGATGGATCTTGTTCTTGTTGTTGTTGTTTTAAATCCATTCTGACACCCTGTGTCTTTTGATTGGAGCATTAATCCATTTACATTCAGAGTGATCTAGTGCCATTGTGTTACCTGTAGGTTTGGTGTTTCCGATTATGTTTTCTGTTCTTTCTACTCCTTGTTGTTTTTGTTTTTCCTTTTCCACTTAAAGAGTCCCCCTTGAAATTCCTTGCAGGGCTGATTTAGTGATCACAAACTCCTTTGTTTTTTGTTTGTCTGGGAAACTCTTTGTCTCTTCTATTCTGAACATCAGCCTTACTGGATGAATTCTTGGCTGCATATTTTTCCTATTTAGTGCACATTTTTCCTATTCAGCACGTTGAATACATCCTGTCACTCCTTTTTGGTCTGCCACGTTTCTGTGGACAGATCTGCTGTGAAGCTGATCTGTCTTCCCTTGTAGGTTAAGGACTTTTTTTTTCCTTGCTGATTTCAGGATTCTTTCCTTGCCTATGTATTTTGTGAATTTGACTATGATATGTCCTGGCCATGGTCAGCTTTTGATGAATTTAATGGGAGTACTCTGTGCTTCAATTTTTATGTTTGGTCCTTCCCCAGATTAGTTAAGTTTTCAGCTATATTTTGTTTGAATAAACCTTCTGCCCTGTTTCCACTCTCATCTTCTGAGATTCCTTTGAGGTCCCTAAGTCTGCCTTTGTGATTTTTTGAATGACGTTTCCCTCTTCTTTTCAGCTTCATTATTTTCAATAATTTTATCTTCTATATCACTAATTTGCTCCTCTGCCTCATCTTTCCTCACTGTCATGGCATCCTTTCAGGTTTGCATCTTGGATATAGCATTTTAAATTTTGACCTGCATAGATTTTAGTTCTTTTATCTCTCTAGAAAGGGATTCTCTGTTAACTTCAATGCTTCTTTCAAGGCCAGCTAGTATCCTTATAATTGGTATTTTTAAAAAATGTTTTAAAATGTTTATTTATTTTTAAGAAAGAGAGAGAGACAGAGTGGGAGCCGGAGAGGGGCAGAGAGAGAGGGAGACACAGAATCTGAAGCAAGCTTCAGGCTCTGAGCTGTCAGCATAGACCCCAAAGCGGGGCTTGAACTCATGAACTATGAGATCACGACCTGAGCTGAAGTCCCCTGCCTAACTGACTAAACCACCCAGGTACTTCCTTATAATCGTTATTTTAAATTCTAGTTCAGATATCTTATGTTTGTATTGATTAAATACCTGGTCGTGAGTCCTACTTCCTGTTCTTTCTTTTGGGGGTGAATTTTTCCTTTTTGTCATTTTGTCCAGAAAAGAAAAGAAGAAAAAATAAATAACAAAAAGCAAAACCAAAAAACCTCCCTAAAAACCAAAAATGAAAAAAATAAAGACAAAAACAAAACTAGATCCTGGTGTGGGTATAAGTATGGGTGCCTCAGTCAGTTAAGTATCTGACTTCAGCTTGACAGTTTGACAGTCAAAGCTCTGCACTGGGCTATCTGCTGTCAGCACAGAGTTCACTTAAGATCCTCTGTCCCACCCCTTACTCCTTCCCTACTAGTGTGTGCTCTCTCTCCAAAATATGCATAAAAAATCTAAAAATATGTATGTAAAAAAATAATAATAAATAAAAAGAAATTTAAAAAAGAAAATAAATGAAAATAAAAAAAATAAAGAGAAAAGTAAACATGAAATTAGATCCTATTTCCGCTAGAGAGGAAGCTTTGTATCACTCTTTGGTCAGTAGACTAAGTGCAAGTGAGACCCTTCTGGGGAAAGGGTCTGTTGTATTGATTCTCAGGCTGACTTCTTAAAGTGGAAATGCATATTCCCACTCAGGTGTTTGGGCTTGGTGTAAGCGAATCCGGCTTCCAGTAGGTGGTGCTGTTTTGCTTTCATTGCTAATTGGTTGGATGAACATGGTGGCACCCTACTCTCTACCCCAGAGCATATTGTGTTTCCCTCACTTCAGGGAACCCTCACGGAAGAGCAATCAATAACTCCTCTTTTGTCTCCGGTTTCCATCAGAACCCTGTTTTCACATTGCCTGTATCCAAGCTTTTTAATCTGAGGCACATGACTGAGTTTCAAAACTCCAAATTTTAGGAACTCCCACTCCGCAGACCCACTCTGTTCCTCTGAGGGGTGGTCTCATTGTGCCTTTCGCTGAAGAAAGTGGTCCCATGACCTCACAGTAGTCACAATTTATATCAAAACAGAGCAGAAAGCTGGAACCCCTGCCTGCTGCCTTCAGTCTCAGTAAGTTTCCCCTATGCCTGGAAATGGTGTAGCACATTGGCACCACCCATCCTTCTTTCAGCCCAGGGCATCCTCAGACCATGCTGTCACTTCTGGGATTCCTCACCACTTTGCCACCTGAGCACCTTTGAGCCAGGCACATCTCCCACTGTAGTGGACTGCTGAAAGTTCAGATTTTGCTATCTGCTACTTATAATACTTTGCAGCAGCCTCTGTAAACAGACTCCCTCCCTGCTGCTGTAACTGCAGCTTTATTTCCCCCAAATCATCTCTGTACACCTATTTTCCAGAAGATGGTCACTTTTTACTTGTAGACTTTCAGTTTTTGTTCTCTCAGACCTTTAATTGATTTCTTGGCTGTTCAGAATGGTTTGATTACTATTTAGCAGTGTTGGAGGGATGAGACAAGCTTAGGGTCTCCCTACTCCTCGGCCATCTTAACTCCCTCTAGTTCTATTTTTAACTTTTAAGGAACCTCCATACTGTTTTCCAGAGTGGCGACACCAGTTTGCATTCCCACCAACAGTGCAAAAGTGTTCCCTTTTCTACACATCCTCACCAACACCTGTTGTTTCTTGCTCTTGATTTTAGTCCTGCAGGTGTGAGTTGGTATTAAATCATGGTTTTGATTTGCATTTCCCTGATAATAAGTGATGTCGAGCACATTTTTTTTGTGTCTATTAGCCATCTGGATGTCTTCTTTGGAAAACAGTCTATTCATGTCTCTTGCCCGTTTCCTAACTGGATTATTTGGGTTTTTTTGGGTGTTGAGTTTGATAAGTTCTTTACAGATTTTGGATACTAACCCTTTCTCAGTTATGTCTATTACAAATATTGTCTCCCATTCCATCAGTTGCTTTTAGTTTTGTTTCCTTCACTTTTTATCTTGAGGAAGTCCCAATAGTTCATGTTTGCTTTTTTTACCTTGCCTTCAGTGACATGTCTAGTAAGAAGTTTCTCAGGCCAGTGTCAAAGAGGTTGCTGCTTGTGTTCTTCTTTAGGATTGTAATTGTTTCCTGTCTCACATTTAGGTCTTTCAACCATTTTAAATTTTATTTGTTATGGTGTAATAAAGTGTTCCAGTTTCATGCATGTTGCTGTCCAGTTTCCCCAACACCATTTGTTGAAGAGACAGTCCTTTCCTTTGGAAATTCTTTTCTGGTTTGTCAAAGACAAGTTGACCATATAGTTGTAGGTCAATTTCTGGGCTATCTATTCTGTTCCATTGATCTATGTGTCTATGTTTGTGTCAGTGCCATACTATCTTGATGATTATAGCTTTGTAAAATAGCTTGACACCTGGAACTGTGATACCTCCAGCTTTACTTTTCTTTTTCAAGACTGGTTGGGTATTCAGAGTCTTTTATGGTTCCATATATATTTTAGGATGGTTTGTTATAGCTCTGTGAAAAATGCTGGTGGTATTTTGATAAGGATTACATGAAATGTGTAGATTGCTTTGGATGGTATAGATATTTTAACAATGTTTGTTCTTCCAATCCATGAGCATGGGATGTTTATCAATTTCTTTGTGTTCTCTTCAATTTCTTTCATAAATGTTCTATAATTTTCAGAGTACAGTTCTTTTACCTCTTTAGTTAGGTTTATTCCTAGGTATCTTTCGTTTTTGGTGCAATTGTAATTGGGATTGATTCCTTGATTTCTGTTTCTGCTGCTTTATTATTGGTTTATGAAAATGCAACAGATGTCTGTACTTTGATTTTATATCCTGTGATATTTATATATCCTGAATTATTCATGCATCAGTTCTAGTAATTTTTTGGTGGAGTCTGCTGGGTTTTCTACACAGAGCATCAGGCTCTCTGCAAATGGTAAAGGTTTACTTTTTCCTTGCCAATTTGGATGCCTTTTATTTCTTTTTGTTATCTGATTACTGAGGTGAAGTCTTCTGGTACTAAAATAATGGTGAGAGTGGACATCCCTGTCTTGTTCCTCACTGTAGAGGAAAAGCTTTCAGTTTTTCCCCATTGAGGGTGATATTAGCTGTGGGTCTTTCATATATGACCTTTATGATGCTGAGGTAAGTTCCATCTATCCTTACATTGTCAAAGTTTTAAAATTAATTAATTATTTTAAAAATGTTTAATCAGAAATGAATGTTGTACTTTGTCAAATGCTTTTTCTGCATCTATTGAGAGGATCATATAGTTCTGATCCTTATATTGATGTGGTGTATCACATTAATTTGTGAATATTGAACTACTCTTGCAGCCCTGGAATAAATCCCACTGCTTGTGGTAAATGGCTCTTTTAATATACTTTTGGAATCATTTTGCTAGTATTTTGTTGAGAGATTTTGCATCCATGTTCATCAGGGATATTGGCCTGTAATTCTCTTTTTTAGTGGGACGTTTGTCTGATTTTGGCATGAAGGTAATGCTAACTTCAGAGAATAACTTTGGAAATTTTCCTTCCATTTCTATTTTTGGCAGCAGTTTGAGAATAGGTATTAACTTCTTTAAATATCTCATAGAATTCCCCTGGGAAGTCATCTGGCACTGGACTTTTATTTTTGGGGAGAATTTTGATTACGATTCTACTTGTTTGCTAGTTACCATATTTCCTATTTGTTCATGTGTCAGACTTGGCAGTTTATGTTTCTAGGAATTTACCTATTTATTTCAGATTGCCCAATTAATTGGCATGTGGTTTTTCATAATATTCTCTTATAATTGTATTTCTTTGGTATTGGTTATTATCTTTCTCATTTGTGATTTTATTTCTTTGGGTTGTTTCTCTTTTCTTTTTGATGTTTTGCCAGGGGCTTATCAATTTTATTAATTCTTTCAAAGAACTAGCTCTTGGTTTTATTGATGTATTGGGTTTTTTTTCTATATCATTATTTCCCTTCTTCTGCTGGCTTTAGGCTTCATTTGTTGTTCTTTTTCCAGTTCCTTTTGTTGTATGTTAGGTTGTGTATTTGAGAGTTTTCTTGCTTCTTGAGATAGGCCCGTATTGCTATGTACTTCTCTCTTATTACTGCTTCTGCTCCATTCCAAAGGTTTTGGATTGCTAGGTTTTTATTTTTATTTGTTTACATGTATTTTTAAATTTCTTATTTAAATCCTGGTTATCCCATTCATTCTTTAGTAGGATGTTCTTTAACCTCCATGTATTTTTTGCCTTTCCAAAGTTTTTCATGTGGTTGACTTCAAGTTGTAGTGTTGTGGTTGAAAACTCTCTTAAGTCCATCTGGTCCAGTATGTCATTCAAGGCCAGTTTTCCTTATTTGTTGATTTTCTGCTTAGATAATCAGTCCATTGCTTTAAGTGGTGTGTTAAAGTTCCCTTCTATTATTTTATTATTACCAATGAGTTCTTTATGTTTGTTATTAATTGTTTTTTATATTTGGTTGCTTTCAAGTTGAGGGCATAAATATACAATTGTTAGATCTTGTTGTTGGATAGACCTCTCTATTATGATGTAGTGCCCTTCTTCATCTCTTATTACAGTCTTTGTTTTAAAATCTTCTTGTCTGATATAAGTAAGCCTTCTCTGGCTTTGTTTGAATGTCCACTAGCAGGATACATGCATGGTTCTCTATCCTCTGACTTTCAATCTGCAGATGCCTTTAGGTCTAAAACAAGTGTCCTGTATGCAGCATACATGGTTCTTGTTTGTTTTTGGTTTTGTTTTGTTTTAATCCATTTTGACACCCTATGTCTTTTGAATAGAGCATTTTTTATGTTTCTATCACTGATTACTGATAGATATGAATTTTATTACATGTTATTTTATTGCATGACATTTTATTTTATGACATGTTTTGTCATTATTTCTGGAGATTTTCTATAATATTTTATAATTTTTTAATAATCTTTTATATCTGTCACTTTTGGTCTTTCCTTCCCATTCCAATAATCGCCTTTAGTATTTCTTGCAGGGCCCATTTACTGATCTTGAACTCCTTTAGCATTTGTTTATCTGGAAAACTCTTTATCTCAGTTTGTTTATCTGGAAAATACTCTTGGATAGAGTATTCTTGGCTGCATATTTTTCCCCTTCAGCTTGTTGAATATACCATGCCACTCCCTTCTGGCCTGTCAAATTTCTTTGGAGAGATCTGCTGCTAACTTTGTTTGTCTTACCTTGTAAGTTTGGTATTTCTTTTCCCTTGCTACGTTTATGATTTTTTTCCTTATCTCTATATTTTGCAATTTTTACTATGTGTCTTGTTGTTGGCCTGCTTTTGTTGATTTTGATGAGAGTTCTCTGTGCCTCCTGGATTTGGGTGTCTGCTTTCTTCCCCATATTAGAGAAGTTTTCAGCTCAAAGAAATGTTCTGCTCCATTTTCCCTCTATTCTTCTTATGAGACTCCTCCTATAATACAGATGTTATTATGGTTTATGGAGTGGCTGAATTCCCTGAGTCCTTTCATAATCTAATATTTTTCTTTTCCTCTTCTTTTTAGCTTCATTACTTTCCTTAGTTTTATCTTCTATATCGCTTATTCATTCGTCTGCTTCTTCCATCTTTATGGTCGTTATTTTCAATCCATTTTGCATCTCAGTTTTACCAGTTTTTATTTCAGCCTGACTAGGTTTTAAGTCTTTTATCTCTGTGATAAGGGACTCCCTTGTGTCTCCTATGCTTTTCTCACACCCCGCTAGTATCCTTATGATTGTTGTTTTAAATTCTGGGTCGGGCATATTACTTATATCTGTTGTGATTAGATCCCTGCTTGTGACTCTTTCTTGTTCTTTCCTTTGGGATGAATACTTCCATCTTGGCATTTTGTCTAGGTCTCTGTATTCTTCTCTGTGTTAGGAAAGCCTACTATGTTTCCTGCTCCCAAGAGTAGTGGCTTTATTAAGAAGATGTCATATAGTATCCAAGGACTGGTTCTTCAGTATGTATCTCTGATGTATACTGTTTGCATGTTGCTGCTATGTTTTGGCTGATCTTTCTCTTAGGTCCAGTTCTGTGGGAGTTTCTCCTTGCCTTCAATGGGGATTGTCTGAACCTTTTCCAGAAAGTGGTAAGTTTTAACTAGGAGTCCTCTCGTCTGCTTGTTAAAAGAGACCTGATGTTTATTCCCCTAGAGCTGAAGCTTTTTGGCACTCTATGGTCAGTTGACTTGGTGGGTGGGGTGGGGGTGGGGGTGGGGGTGCTGGTCTTCTGGGGAAGGGGCCCATTGATTGCTCTGGTTCTCAGGCATACTTGCCCTAGAAAAGAAGCACCTGCAGAGCTCAGTGAGGTGGGTTTTGGTATAAGCAGCTCAGGCCTTTACTGTGAGTAATGTACTGCTCACTGAAGTCAGTCCATACTGATGGGTGGGGGAGAACAATGGTGCCAGCTCTTTCCCTCATCCCTGGAGAGGGGAGTTCACATCTGCCATTGTCTGGGAAGCCCTCCTAGACAATCTCCCCTTTTGTGTCCCAGGCCTCCCTCATATCCCTGCCCTCGCCCTGTCTGTGTCCACCCAGCTGTGCAGTGCACCTATGTTTCATCCCAGGCAGGCCAGCTGAGTTCCAAAACTCCAGACTTTAGGGAATTGGCATGGTATGGTCCTGTGCTAAATCTCTGGGGGGTGGATCTCACCTCACTGGCTTTGGTTCTGGTTTGTCTCAGAAGGTCAGTCGCATCAAATTGCAGGAGCTTGGAGTTTAGATTAAAGTGCAATGAAAACCTATATCTAGGTTAGCTGCCCTCTGCAGGTGTGTCTGTCCCTATACTAAGAGGTGAGGAATGCAATGTCACCCATTAGCTCTTTTGTCCCCTGAGATGCAGTGTCAGCTCTCCCAGATGCACTCCATGAAGGGTGATCCATCTCTCCCTGTGCATCCCCAGGGGATCCTCAAATTGCAGTGTCTGCTCCCAGGCCTTTGCCCTCCTTCTGCAGTGGAGCACTGCAGCGTCCACTGAGTTCCACACCAGCCACAGTGCAGACTTCTATAGTTCCAGTCTTTTGAGCTCTGCTGGTTGTAAAAACTCTCAATAATCAGCCCCTCTCATTTTCCCAGTCAATGGCTTTGGGGAATTGTTTTCCTTGTGTGATCCCTGTGTGCTTCTCTCTCACTCTCTCTCCCTCCCTCTCTTTTTTTTCTCCCTCCTTCCCTCCCTTTCTCCCCACTTCTCTGTGATCAAGATTCCCTCCCTTCCCCTCTTTTCTTCTCCAAATCACATCTCCATGCCTCCTACCTTCCATGATATGGCCTCTTATCTCCCTCTGGTTGTACAGTTTGTTCTGTCAGTCCTCAGATCGATTTCTTGGTGTTAAGAATAATTTGGTACTTATCTGGCTGTCCTGAGGGACTGGCAAGTATAGGGTCCTCCCACTACTCCACCATCTTTGCTCCCCCTACCAATATTTAAATTTCTTCTTCTTTTTTTTAATGTTTATTTATTTTTGAGAGACAGAGAGAGACAGCATAAGCAGGGGAGGGGCAGAGAGAGAGGGAGATACAGAATCCGAAGCAGGTTCCAGACTTTGAGCTATGAGCACAGAGCCTGATGCGGGGCTCAAATCTACGAACCGTGAGATCATGACCTGAGTTGGATTCAGATGCTTAACCAACTGAGCCCTCCAGATACCCCCAAATATTTAAATTTCTGATGATACTCTGATAATTAATATTTATTTGGTGAATGAATGGTAAATGTATGAATCGATTACATTTAGGATTAACTATTATATACTGTTATTTTTTATGTATACTTTAATAGTACAAGTATTTTATTTTCTTTCAGTAATAAACTAATATGATTAGTGTTCTCTTGACCACATAGCACAGTGATCAAAGTTTATATAGTCTCGCTTAAAATATTAAAAACTAGATAGAATATATTCTGAGTCTAATAAGAAAACAGAGCCCATGTTTTGTTTTTCATATAACTTCTGCCCCCAATAGGGGCTTGTGATCTTGGACACTCACTGATGTATTTCACTTTAGTTTGAATTTCAAAAGTGAAAATAGAAGAAAAGTAGTTTCAATTTTTGGAGGAGGAGAGAATGATGGGATACCAGATTCTGACTTAGGGAATTATCATTCTTTTTGGTTAAATAAGCCTTGCTTGAATTTTTTTCTTTCAGTCTGTAAATAGAGGGTATGATGTTTAAAGTCCTTACTAGTTATGGTATTCTGAGCAGTTTCTTGAGATTTTATAGTAGTAAACTTTCTACCTTTTGTATGTATTTTTTGTATGTATGTCAGTACCTTTTGTATATATTTTTAAATTCCTTTTTACATTTTTGCTATTCATAATAAATGTATGTACGTATTGTTTTCCTTATAGGCAGGAGTATATTTTTTATTGCTTTTTGTTTTTTGTTTTTTTCATTTGGAAACCAGGACTCCATTAACCTATACTCCCACTAGCTTGCATTGATGGGGAAGGGATTTCGATTAGTGTATTTATCAGAGAAAGTCTATGGTGCATACCTCTTATTTCCAGAGCTTCAATTTCTCAAGTCATGTTTGACAATGGTTGTTGTAATGATCATGATAAAAACATATGAGGTTGACTTCTCAGTATAAACCATCTCTTCCTGTAAATGCTTTAGATAATGATTAGATTGAGGGTAGGACTAGATGTGGCTGAGTTTCAACTTTTCTGGACTCTTTGTTATTGGCATCTTAATGTTTCACTTCCATCTAGGTGCCCAGAGGCAGAAGAAAGAAATGTGCATCTGACGACAGGGAAGGGAGCTGTGTTTGTGTTTGTGAGGATGAAAGAGAAGAGAAACTATACCCTGATGTAAAGTTTATTGACAATTTTTATGCAACACAGGAGATCATAACAATAAATTCAAAAATAGTAGTATTAAGTTCCAGTGGTAGCACAAAAGATGCAAATATTCTGACTCATCACCTACTATAACATTCTTTGTTTAGGACATGGAATGTATTACAATATTATTAGAGAAATTTTGGCTCCAAAATCATGTTTCTTAGCTCCCTGGATAGGTTTGTCAATGGTCAATTAAAATAAGATCTGGAAAGTCCAAAATCTGAGTCTGAGAAATTTTTTAAAAACGCTCATTTTATCCCAAAGCACCCAAATGACTTTGTCATATAGTTCTGAATATAATTCCAAATGCCATTTACTTCTTCCATTCACTGTTTTCTAACCAAAGAGCTTAGATTATGGAGCCTTAAAAAAACCTTGCACCAAACAAAAGAAATAGAGTATAGTGCTACAGTTAAATAAAAGGACAGATATATACCCCTACTACCAAAGGAAAAGATCATGTTAAATATCTTAATTCCATGTTGTATGTCTCATTTCTTTTTTGGGTTAGTTCTTATTTGATCTAGTTTGTTTTCTGTTGGCTTCAAATTATTCAAAGTAATAATACCTTTGTTCTTGGACATATTCATAGAGTGGAGTGTTACTATCTAAGTAAAAGGATCCCGATTCTGTTCTCTCCCTTTTATGGCAGCCTCTGGCCTCGAAGTTCCTTGTATGCAAATTGTCCACGACCTGACTATATATTCCAATGCTTTGTAACAAATTTGATTTGGGCCCTTGCATTTGCCTTTCCCCACTCCACATGGTTGTACTGCTTGGTGAATATCTATATCCATATTCTTCAGTTCCTGTAGGGTCTTGTCTATTAAGAGAATGACTGGAAATGAATCCCTGACTCCTGCTTCTGTTGTCACTTGACTCCCCATAGCTGTCACTTGATTGATCATGGCTATATACTTGTGTTTCATTGGTGCTGAATCCAGATTGACCCTGGATGTCTACTAATTGTCTGTTACTTGATCCTTGTCTTACTAAACTTGTGCTGGATCTTATCTGCTCATGAGAAGATGTATCTCCCAAATGCTCCTGGCTGGATTGATGTATACTTATATTATTGAACTCTGATTGACCATGCATAGATCCTGATGATTCATGAATCTGTTTCCCCCAATCTTTGGAATGTCCTTTATTATCACTATGGGATCCCTGCCTTAAAATCCAACCAGATTCTGAATGGCCATGAGCTGATATGGATTGTCCATGGTGAGATACAGAATGGTTGCTTGACTGCCTATGAGTAGTAGATCCCCATGTTCCAGATGGAACATGAGTGTCACTTGATGGTTCATGACTTACTACTGAATGCTCATGAATAGATCCCTGCCTTCTAGTTACAGTGGATCCAGACTGGGAATCAGCTGACTGTCTATGACTTGAACCTTGTCTTTCTGTTATTTCAGTAGCTTTTGATCCTATATGGTCAGAACCAGAAATTAATTGTCCATGTGTAGACACCTGATTGTTTGCAGCTCTATCCGTTGACCTCAAAGGGCTAGAATTGTGACTGCTTGTTCTGCTGCCCCCAGAGGGTCCATACCCAGACTGCCCATAGTCATATTCTGCAGTTCCATAACTGCCATGTTTCCATCCTTGACCTGATCCATGTCTTTGTCTTCCACTAAGCTGTGAATGAGAATGACTTACTATAGATTGGTGATGACTTCCATGTGAATGTTTACTTATACTATCACTGGTGTGCCTATGAGAATCATGTGACAGTGTATGGCTAGACCCATGCCTCTCTCTTGTGCCAATTCCTAATTGTCCATGAGAGGATGTGGTCTGTCCCTGAGAAGAACCTGAGGAGATAGATGTGTCTCCAAAATGTCTATGGGAGGATGACTCTATCCTTGAGCCTCTGGAACCAGGTTGCTTATGAACTGAAGTCTGACCTCCTTCAATAGTGGGATGTTTAGAAATATCCCCTGACTGTTCAATGCTAGAACCATGTCTTCTGGTTGTATTCCCGACTGTGTTTTGGGGGGTGGATCCAGAGTGCCCATGACGAGAAACTGAGTGTCCCAGTGACAGTCCTGAGTGCCTTTCACTGTCACTGGACTCACTGACACTGGATTCTCTTCTTCCAGTCCTACCAGATTCTGTCCTGGTGACCTGTCCATGCCCAGACTGGGTATGTCTAGTGGTGTCTCCTGCCTGTCTGTGAGTAGCTTCCTGTCTCCCTTTAAATGTGGATCCTAACTCTCTATGTTGAGATCCAGCATGGCCATATGGGGACCCACCGTGTGTTTGTGGGACTCCTGAGTGCTTTTTACTGTCACTGGACTCATTGACACTGGATTCTCCTCTTCCAGTCCTACCAGATTCTGTCCTGGTGGCTTCTCCAGGCCCTGACTGGGTATGTCTAGTGGTGTCCGATGCCTGTGTGTGAGTAGTTCTCTGTCTTCCTTCTTCAGTGGATCCAGACTCTCCCTGCTGGGATCCAGGGTGGCCACGTGGGGACCCCCCGTGTGTCTGTGGGACTCCTGAGTTCCTTTCCCTGTCACTGGACTCACTGACACTGGATTCTCTTCTTCCAGTGCTCCCAGATTCTGTCCTGGTGGCCTGTCCATGGCCAGACTGGGTATGTCTAGTGGTGTCCCATGACTGTCTGTGAGTAGTTCTCTGTCTTCCTTCACCAGTGGATCCAGACTCTCTCTGTTGGGATTCGTGGTGGCCACGTGGGGACCCTTCGTGTGTCTGTGGTACTCCTGAATGCCTTCCACTGTCACTGGACTCACTGACACTGGGTTCTCTTCTTCCAGTGCTACCAGATTCTGTCCTGGTGGCCTGTCCATGCGCAGAATGGGTGTGTCTAGTGGTGTCTCCTGCCTGTCTGTGAGTAGTTCTCTGTCTTCCTTCACCAGTGGACCTTGACTCTCCATGTTGAGATCCAGGGTGGCCATGAGGGGACCNTCTGTGGGACACCTGAGTGCCTTTCCCTGTCACTGGACTCACTTAAACTGGATTCTCTTCTTCCAGTTCTACCTGATTCTGTCCTGGTAGCCTGTCCATGCCCAGACTGGGTATGTCTAGTGGTGTCTCCTGCCTGTCTATGAGTTGTTCTCTGTCTTCCTTCATCAGTGGCTCCTGACTCTCCCTGTTGGGACCCAGGGTGGCCATGTGGGGACCCATCCTGTGTGTGTGGTACTCCTGAGTGCNACCTGTGGACCCTGATTCTCTATTTTGAGATCCAGGGTGGCCATGAAGCGATCCTCCCTGTGTCTGTGGGACTCCTGAGTGCCTTTCACTGTCACTGGACTCACTGACACGGGATTCTCTTCTTCCAGTGCTACCAGATTCTGTCCTGGTGGCCTGTCCATGCCCTGACTGGGTATGTCTAGTGGTATCTCTTGCCTGTCGGTGAGTAGCTTCCTGTCTTCCTTTAAGTGTGGATCCTGACTCTCTCTGTTGAGATCCAGCATGGCCATGTGGGGACCCTCCGTGTGTCTGTGGGACTCCTGAGTGCCTTTCCGTGTCACTGGACTCACTGACACGGGATTCTCTTCTTCCAGTGCTCCCAGATTCTGTCCTGGTGGCCTGTCCATGCCCTGACTGGGTATGTCTAGTGGTATCTCTTGCCTGTCGGTGAGTAGCTTCCTGTCTTCCTTTAAGTGTGGATCCTGATTCTCTATGTTGAGATCCAGGGTGGCCATGAGGGGATCCTCGTGTGTCTGTGGGACTCCTGAGTGCCTTTCCGTGTCACTGGACTCACTGACACGGGATTCTCTTCTTCCAGTGCTCCCAGATTCTGTCCTGGTGGCCTGTCCATGCCCTGACTGGGTATGTCTAGTGGTATCTCTTGCCTGTCGGTGAGTAGCTTCCTGTCTTCCTTTAAGTGTGGATCCTGATTCTCTATGTTGAGATCCAGGGTGGCCATGAGGGGATCCTCGTGTGTCTGTGGGACTCCTGAGTGCCTTTCCGTGTCACTGGACTCACTGACACGGGATTCTCTTCTTCCAGTGCTCCCAGATTCTGTCCTGGTGGCCTGTCCATGCCCTGACTGGGTATGTCTAGTGGTATCTCTTGCCTGTCGGTGAGTAGCTTCCTGTCTTCCTTTAAGTGTGGATCCTGATTCTCTATGTTGAGATCCAGGGTGGCCATGAGGGGATCCTCGTGTGTCTGTGGGACTCCTGAGTGCCTTTCCGTGTCACTGGACTCACTGACACGGGATTCTCTTCTTCCAGTGCTCCCAGATTCTGTCCTGGTGGCCTGTCCATGCCCTGACTGGGTATGTCTAGTGGTATCTCTTGCCTGTCGGTGAGTAGCTTCCTGTCTTCCTTTAAGTGTGGATCCTGATTCTCTATGTTGAGATCCAGGGTGGCCATGAGGGGATCCTCGTGTGTCTGTGGGACTCCTGAGTGCCTTTCCGTGTCACTGGACTCACTGACACGGGATTCTCTTCTTCCAGTGCTCCCAGATTCTGTCCTGGTGGCCTGTCCATGCCCTGACTGGGTATGTCTAGTGGTATCTCTTGCCTGTCGGTGAGTAGCTTCCTGTCTTCCTTTAAGTGTGGATCCTGATTCTCTATGTTGAGATCCAGGGTGGCCATGAGGGGATCCTCGTGTGTCTGTGGGACTCCTGAGTGCCTTTCCGTGTCACTGGACTCACTGACACGGGATTCTCTTCTTCCAGTGCTCCCAGATTCTGTCCTGGTGGCCTGTCCATGCCCTGACTGGGTATGTCTAGTGGTATCTCTTGCCTGTCGGTGAGTAGCTTCCTGTCTTCCTTTAAGTGTGGATCCTGATTCTCTATGTTGAGATCCAGGGTGGCCATGAGGGGATCCTCGTGTGTCTGTGGGACTCCTGAGTGCCTTTCCGTGTCACTGGACTCACTGACACGGGATTCTCTTCTTCCAGTGCTCCCAGATTCTGTCCTGGTGGCCTGTCCATGCCCTGACTGGGTATGTCTAGTGGTATCTCTTGCCTGTCGGTGAGTAGCTTCCTGTCTTCCTTTAAGTGTGGATCCTGATTCTCTATGTTGAGATCCAGGGTGGCCATGAGGGGATCCTCGTGTGTCTGTGGGACTCCTGAGTGCCTTTCCGTGTCACTGGACTCACTGACACGGGATTCTCTTCTTCCAGTGCTCCCAGATTCTGTCCTGGTGGCCTGTCCATGCCCTGACTGGGTATGTCTAGTGGTATCTCTTGCCTGTCGGTGAGTAGCTTCCTGTCTTCCTTTAAGTGTGGATCCTGATTCTCTATGTTGAGATCCAGGGTGGCCATGAGGGGATCCTCGTGTGTCTGTGGGACTCCTGAGTGCCTTTCCGTGTCACTGGACTCACTGACACGGGATTCTCTTCTTCCAGTGCTACCAGATTCTCTCCTGGTGGCCTGTCCATGCCCAGAATGGGTATGTCTAATCGTGTCTCCTGCCTGTCTATGAGTATTTTTCTGGCTTCCTTGACCTGTGGACCCTGATTCTCTATGTTGAGATCCAGGGTGGCCATGATGCGATCCTCCCTGTGTCTGTGGGACTCCTGAGTGCCTTTCCGTGTCACTGGACTCACTGACACTGGATTCTCTTCTTCCAGTTCTACCCGATTCTGTCCTGGTGGCCTGTCCATGCCCGGACTGGGTGTGTCTAGCGGTGTCTCCTGCCTGTCTGTGAGTAGTTCTCTGTCTTCCTTCACCAGTGGACCTTGACTCTCCCTGTTGGGATCCTGGGTGACCATATGGGGACCATCTGTGTGTCTGTGAGACACCTGAATGTGTCTCCCTGTCACTGGACTCACTGACACTGGATTCTCTTCTTCTCGTCCTACCAGATTCTGTCTTGGTGGACTGGCCTGAAGACAGTCTTTCACCAGAAGACTGGCTTGAGACAGACCCATGCTGGCCAAAGCCCAACCCATTCTGGCCAAAGCCAGAAGTCTGACCTGAGCTCGATTCATGTTGTCCATAGCCAGAGGACTGTCCTGAGCTAGACCTATGCTGTCCAAAACCAGAGGCCTGGCTTGAGCCAGACCCATGCTGGCCAAAGCTGGAACACTGACCTGAGCTCGATCCATGCTGGCCAAAGCCAGAGGACTGACCTGAGCTCGATCCATGTTGTCCAAAGCCAGAGGACTGTCCTGAGGTAGACCCATGCTGTCTAAAACCAGAGGACTGTCCTGAGCCTGACCCATGCTGTCCAAAACTAGAGGAATGACCTGAGCCAGACCCATATTGGCCAAAGCCAGAGGACTGTCCTGATCCTGCCCCATGCTGGCTAAAGCCAGAAGACTGTCCTGAACCAGACCCATGTTGTCCAAAACCAGAGGATTGACCTGAGCCAGACCCATGTTGGCCAAAGCCAGAGGACTGATTTGATCCAGACCCATGTTGGCCAAAGCCAGAGGACTGACTTGATCTAGACCCATGTTGTCCAAAACCAGAGGACTGGCCTGAACCAGACCCATGTTGTGCAAAACCAGAAGACTGTCCTGAGCCAGACCCATGTCCAAAACTAGAGGATTGACCTGAGCCAGACCCATGTTGTCCAAAACCAGAGGACTGTACTGAGCCTGACCCATGTTGTCCGAAACTAGAGGACTGGCTTGAGCCAGATCCATGCTGACCAAAGCCAGAGGATTGTCCTGAGCCAGATCCCTGTTTTCCAAACCCAGAGGACTGACCTGAGCCAGACACATGTTGTCCACGTTTAGAACATTCATTTGAACCAGACCCTTTTTGATGAGAGTTTGAAAAGTGTCCACAAGAACCAGATTCATGTTGACTATAACTAGAAGACTGACTTGTTCCAGACCCGTATTGTTCACAGCAAGAGGACTGACTTGAACCCATTCTCTGTTGTTTTCCACAATTCTGTGTCTGACCACATGCTTTAGACCCATATCCTCTCTGACTAGAAGACTGGCTACAGAAGCTAGGCTCATGTTGACCATACCCAGAGGACTGACTTCCCGAGATACATCCATGATCTTGTCTTCCATTACTTCCTGATTGATAACCTGATTGAGTGCAACTACATTGATTTCCTTGCCCTCCCAATCTACCTTCCTGACAAGAATTAGAAGCATTTTGTGGCCTTGCACACCCACCTGAATTGCTGGAACCACATCCATAACTTTGTCTTCCACTGTCTTCTGAACCTTTAGAGCTAGACCCAAGCTTTTGTCCTCCACTATTTCTTGATTGAGTAGAGTTTGATTCATGTCCACTAGCATCCAACCTATGTGACAGACTACCACGACTTTTCTTTCTCCCACCCTTTGACCCAGATCCAGATTCAGATTGATACTCCTTCCCAGATTCCTTGGAGGGGCTAACATGTGACTTGTTTCTTCTATTCCCCAGCTCTCCAGAGCTGGAACCATATCTTTCTTTGTCACTACTCCATGAGTGACCAGAGCTAGACCCACGGTGTCTTTTCTCAGATTTCTCTTGGTCCTCTGAGCCAGATAAACCATCTTGCCTTCCCAGCCTCCTGGAATTTGACCCACGTCTGTGTTTCACTCTTCCCCTCAAACCCTCAGAACCATAACCATACTCCTCCCCCTCACTCCAGTTTGAATGTCTGTAACCTGATTTCTGTCCCGGTGCATCTTCTTCTTCCTCTTCTGTTTCACTTTCTTCCTTTTGGTGTCGGTGACCACGCTTATGCTTCTTTGACCCTGAAGCTTTGCAGTATTCTTTGCAGAGAACCTTGTTGCAGGCCATAGCCAGCTTGAATACCATCAGAAGAAACTCAGTAAAGTCCAATCTTCGGTCATGATCTCGATCTAGCATGTGCATGATGACATCCACTGTGTCTGGATCATCTGGGTTCTGTATACAAATGACATACCAAAGGAGACCTAGTCAGCTTAGCCCATATAGTCAGCTACAATATTAAAGTAGAGCTGTAGAATTGTGGATTTTTGACATTAGGTATTTTTAATCCAGTCAAGGGTTACTGTAAGCTAAAGCAGCCTAACAATTAGGATCCAGCAGGTGAGAGGAGGTAATAGAAAAGAACTATTAGTTTTGCCAGCAGAATACAATTTAAGGACCTAAGGTAGGGGACTAGGGGACTAGATACTCAGGTACATACAAGAAGGAGTTGAATAAATCAAGTTTAGTACCTGGTATATTTTAGTTTTACATACATTTAAAATATTACATGGTAATATATTCTTTGTTAGAACCTATAATTTTAAAGTTACTAGCTGAGTCCTCTCAGGTAGATGGAAAAAAATGCTTGTTTTTTTGTTTATAGTTTTCAGTCATTCTGGCTACTTGGTCAGATCTCCTTATAGACATTCACTCTTTATACCTTTTCTTCTTGTAACTCATATTTCAGCACAAATTTGTTTTCTGTTATTTTTCTGAAAGGGAGGCCTGGGAGCATAAAAAAGTCTGAAGGTATATATGGTGGGAGTAAACAGGAAAATGAGGGGAAAAAATTCATCTTTCTAAAAGTAAATTCTGTTCCAACAGACTTTCTGATGTCCCCAAGAAGTACCACCCATAGAGTTTGCTCAAAGACCACTAAGACTGTGCACTTTTTAGCTAATCTTTGGTGACATAATACAGAATGTATAGGACCCTAGAAGTCCTGGTGTATGGTCCTCACCTTCAGAATTGGACGAAACTCTTTCTCTAGAAGTTCCTTTAGCTCATCCTTGCTCAGCGTGCCATCCTCTCCATCTTGCTTGGTGTATTTATAGAAAACATCAATGACTGTGACAACACTTCTCAAGAGGTCGGTCATCTTTTTGCAAGTTTAAGTGAACCTGAAAAGAAAAGAAACAAAAGACCCTATTATTAATTTTCTTTTTAAAAATATTTGTTAGTAATTCTAATTTTAATAATAATCATTCTGGTTTTTCAAGTCTCTTGTACTTCACAAATACTTCAACAAGTAAGGATGGGTTGAGGATCTTTCAACACAGTGATAACTAACTTTGTTAACTTTCTTTTAATGTTTTATTTATCTTTGAGAGAGAGAGAGAGAGAGAGTGAGAAGGGGAGGGTCAGGGAGAGAGGGAGACACAGAATCCGAAGCAGGCTCCAGGCTCTGAGCTAGCTGTTAGCACAGAGCCCAACACGGGGCTCGAACCCACGAACTGTGAGATCATGACCTGAGCCGAAGTCGGATGCTTAACCAACTGAGCCACCCAGGCACCCCTAACTTTGTTAACTTTGAGTTAATTTGCTAAGATCAAGTCATGGCATGTTACTGGCTGAGCTGGGATAAGCGCTCAGATCTCCATGTCCTGGGTGGTTTTCTTTACATATGTCTCTATACTTTGGAGCTCTGAGTGTTGTCCTGGAGCTTTCAAAGTTTCCAGAACCACTCAGATGTATTGTCCCTGTCTATGTGGTTAATTTCACTGGTTCTCTTGAGTAGAAGTGACAGACCTTCTATCATATCTACTTCTCCTCTGGCCACCAGAAGCTAAACAGTACTGGTAAGGCCTTCAGCAAATGAGAAGTGGTGCTACAGAAGCATGAGATAGCCCTTATCAGAGCTCAAGAACTATTCTAATCTCAGCCTTGACAAAACATTGTTCTTTTTCAGTAACCAAGAATAAAGGCTTAGCAATACAGGCAGTAGTTTGACTAGCAGAAGAATTGATCTTGGAGCCCCAAGGACTAACACTGAGCAGGGAAGGGACTCTGCATCAGGGCTGACCTCCACCCTATTTGAGCTGGGCAATCCAGAAAAAAAAACTGTCATGCAAAAGACTGGGAAGAGAGTGTGGAATGGCCTAGAAGAAGGCAAATTTCTTGTATTTTTCATCTTGACAAGAACAGATTTATTCTAAAAAGACCCCCAGGATAAAGTAAACTAAACAAATAAATAAAAAGAAAAGAAAGACAAAAATGAAAAGGCCAAAGATATATTAACTCTGGCTTAGCTCTTACTCCTGGATTTCTGCTGTGGATAACAATCAACCAAATATTCATTAGTGTAGCTGGATGAATTTTCTCTCACCTGGTTCACCAAAGGAACACGTAGGATAAAGCCTGACGCAGCTTGCAGGGTGGCCAGTGGATTGAGGTAGTGGCACTTATATAGCTAAAAATGTGTGGGTGCTGCCCTCTGTGGGATGGACTGATTCATTTCTAATCAAATCTAACCCCTCCTCTGATGTTTATCTTCCTACTTCTTCACATTCTTTGATATGATTGCAGAAAGGATGGTGCTGGCCTAGCTTCTAGTATGAAGACATGTGATAGAATACCTTTTTTTAGAGTCATATACTTGTGAAAAATAGAGACGGTGTTTTAGAGGACTTGTGTAGTTCATTCCCTTAATCTAGTACCCATGATAAATTGCAAAGTGTATGATACTTGGCAGATGTGCAGTAAATGTCGATTCAATTGAAAATGAAAATAGGCCATTAGGCTTACCTAATTCATACCTTTTTGCATTAATAATGACTACCATTTATTGAGAATTTACTCTGTGCTAGATATTGTGCTGAATATTTTTTATACATCATCTTATTTGATCTTTATAGCATTTCTATGAGATTTTATTGTTCATCCCAAAAGCAATCATTCAGGGAGCACGAGTCCTCTTCAAGGTCACACAGCCTGTAGGTGGAAGAAACAGGGTTTGGACCTGTAGCTACCTTATTATAAGGGCCTTTCTCTCGCTCTTTAAAAAAAAATTTTTTTTTTAAATCTTTTATTTATTTCTAGGAGGGAGAGAGAGACAGCATGAGCAGGGAAGGGTCAGAGAGAGAGGGAGTGACAGACTCTGAAACAGGCTCCAGGCTCTGAGCTGGCAGTCAGCACAGAGCCCGACGCGGGGCTTGAACCCACGAACCGCGAGATCATGACCTAAGTGAAAGTCGGACGCTTAACCGACTAAGCCACCCAGGCGCCCCTCTCTCTCTTTTTTAAAAAAATAGTTTATTGTCAATTTAGTTTCCATATAACATCCAGTGCTCATGCCAACAAGTGTGTAAGGGCCTTTCTCTTAACCATTATGCTGGCTTACCTTTGTGTATCTATCATATATACCTATTATATGGAAAACGATGCACTGTTTTAGGAGCGCCAGGCCTACCCAAGCACAAAAAATACAAAAGAGTGATATAAGAAGTGCTGCCAACCAGGAAGGCAGGAAACATATTCTCTGGCCCCCCGAAGGCTCTTTTCTAAGCTATACAAATATATGTTAATATGCTGTACACAAAAGTAATGTTTTAAGAACTATTCAAGGACAAATTCTAGAGTAAGCTTTCTTCTTGGGATTTTTTCTACCATCCTGCTATCCATTGGTTATCTGGCAGCTTTGGGTCTACACCCTTGGGAAAATATCATTTATATACATAGTCTATCAAATATAATACCTTAGGGAAGTGAAAATAATGGGAAAGTTGTGTTAGGCATAGAGAGGCAGCTTTTCTGTAATTTGCCACCAGGTGATAATGCTGCTGTTGCTGCTGCTGCTGCTGCTGAAGATAGCAGCTGTCATTGATTAAGTGCTTACTATGTTCTAGACATGCTAGCTTTACATACTTATCTATTTATTCTTTACAGGAACTCTGCCATTCCCATTTTACAGATAAAGCAAGCATAGAGAAATTTAATAATTTGTCCGAAATCACGGCTAGTAAGTGGCAGCACTGGGATAGAAACCTATGCTGTCCAGTGTGAAAGAAAACTGAACACTTAAATGCTTCTGTACCACATCTGTACCACATATGTGGGGGAGGTGTTGATTCCTGTCTGGGTACCCCTCCCGGGAAGCCATCTTACGTTATTCACCACACCATCTAGACAGTGCCTAGAACTTAGTAAATACTTAGAACAGGTGTCTGTTCACAAAATAATGGTTATACTACTGAGATTGCTCTCATAGCTAGGGAGCCCAGAACCAAAATGGCCACACAAAAGTTATGCTATCCCTTGGATATCGTGGTCATTTTCAATGGTAGGCATCTTTTGGAAATGTTCTTGTTTTTGCCGTAATGACTGCTATGTCAGGAGGACTTTCAGTCCCCAGACTCCACACCAAGACAAATTTTAAAGCCACCCTTGCACAGCAACTCCAGTTTAGAACTTTGAAGCTAGTTCCATTGCTTGCCTCTTGGGAACTCCACCACGTACTCTGTACGTTCTGTGTATTCAGGTGTCTCTTCCTCTTTTGACTTGTTTAGCATAATAAAGAGAAGAATACACTCAGGAGTCAGAAAGATTTGAGCTTCAACCTCAGCTCTGTCTTTTCTTGGCTGCATTCCCTGGGCAGTTACCTCATGCTCTGAGCCTCAGTTTTCCAACTTTTATAGTGGGAAACACTATAAAACACTGACCTCATTGGTGGAGATTGCTTAAGATTTATTACATATAAGGGACACTCAATCATATTAGATAAATTAAGTTAGGAGCCAATAGTAGGCTTTTAAAGGCAGAAAGATTACTTTGTCCAAAGCATAATAAGTGGTGATTCTTTTTCTTAAAAAAATAACAATTTTATAGAGATATAATTAACACACCATAAAAGTCATCCTTTTAAATTGTACAATTCAGTGGTTTTTAGTATAGTCTCAGAGTTGTGTGACTAAGTCTGGTTTGTTGTGGTGTCTGTGTCCTTCAGTAAGTTTGCTCACTTACCAATGCTTCAGTTTTCCCTTGGATACTAATCAGGAGGCTGTTCACATCAGGGTGCAAGTGGACTCATATGAGACCAGTTTAGCTGCAGTTCTGGGCAACAGCTAGAGTCCTACCAGAGTGCCACTGTTTGAAAAGGAATGATGATCTCTCAGGATCCATTGGATGACACCTGCAGAGACTTTGGCCTGGTTAGGCCAGTGAAGCAGAACTCTGGAGCCCAGAGCTAAGGTGTGGTCTCTGCTACCCCAGTTCTCTGGGTCTGGGCCTCCTTCCTGCCCTGTTCCATTAATCTTATCACCCTCTACTCATTCCACATTTACACTGCTCTGGGCTCTTTTCCATTTTAGGCCCATTTGATGAAACTTGTGCATTATTGGCCACTGGATTGTCGTGAGATGGAAGCAATAACTTGGAATGTTAAAAATAACTAACTGCACCTGTGAAAGTGATAGCTTTTGGTTTTCTCCACTGAATGTTAGTTGAATTTTGTTTCCACAGCTCATTCTGTACAAGGGTGGTAGGGGGCGGGCTGCTTTAAGTTAGGGTATTTCTGCTTTGGTTTCCTATCATGTTCAAATGGAATTCCTTAAGGACTTGCCTTAGGGCCTAAGTGGGGCTGTGCCTGTCATAACAGAGCATTTTCTCTGCACTGGTACTCTTAGTAGCCCCGGTTTTGGGGTTTATCGATGAACTCACCTTAGAGCTGATACCCGAGAGCTGCTCTACTGGACACTGATACATATTAAATGCCTCTTTTCGCTAAAAGTGGCTCATGGTATGGTGCGGTAGGAAGAACGTTGACTTTGCAGTAAGACAGACTGTTTCTTTACCACAAGCTCCAGCATACTCCCTGTAATATGCTGGGCAAGTTTCTAAATCTGCATCTCTGTTTCTGTGCCATGGCATAATGAGGATAATGTCAGACATGTGGGTCTTAGGATGATGTTAGGATACTGTTGAGTACCTGATAGGAATTTAACATATTTTCTTTTCTTTTCCTTCTTATTCTCAAGGTTAATCTGCTTAGCAGAAGGTTATTGATAGCATTTGGGGTGATGATTCCTGGATATGATTATTAACTCTCTTCCCTTCTGGTAGCCTCTCTTCCTAAATGACATCAGAGGACAGTGGGGTTGAACGGTTGGAATCCAGCCTTCAAAGGAGTTTTACATTTCTATTGTGAAGAGTCCCTGGGGAAGGTGGAACCACTAGCTTCACTAGCTGAGAATGCCCCCACTTCCAGATTCCTTTCTTATTTTCCCACATTTTGCTGATGCCTCAAGACCTATGTGCTGGAGGAACAATTTCACAAAGAGATGCCTGCTGACAGACACACCCAGGCTGTCAGTCTGGAACAGGAGGCTTCAGCGACTTCTTCTGTCCAGATCTAACTGAGATGTACCATCTGGACCTCTAGATGCTTGTTGAAATCTACTCGGGACCATTTCTGAAGGCTGTGTCTCAGACGCTTAAATGTTCCTTGTGGCCCACAATATCAATAACCTGTAATGACATTATGGGTTTGGAAATTTCCTGGCTATATAAACCTGAATTGAAAGGGGAGGGACTTGGATTAGCACTGGAATGCTTGGATGATCTAGAATTTGTATTTTGACAATTTGAAAGGTATGATTGTTAAGTAAGGCAGCTGACTTTTTTCTTACAACAGCCTAGAAAATGTACCAAAAGTAAGTTCCCTGAAAGGCTAGAAGTATGTGCCTGGAATGTTACGGGGAGCTCCTCCTACAGAGCATTTAGAGTAGTACATCCTTTTAAATGCTATTTGGTAGGTGAAAATGTTGGCATTTTAAGCATGAATTTGATTTGGGAATAATTTGTAAGACTTTGGAACCAAGTTTGGTAAATAAGGAGAATAACTGATAAAGTTTAGAAAAGGGACTCCATTTTTAAGTGTAAATTTAAAGGAACCAGATTAATTTCTTCAGTCCAGTGGTTCTCAGCAATTCATTTTACTTCAGCAAACGTTTCCTGAGGATTTTCTAGACTACCATTACCCTTTTCTTTGTAGGAAAATGCTTCCAATGGTGAGGCAGTCCTAGATTATGTGCAATAGTATAATAAAGCCAGATCAACACTGAGGCTTGGCTTAGGCTTTGGCTGTCAGGAAAACTGGTGAAGATTTATGCAGGTCTTTGAGGAAATTACTTTGGTTTGGGATTATTTATGAGACTGGAGTTTTCTGTCACTCTCTTTCAGTGACCTTGGTACTCTCCTGTTTGAAAAACTATTGAGGGTTTGCCATTTTGGATTTCCCAGGATGCATTGTGCATACATGTGCATATGCACACACAAATATATAGATGTGAATGCATCTATCCATCCCTAAATTATCACAAAGTTTAGCTAGGGACAGACTTGCTCTATATATCCAATAAGGCTGATTTTATTGACAAAAATTGTATTTTAAGCTGCTTGGGATGATATCTTTGAATAGCACTAGAGGAAAATAAATCTAAGACCTCTATGAATTTTAGTGATCAGGCTTAGATTTTGTTAATTTTGGATTAATTTTATTGATTATTGCCATTACCTATGATCATTTCATTTGTTTCCGTTTAAAATTAATTATGTTTATTTTACTAATTATAGATAAAGTCATTCCACCCATGTGCTAATTCCTTGCCTCTGGCACTGACTGTGCTTCATAGCTTGTGTCTTCTGGGATTAATGAGTTTAAATTACCTCTGAGCATCTGGACTCTAAAAGGAAAGATAGCAAAGTGGGATCTGTGGAAAACCATATTGGCAGTGTCTCATTTTTATTTCAGTGGGAGGTTTTCTTCCTTGGGGACTGGTGTCTTGAATTAAGGACACTAGATCACACCAGGTTAGCAAGGTAATTGCAAAAGGCAGAGAGTGTAATTATTTTGTGTATCTATTAAAGGATGACTAAAGTTCAAGGATTGACTTCTAATCCAATTGCTTCTTCACCCACTGCCCCTAGTATTTTGCAGTTCAGGATACATGGGGCAGAATTCCCTGAAGGTGCCAGATCCCAGGCCTAGGGAGACAAATATTTATTCTTGTAAGATGTTCATAGATTACATTCTACTCATTTCTGCGATGGTTATGGCTTGAGAGGCAGATGGACTCATGGAGAGTGGGGCTCGGGACCTTTGCCGCAAGAGAAGAGTCTGTTAGCCCAGACCTCTGCCAGGGCCTTCCTTGCACACATTTCCTAAGTCTGATCTATGTAGAATAGTTCAGGGCAAACACAGGGTAGGACTCCTGAAGGAAAATGTTTCTTGGGTTCTCCCTAAAAACTAAAACAAAACCTGTCGGCAAAGTCAAATGCCTAGAACAAAATAGCCATTCAGTAAGAGATAGAAATGGCTATGTTTTTAACTAAAAACAAAACAAAAACAAAGCCTACCTTTTTTTTTGCATTTGATTGAAATATTGATATTTTCTGTGTCCATTTTGTGGGTGATATTATCAACATGAATGTTGCTTTTCCAGTTTGTTTTGAGAGCCAAAATCATATGTCGGACATTGTGCTTAGGGTTAATCTGATTCTCTAGACATTGAATACTGTACAAGGTGACCTGTGCTTAGTCTGTTTGGAAGAAGGCCATGGCTCTGGCTCAGTTGGCCAATGGGTCACATTTATTAAAGGTAACTATGATGCCAATAATCTTGATGCTGTTTGTGGTGGTGATGATGACAACAGAAACTCTGTTCATAAAAGGGATAGAATCCTCAGATCAGACCTATCTATTTTTGCACCAGGTCAAAGCATAGGACCAAGATTTGCCCGAAGGGTACATAGATTGACTCCTTTCTCTTCCATTCACTCTATGATCCACTGCAGGGGGCAGGGGGAATGGTGGTTGCCTATGGTGTATTTACCTTGCTTTTCTAATGTATAACCTTTCTCACTCTGTTTACACTCTAGCCCCTGGAAGCCCCTTCCTGGGTGTCTTATCTACCTCATCTTCACTGGAAAGGTATTCTCTTCCAAATCTTGAGACCATGGATTATTTTGAGGCTTTATAGATAGAAAAATCTTTCTGTCCCTTCTCTCATAAAGAAGCCAGATTCCTACCAGTCTCTAATGGATTGTGGATTTATGGATTTCTCCACTGCCTCTTCCCCTCCTACCCCCATAGAATCCTGATAGACAGGTAGTTTTTCATGGTTTGGACTGATCTAAATTTCAGGGATACACTTGTCGACTAAGGCATATTTTGCAGCTTTAGAAACCTCCTCTACCTACATGTAAAGCTGAGCTATCAAGTCCAGCTGCTTTGACCTGTTAGCTGCTCAAGCCTGCCAGTGCTTGGAGTTCAGCTGAAGCAAGGCCCAACCCAATTCAGGTCTTTAAGTGAAGCCAGAGGCAAGCTGAGTCAGGTACATACCAGCAAAACTCATATCCTACCTGCTGTAGGACTGGTTCTCTGTGTATTAGTTCCACAACCTAGCAAGCTAGGGCTGAGGTGGGGCTATTTGTCAAACAGCATTGAGAGTGATAAGGCAGGCTGGGTCTCTATTCTGAGAATGGTAGTGAAGGGAGGGTCCTTTGTATATTAATTTAAGTACAGATTCTACACTTCGACCCTAACAAATGCAGAGATTGGCTGTCCTAAACCACACCTGCATCAAGTATATGGCAGAGGACTGCACTTCAATCCTTAGTGAATTTGAAAAGAGAGTCCCATATGCTTTATTCTTATACCCAAGAAATAGTCACAAGAGGAGAAATGTGCTGGCTCATTGGAAAAGGAAGAGGAGAAAAAGTACCAAATACACCCAGTGTTCATCCTCTAGATGCAGTCACAATAATAGGGAGGCCAACCCCCAAAACTTTCTATGAAAATATAAAAAGTAAATGTGATACAGTACAATGCAAAAGACACTAAGCCATTCTTGATTCTTTATTTCATACCTCAAAGCAACAAATCCTACAGATTCTGCCTTCAGATTATGGCCAGAATGTGCAGTTCTCACCATCTCCACTGCTACTATCTAGGCTCAACTGCCACCATTTCTTGCTGGTACTCTAAGCCTCCTAACTGATTTGATGCTTCCACTCTTAACAATGGACAGTGTGAACATTTCAAAACAGAAGGTTAAGCATGCCTCTCCTCTGCTTAACATCCTAAAGTGCTTTCCATCTTGCTCAGAATAAGCCAGAGGCCTGAGAGGGGCTACAAGCTCTGATCTCACCTCGCTAATCCCCTTTCTCTCTTTGCTGGGAGACACTGGTCTCCCGTCTTAGAGTTTCCTCTCTATGGAGTATTCTTTCACAGCTATTACTCCTTTGTCTCCTTTAAGTCTGTGCTCAGTTCCTGCCTTTGGGGCTTTTGCTTCTGGCCAAGATGGAGTAATGTGGATTGGATTTACCCTACCATTTTTGTCAGCTAAAATCTAGTTTAAAAAGAAAACAAATATTTTCATAAGTTGGACAGCATGCAAAATGGGGGAAATAAATGGAGTGATCCCCAGCTTGCAGCCTAGAGAGAGTTTTCAGGCTACAACCTGAGAGGAAACCTAGGTGGGGTCAACTTATCAAAAGGACATTACACATTCTAAGTGTGATGTGAACCAAATCTGAACAGAACTGCAAGGAGAAATGGTAATTTACAGTCAGAGATTTCAAAACTCCTCCATTAATAATTGGTAAAATAAGTAGACAGAAAATTAGTAAGGGTATAGAAGTCTTAAAGATCACTATCAACCAACTTGACCTGACTGGCATTTATAGAACACTCAACAACAGCAGAATAAATATTTTATTTATTTTTATTTTTTTTAAAGTAGGCTCCACTCTGGGTGTGGAGCTTGAACTCAACATGGGGCTTGAACTCATGACCCTGAGATCAAGACCTGAGCTGAGATTGAGTTGGACGCTTAATTGACTGAGCCACCCAGGTGCCCCTACACAGTATTTTAAAGTGCACTTGGAACATTTATCTATAATGACTGAATTCTAGGCATTGAGCAAGTCTCAGTAAATTCAAGTGATTCCAATCCTACAGATTATGTTTTCTGATTTCAGTGAAAGTAGGAATTAACAGAAAGATATCAGGGAATCTCAAGTATTCAGAAATTAAAACATCAAAATAACATGGGTCAAAGAACAACAAATCAAGAGAAAATTAGAAAGCACTTTGAACTGAATAGTAATTTAAAAAACCCACAAAATGTGTGAGTTACAGTTAAAGCATGCTTAAAGAAAAATTTATAGCACTAAAATATCTATACTAGAAAAAGAAGAAAGGCCTCAAATGAATTACTTAAGTTTCCACTTGAAGAAACTAGAAAAATGGGGCACCTGGGTGGCTTAGTTGGTAAGGCCTCTGACTTGGGTTCAGGTCATTATCTCACAGTCCGTGGATTCAAGCCCCACATAGGACTCTGTGCTGAGAGCTCAGAGCCTGGAGCTGCTTTGGTTCTGTGTCTCTCTTTCTCTCTGCCCCTCCCTAGCTCATGCTGTGTCTCTCAAAAATAAATAAACATTAAAATATATTTGAAGTTGAAATGATATTTAATAAATTTAATTTAATATTTAATAAATATTTTAAAAAAGAAACTAGAAAAAGAAGAGCAAAATGCACTTAAAGTAAGAAGAAAAAAAAGAGATAATAAAAGACAAATGAATAAATAAATCAATGAAATAGAAAACAGAAAAATGGTAGAGAAAAAGCAAGGAAACCAGAACCTAGTTCTTGGAGAAGATTAAAAGAACTGAAACACTTTTAGTCAGACTAATTAGGAAGAGAGAGAGAGAGAGAGAGATGGCATGTATTTTCAATATCAGAATGAGAGAGAGGATATCACAGAGATAAATTGCCTTATGAATAGCCTTAGTGTCTATAAAATAAATTAAATATGTAGTTAAAAACCTCACATGCACACAAAAAATCCCCTCTAGACCCAGCTAGCTTCCTGGTGAATTGTATCAAACACTTCTCTATGAACTCTTCCAGAAAATTGAAGAGGAGGGAACACTTCCCAACATATTCTATGAGGCCAGCATTATCCTGATACCAAAACTGGACCAAGACATTATAAAAACAGAAAAATGCAGACTCATATCTCTCATGAACATGGATGCCAAATTTTTTAAGAAAATTATGGCAAATCATCTGACAATGTTTTAAAACTATAATATGTTATGGTCAAGTTGAGTGTATCCTGGGAATGCCAAGCTGATTCAACATTCAAAAATCAAGCAAGGTGGGGCACCTGGGTGGCTCAGTCGATTAGGCCTCTGACTTCCACTCAGCTCATGATCTCACAGTTCATAGTTCGAGCCCCTCATGGGGCTTCTGTGCTGACTGCTCAAAGCCTGGAGCCTACTTCGGATTTTCTGTCTCCTTCTCTCTCTCTGCCCCTCCCCTGCTTGTGCTCTCTCTCTCAAAAATAAATAAATAAACTTAAAAAATCAATCAAGGTAATGTATCATATCCAAACAGAGAGGGAGGCAAACCATAAGAGACTCTTAAATGCAGAGAACAGACTGAGGGTTGATGGAGGTGGGGGTTTGGGGAGGTGGGGAAAATGGGTGATGAGCATTGAGGAGGCACTTCTTGGGATGAGCACTGGGTGTTATATGTAAATGATGAATCACAGGAATCTACTTCTGAAGCCAAGACTACACTATTGTATATTAGCTAACTTGAAAAAAAAAAGTAATGTATCATATCAAAATATGAAAGAAGACAAACCATATTATCATTTCAATAGATGCAGAAAATGCATTTGATAAAATTCAGCATCCATTTGTGATAAAAATCTCTTAGCTATGGGATACCTGGGTGGATTAGTCAGTTAAATGTCTGACTCTTGGTTTTGGCTCAGGTCACGATCTCATGGTTGTGGGATCAAGTCCTGTGTCAGGCTCTGCTCTGGCAATTGGGATTCTCTCTCTCCCATTCTCTCTGCCCCTCCATCTCTCTCTCTCTATCTCAAATAAATAAACTTAAAAAAAAAAAATCTTCACTGGGTGTTATATGGAAACCAACTTGACAATAAACTATTTTTAAAAAAATCTCTTAGCTAAATTGGAATAGAAGTAAACTTTCTCAGCCTGATAGCAGGCATCTAGAAAATTCCTACAGCTAGCATCTTACCTAATGGTAGGACAATGCTTTCCCTTTAAAATTGGGGGTATGAATCTCATCACTCATATTCAGTATCATAGTAGAGACTTTAGCCAGTACCATAAGGTTACAGGTGGTAAAGGAGAAAGTAAAACTTTATTTATTTGTAGATAATGTGATTGTCAATGTAGAAAATCCTAAACAAACTAAAAAAAAAAAAGGAAAAACAAAACCCAAAACACAGCAACTACAACCAAACCCTCTACTAGAACTAATGAGTTTTATCAAGCCCTAAGATATAAGGTTAGCATACAAAAATTGATTATATTTTTATATAATATTAATAAACCATTGAAATTAAAAGGATCATTTACAAGAGCACCAGAATCATGAAATACTTAAGTATAATTGTAAAAAATATATGCAAGATATGTGTGCTGAAAACTGCAAAACACTGATGAAAAAGCCAAAAGAAAACCTGTATAAATGAAGTTACCCATATTCATGGATTCTAGGCTTCCAAGACTCAATGTTAAGTCATAAATTTAAAAAATTATTATGTAGATTCAACAAGATCCTTACAAGAATCTAATAGGCTTTTTGTTTTGTAGAAATGGGCAAGTTGATTCTAAAATTTACAGGGAAAGGCAAAGAAACCAGAATAGACAAACAATTTGAAAAAGAACTAGATTGGAGAACCTACATCGATTGACTTCAAGACTCACCATAAAGCCACAGTAACCGAGATAGTATCTCATTGACAGGTTAGTCATATAGAACAATGGGATAGAGTAGAATATCCAGAGAACATTTTTTAAAAGTTTATTTATTTTGAGAGAGAGAAAGCGAGCAAGGGAGGGGCAGAGAGAGGTGGGGAGAGAGAGAATCCCAAGCAGGCTCTGCACCAGCAGTGCTGAGCTTGATGCAGGGCTCGAACTCATGAACCGTGGGATCATAACCTGAGCAGGATCCTTAACCTGAGCCACCCAGGTGCCCCATACAGAATATTTTTTAATAGATTTTTAAATGTTTATTTGTTATTTTTGAGAGAGAGACAGAGTGTGAGTTGAGGAGGGGCAGAGAGAGAGGGAGACACAGAATCTGAAGCAGGCTCCAGGCTCTGAGCTGTCAGCACAGAGCCTCATGTGGAGCTCGAACTCAAGAACTGTGAGATCATGACCTGAGCCAAAGTCAGATGCTTAACCGATTGAGCCACCCAGGCATCCTCAGAAATTTTTTCAAATTCAAGTATAATACAATGTTTTATTAGTTTCAAGTGTACAATATAGTGATTCAATAATTCTATACATTTTTCAATGCTCATCAAAATAAGTGTACCCTTAATCCCCTTTATCTATTTCACTCATTACCTCACCCACCTCCTCTCTGGCAACCACCAGTTTGTCCCCTGTATTTAAGAGTCTGTGTTCCTTTTGTTTGTCTTGTTTCCTCTTGTTCACTTGTGTTGTTTCTTAAATTCCAGAAACTGACCCAATTCTTAGATGATCAGTTAATTTTCAACAGAGGTGCAAAGGCACAAATTGAAGAAAGATAGTCATTTCAAATATCCATATGCAAAAAAAAGAGGAAAAAAGAAACTATGATTTATCTTTGCATGATATACAAAAGTTACCGTAAAATGGATTGTAGATCTAAATGTCAAATGAATAAAATTAAAAAATTTTTTTCAATTCTTTTTTTGAGAAACAGAAAGACAGCACATGAGCTGCCGAGGGGCAGAGAGAGAGGAAGACAGAAACTGAAGCAGGCTCTGGGCTCTGAACTATCAGCACAGAGCCCAACAAAGGGCCAAAACCCATGAACCACGAGATCATGACCTGAGCCAAAGTCACACGCATAACCAACTGAGCCACCCAGGTGTCCATAAATGAATAACATTTTCAAAGAATATGTAGGGGAAAAGCCTTTGTGACCTTGGATTAGGCAAGATTTTTTTAAATTGATTTTTTTAGATATGACACTGAAAGCATAATTCATGAAAGAAAAAATGATAAATGGGATTCCATCAAAATTTAGAACTGTCCTTTGAAAGGCATCATTAAGAAAATGGTAAAACAAGCTACAGACTGGGAGAAAGTATTTGCAAATCATGTATCTGATAAAAGACTTCTTACTAGAATTTATAAAGAACTCTTGAAACCCAATAACAAGAAAATAACTCAATGAAGAAATTGGCAAAAACAAATGAGCAAACAGAAGAGAGAGAGACAAAGCAAGAGAGAGAAACCAAGAAACAGATTCTTAACAATAGAAAACAAACTGATGATTACCAGAGGCAAGGGTCTGAGGGAATGGGTGAAATAGGTGATGGGGTTTAAGGAGTGCACTTGTGATGAGCACAGGGTGTTGTATGGAATTGTTGAATCACTATATTATGCACCTGAAACTAATATTTGTTAACTGATTGGAATTAAAATAAAAAATTTAAAAACTTTTGATTTGCACGTATAGGAGGATTAGGAGGAACTTGACGGAGGAACAAGGGGGAGAAGAAGGGCGGAAATGGTGGGGGAAAGGGAGAGAAGCAAACCATGAGAGACTCTTGAATGCTGACAAAAACTGAGGACTGATGGATGTGGGGAGAGGGGGGATGGGCATGGAGGAGGACACTTGTGGGGATGAGCACTGAGTGTTATGTGGAAACTAATTTGACAATAAACTATTAAAAAAAAAAACAAAACATACTTTAACCATAAAAAAAAAAAAAACTTTTGAGTGGACCCTTCACTAAAGAAGATATACTAATGGCAACAGAGGATGTGAGAAGATGTTTAATATAATTAATCATGAGGGAAGTGCAAATTAGAACTTCAGTGAAATAGTGCTACATATCTATTAGAATAATTTTTTAACAAATCTGATAATACCAAATGCTACCTAGGGTGCAGAGCAACTGGAATTCTCAGAATGAAAAAATGGTGCAGCTTCTTTGGAAAACTAGGTTTCTTATAAAGGTAAACATACATTCACCTTCTGATTTAGCAGTCTCACTCCTAGATACTTACTCATGTGAAGTGAAAATTTGTATTCACACAAAAACCTGCAGCAAATGTTTATAGCAGCTTTACTTGTGATAGCCAAAGACTAGAAACAAAGAAATGTCCACCTAGTGCATTGCCTATTCAAAACAAAACAAAACAAAACAAAACAAAAATACAACTGTGATATATTCACAGTAATTGGCCACAAAATTGATGAATCCCAAGTCCATTTTGCTAAGTGAGAGAAGCCAAGCTCAGAAAGATGAATTCTATGTATAATTCCATTTATATGATATTCTGGAAAAGGCAAAGTTACAGGGGTAGAATTGGATCAGTTGTTGCCAGAGTCTGGGTTGGACAGAGAGGTTGACTATAAAGGAAAACAGAAGTATTTTTTTTGGATAATGGAACTTTTTATATCTTGATTACGGTGGTGGTTACATGTTTATTTGCATTTGTCACAGCTTACAGAACTGTACACTAAAAAGATTAAATTTTAATCTATGTAAATTACATCATAATATAAAAATTTAAACAAATTAAAAAACATTGTCTTCATAATAAGATGTTTTCTGATCACTTTCTTTAATATCACCATTCTTTTCTAGCATTCTCATTTTTATTTCTGTTTGATTTTTTTTCATACCACTTATCATTGTCTAACATCCTATACTAACTTATAGTATAATATCTGTTTTACTTACTGCTATATTACAAATGCCTAGAATAGTATCTGGCGCATCATAGATACTTAAAATATTTGTTGAATAGATGAATAAATAAATGAATGAATGATTTGGTATCAGGAGATCTCCATTTTGCCTCACCTCCTTCCTGTTTGTATTCCTTGAATAAATCACATAAACTCTTTGTTCAGCTGTCTAATCTATAATGTGTGGTGATAATATAAACATTACTTATTCCAAAGGACTTTGTGAGGATAAGATTAAAAAATTATAAAGCTTGTTATATGAATTAATATTATCATCATTGTTATTTTAAAATCTGCACAATCTTCAGGTTTTTTTGTTTACATAATTCTTCCCTTTCCTCCACTTATATAACATTAATAATCTCATTCATACGATTTAACACCCAGGCTTACATTGATCTAAAATGTGAAATGTTTTGTTAACACAACTAGATTTTAAGTTCAGAGAGGACGAATTATAATTCTATATCATACATTTTAAATTATTCCTGATAAAATGATCTTATTCTTTTCATTCATTCAGTCTAGAAATCAACCAGTGCAAAGGCCCTGAGATGGAATGGCCCTTGTAAGTTCAGGGAAGCAGCCAGGAGGCAAGTGTAGCAGGAGCAGAGTGAGTGTGAGAGAGAGAAAGAGAGAGAGAGAGTACTCAGAATGTATGGTTCACATGTTTAAGCCTTAGATTTTGCCTTTTACTTTACGTGAGAAAGGAAATTAATGTCAGATTTAGAACAAAGAGATTATCTGATTTCCTTTTAAAAGCTTCTTTCTATACACTTAAGTTGAGAATAGATTGTAAGGGGGCAAAGGAAGAATCTGGGAGACGAGTTATGAAGCTATTGCAATATTTGTTAAATATATACTCATGTTTGATAAAATTTGTCTTTATTTATATAAAGAGACAAAGCATATATATTGTCAAACCACCTGTTGTCAAATCACCTGTTGTCAGGGTTAGAAATCATGCTCATTTTATCCTATTGCCTAACCATCTAACACGGTAGACATAATAAGTACTAAAGAGACAATTGTTGGCTGGTGGATTTGAATTCTTGTGTCAAGAGGACTGAAAGCAGTGCCGCCTTCTTGAAGAACCTAAGATTATCTTGTTTTGCTCTATGGCCTATGGGAAGAGATGGATCTAGGACCTTTTATAGCAGGAAGTTTTAGTTGTGAGATCCCCAAGTTGTGTGACAGAACCTCCTAGGGCTGCTGTGCCACAAACACCTCCCCGTGTTCTATTGTTGCTACGTGGGGTTACAGCACCAGTAATGAACACGTGGTACAGTACATAGTACATGGAGACTTCTGTGCGTGGGCCTCATCCTGACTCTCAGCACAGGCTGGGTCCCTGATCAGCAATCCCATCTGCCTGCTTCTCTCTCTTTCTCTCTCTCTCTCACACACACACACACACACAGACAAGTAAACATTTAAAAAATTAAAAGAATTGGGGCATCTGGGTGGCTGAGTCGGTTAAGGGTCTGACTCTATCTCAGGACATGATCTCATGGTTCATGAGTTCAAGCACCACATCAGAGCCTGGAGCCAGCTTCGGATTCTTTGTCTCCTTCTCTCTCTGCCCCTCCCCTGCTCATATTCTGTCTCTCTCTCTCTCAAAAATGGCATTAGTGCCTGGAGTAAAGTTCCTTCCTCCCTAAGTGGGCAGGGAAATTCCACTGGGAACAGGAATGGGGAAGAATAAATAATAAGTGATAATGATATAACATATATACATATGACATATATATGATATGATATATATAATATACAATATGACATATACACATATGACATATATATGATTTGACATATATGATATATGACATGCATATGTATGATATGACATATCTATGAAATGACAGATGGTGATAAGTACTATAGAAAAAAAAACAGGATACAGAGGAGCAGGAGTTGGGGTATATTTTATATAAGGTGTATAGGGAAAGACTAACTTAGAAAGTGACATTTGGGCAAAGGCAAGAAGATAATGAAGGCTCAAGTCATGCTCGCGGGGGAAGAGTTTTATAGACAGAAGAACAAGGGTAAGGCCCCTGTGGTAGGAGCTATTTGGTGCATCTAAAGGACAGCAAGGAACTAGTGTGGCTGGAATGGAGTGAGCAAGGGAGACATGCATAGAGAATGGGGGCGGGGCACCTGGGGGACTCAGTCGGTTAAGGGTCTGACTTTTGATTTCAGCCCAAGTCATGATCTCACAGTTAGTGAGTTAGAACCCCACAGTGGGCTCTGCGCTGACAGTGCGGAGCCTGCTTGGGATTCTCTCTCCCTCTCTTTCTGCCCCTCCCCCACTGGTGTGCACACACACTCTCTGTCTCAATAAATAAATTAATTAAGTGAAGAAAAGAAAGTGGTAGGGGCAAAATCTTATATCATAAAATAGTAGTTGGGTAGGAAAGTGTTGTTTTAATGTTTATTTTTGAGAGAGAGAGACAGTGCAAGCAGGGGAGGTGAAACGAGAGGGGGACAGAGGGTCCAAAGCAGGCTCTAAGCTGACAGCAGCTTCAGTGCAGTGAGCCAATGTGGGGCTCACACTCAAGAAATGGGAGATCATGACCTGAGCCAAAGTCGGATGCTCAACTGACTGAGCCACCCAAGTGCCTAGGGTAGGAAAGTTTTGAGGTGTAAGGTAGGCCAAACTGTAAGCTTGACCAGGCACAAATAACAAAGCTATTTCGGGTGTATTCTAAATCAGGTGAAAGGGAAGATAGAGTATGCTTGACCAGCCTAGGCTAAAACATCCTCATTTGCTCCATATTTGTGGTAAAGTCAATGTAATGGCAATAAAAGGATGACTAGGAAGAGAAGTCAGGTTTTAGTGTGGAGTCCATAAAGTCATTATTCCCATGTGCTTATGATGTGCCAGGAATATAGTGAGCCCTTGAAATATAGTACTTTTTAAACCCTCACTACTAATATCCTTCATTTACAGGTGAGTTACAGAGAGGGTAGGCAGCTTTCCCCAAATCAAATCAGGATTTCATTTCCGGTCATCTGGCTGCAGAGTCGCAACAGTAGGTAACCTCTCTATTTGGAGTAAGAGAAAGAGAACCGACTACCAGAGAAGATTCAGAAACCCAGGTTATGTATAGCTCAGGTAAGTTAGGCACCCAATGTGTGCCCTAAACTAAGTAGTACTTACCTGTTAGGTGAGGCAAAGGTGGCCCTTTAAACTTTGCCACATCCTAACAATTTGCTAAACTCTGTGTATACAGCTGGCTTTGGAGCCAGCACTACCTGTGGCATGAGATTCCCCATGGTGTAGTAAAGAAACTTCTTGTTCTCTAAACAAGTGGCTGAGTGTGATCATGATGAGTCATTTCTTTGGAAGGTGTTAAAGAGGGTCCGGAGTTCGCCCATGATGTGTTCAAATCCCATACCCACGCTGGTCTCATGTTAATGAGCACTGCCAAGAATGCAAAGGTTTTGTCTGAGATTACAGCATCTGATTGTGCGGGAGCATTATGGGAATTATGGCACCCAAGAATGCAGGAAATATTTTAGGGTAATAAGAGCCAAGAATCAAAGGCAATTGAGTGTGAGGTGTCCCCAGCTATTTCCAAGTGACATTGCCAAGGAAAATAGAGTTGAATGGAGCTCACAATAATTAAATGTTATTTCTTTTTCTCCTCTCAAAAAGGGTGGGGATAACTATGTCACCGCAAAGCCTGGTGTACCCATCTAGTTTTGATTAGGAAAAGAGAGCCACAGTGAGCATTTTGGGAATAAGAGACTTAACATAGGAATAAGAGACTTAACATGGGAGGAGCTGAGAGAATGAAAGTCTCCCAGACTTTTCTCCCAGAACTGGAGAAAAAGTCACTGTAAGGAAATTCTAGAAGCTGTCGTAACTGGCCACTGCGACCTCCTAGGAATAACGGCTCCCTCTTTGCTCCCACCGTCCACATTTCACAGAAGTCTTTTTCATTGGCAAACTGTAATCTGGATTTACATAGGAGGAGTTTCTGGGAAATGTAGTTCTTAGATTTAGAAAGGCATGGTGGTACTGATGGTGCCAAGTTTGTAGTAGAAAGTGTAGCAAACATGCAATCTCCAAGAATGCAAGGATCAAGCGATGAAGAGAGTAATTCACCAACTTCTCTAACCAGTGCCCTCGGCTTTTTGACCTGCATCCTTATACAACTCTTGCTGCTCAGAATCCTTGTTTGGGATCTGTCTTACCATCTACACCCTCCTACTGTCTACACACGGAGGAAATCATTCAACTCCACTTCCACTCAAACATTGTTTTGTTTTGTTTGTTTGTTTGTTTTTACCACCAGTTCTAAACTATTACCACTTTCATTAAGCCATAAGTCAAACACCAACCTCACTCTCAACTTTTAGAGAACATGATGATCATTTCTTAATTTCATGTGATCCTCTGGAAACTTACTCTTTCTGCACTTCTCCTGTTCTCACATTCTCTTGCAATGGAAAGAGGGGTTTGGTCCAAGGGTAATTATTGTGTCCTCGGTCCCATCCTCCCATATTTTCATGGAACTGTCTTCCGCTATCTGTCAATCTTGCTCTTTCTCTTTCTCTTCATTTTCTCTATGTAGTCACTTTTTGTCCTTAGCATAAAAACATGTTCCGGTCTGTGCCATATTAAAAACAATTTCTTCCTTGACCTCATTCCATTTCTTTATTTTCCTGCAGAGTGAAGCTCCATGAAAGAGTAGTCTCCTCTTAACTCTTCCTTCACCTTTCCTAATTTTACTACATACATTTCAGTATAACTTTGGTTCCCTTTCTGCCACACACCACTGTAATATTAAAATCAAGGTCACCACAACATAGTTATAGTCTGCTATTAGCCCAAAGTATTCTTTGAGCTAAAATGTGCCATCTGTATTTATCTTTTTGATGCCATTTTCACCATGTAAAATATTTCCAGGGAAATTCATTGTTCAGTTTTCTTTTATCTCTTTAATACAGTTCATTTTTCTTAAATAGAAAAAAAAAATAAAAAAAAATAAAAAAAAATCAAGGTCACCATAATTGCTAAATTCAAAGGCCATTTTCAGTCCTGACATTTTCTTGGTCTCTCTGTAGCATTTGATCATTTGACAGCTCCATCCTTGATACTATCTCCTCTCCTGGCTTCTGAAATAAACCGCTATCCTCTAATTCTCTTATTATTTTTTTCACCCTTAATTGTGATATTGTCTTCTTTCCTCCATGCACACCTTAAGGATTGTATTGCCCTGGGCTCCACCCAAAGTCCTCATCTTTATTTGTACATTTTTAATAATATATTAATATCCATGGCTTTGCTCTTAACCCAATTTGATTGTCTTGGTTTATTATTTGATGATTTTTTGGTAGTGATATACTTTAATTTCTTTCTCTTTATCTTTTTTGTATCTATTGTAGGGTTTTGTTTTTTTTTGTAGTTGCCATGGGGTTTGAATAATACTTCTTATTGTTATAATAGTCTATTTTGAGCTGATAACAACTTAACTTCAATCACATATAAAAACTCTACACTTTTACCACTTCTCCCTTCCTATATACTATGTTATTGATGTCAAAATTTTCTTCTTTTTATATTATGTACCCATCAATCAATTTTTGTTGTTAACAGTTTTTAATATTTTTGTTTTTTAACTTTTATACTAGAGTTAAACAGGATTAATGCACCACTGTTAAAGTATTATGGTATTCTGTATTTGTCTATCTACATATACTGAGCTTTACCAGTCAGATTTATACTTTAATATGCTTTCATATTTCTGTTTAGCATTTTTTTGTTTCAACCTGAAGAGCTCTCTTCAGCACTTGTAGTAAGGTAGGTATAGTGGTGATGAGCTCCTTCAGTTTTAGTTTCTCTGGGAAAATCTTTATCTCTCCTTCATTTTTTAAGGACAGTTTTTTTGGGTACAGTATTCTTGGTTGACATTTTCTTTTCTTTAACACTTTGAATATATCACCCCCACACTTTTCTATAAAGTTTTTGTTGAGAAATCTGCGTATAGTCTAAGGGACTCTCTTGTATGTAACAAACCATTTTCCCCTTGCTGTTTTCAAAATTATCTCTATGTCTTCAACTTTTGACAATTGAATTATACTTTGTCTCAGTGTAAACCTCTTTATATTCAACCTATTTTGGATCTTTGATTATGAATTTGGATGTCTGGCTCCTTCCCTAGATTTGGGAAGTTTTCAGCCATTATTTCTTTAAATAACCCTTCTGCATCTTTCTCTTTCTCTTCTCCTTCTGGAACTCCCAAAATACACATTTTGGGTTGTTTGATGGTATTCCATAAAGGTCTGTTGACTTTCTTTACTTTTTTCATTGTTGCTGTTATTGTTGTTCCTCTAACTAGGTAATTTCAAATGACTTATCTTCAAGTTTTCTGACTTTTATTTTCTTAAAGCTTAATCAAGTCTGCTGTTTCTGTTTTTTTATTTAATTTTTCAGTTTAGTCTTTGTATTCGTCAGCTCTAGAACTTCTGCTTTTTTTTTAATATTTTTTTTTTTATTTATTTCTAGGAGAGAGAGCGACAGCGTGAGCAGGGGGGGGGCAGAGAGANCAGTCTTTGTATTCGTCAGCTCTAGAACTTCTGCTTTTTAAAATATAGTTTCTATCCCTATGTTGAATTTCTCATTTTATTCAAGTATTATTTTCCTGATTTTGTTCAGTTGTTTACCTGTGTTCTCGCTGTGCATCTCTCAGATGATTACTTTTAATTCTTTGTCAGACAATTTTCAGATTTCCATTTCTTTAGGGTTGGTTATTGGAGCTTTATTTTATTCCTTTGGTAGTATCATGTTTCCCAATTCTTCACGATCCTTGTAGTCTTGCATTAGTCTCCGAACATTTGAAGAAGTAGTTACCTCTTCCAGTCTTTACAGACTAGCTTTAGCAGGGAAAGCCCTTCACTAGTCATCTCACCAGAGATTCTGGAAAGGCTGGTTAGCAGGGTCCATGAGTTAGCATGCTGCCAGAGCTGCAGGTGAGCAGGCCTGGCACCTGGGTGCCAGGGTATGTGGGCAAGTGAGTCTGGTTCCATGGTCAATGGATGGGCATCTTACATAGGTCCACAAAGAGGCCCGATACCCGAATCCATGATGGTGGGCCTGGAGCCAGGTATCCAGGATCTGGCTTGGCACCAGGATCCACTGGAGTACACCTGGTGCCAGTGTCGTACTGAAGTTAGACTCTCACTTTGTTCTTTTCCCCAGAGGAGAGCTCCTGGGGCAAGGGATCTCTCTTGGTGCTGCACTGCACAAGGTAGAGGGAATGGTGGCAGAGGTTAAATGATATTGTTCTATCTTCTTTAATGTATCTTTTCTCATTTTTGTGCTCCATCTGTGTATGGTAATCTCTCACCTAGGTTCTGGAGCCCTCATGAAGATATTTTTGTCTCTGGAATGGTTGTCAAGTGGTGTTTCTGTGGGGGCACGAGAGCTAGACCTTCCTATTTTGCCTTCTAGCTGATGTCACTCATCCTACCCAATTTGACTATGACCCTAAATCTTAGCTTTTTCCTGATCTTCAGACCAGTATAGTTAACTGTATATATCTCCACTTAGATGTTGTATGAGACAGGCTAAGCTGATATAACAAAAGACTAAAAATTAATAGCTCAAAGGGTGATAAATTTATTGTTCTATCATGTAAACATCACAGGATGAGATTTCTAAGGTAACAGACAGCTCTGATACATGCAGGAACCCAGGCTAATGGATACTCTGCTGTTTTCATCTTGCAACTTAAATTTTAGGTAATACTGGTCATTACCACTCCAACCAGTAGAAGGGGAAAAGGGCAGAAATCCAGAGACAAGAATTTATTCTTAAGCAAGTGAAAAATTATATGCTTTGTTCTTGGTCACATTCCACCAGAAAGATCTTAGCCATATGCCAACCACTCAGTCTCAAAGAGGACTGGGAAATGTAGCCCCAAAGGAGTGTTGGACAACCACATCCAAGCTACTATTATGGAGAAAATAGAGAAAATGGATTCTGGTAGACAGTGAGTAATCTTTTCCATAGGTATCAACATGTACTAAACAGATGTCACAATTTCCCCATTTCCATTTTCCCTTCTTCCCATAGTCCTTTTCTCTGGGAAGTACAAGCCATCCCATTGCATGAGCCAAAAACCCAAGAATCATCCTAAACTTTACTCTCTCACTTCCCAGAGTAAGGAAATTCCCATCAAATTCTGTCAATTCTAGTGTCTAAATATTTTCTTGAACCATGGTCTCTGCTTTTCTTACTTGGATTTCTGAAACAGCTTTTCTAAGTAATCTTTACTTGTTTCCAGTCTTGTAACCATCTAAATAACCTATTGTCCAACCTTCAGAGTGAACTTTCTAAAATAGGAGTTGAACCATAGGACTCTCAAATCGTTCAGTAGTTATTCAATGCTATTTGGATAAACTTCTTAGCATGGGTTAGGAAGCCCTTTCTGAATAGATGCTCAATAATTATTCTTGAATGGATGAATAATTTGGCCCTTGCCTACCACTTCCCCCACACCTACCTATGTGAAAACATATGGAAGTTCTCTAAGTTCTTTGTGCCTGAAATGTCCATGCATTTGCTGGAGCTGCTCTCCATTGGCCTTAATTGCCCTTACTGTATTATATTTCTCCTGTTAGATTCAATTAGTTCAAATATTAGTCCGAATACTCCTTGTCTCCTGAGGCACTTTTTGTAATCTACTTTAACTTTGTCTTTATGTACATCATTCAACATATATTTATTAAGTGTCTATGGTATGCCAGCACAGTCCTTGTGACCTTACAGAGCATGCAGTGCAGGCAAATTGATACTAAACAGTGTACAAATAAGTATAAAATACAAAGTGCAAGTTCTATAGGGTATAATAGAGAGCATTAGAAGATAGCATAACAGGGACATCTAATTTAGTTGGGGCTCTGGGCCATGAAGAGCTTCTCTGAGGAAATGATATTTAAGCAGAAACCTGTAGTATAACTTTAGTACTTGCTGTTGTCACTTACTTACCTCCCATTTACTTCTTAAACCACTGTTTTAACCCCTGTCCTGCAATTTTATGTGTGTCTTGTTCTCCTTGCCTCAAATGACTGACACTGCTGGTGACAAAATCCTCTTCATTATCTTTTAAGATTCCTTTTCAGCCTCAGCCCCTGCATGGAAAAACCTTCCTGACTCCTCTAGGAAAAATGAGTCATTTCTTTTATATTTTGAATCTGCCTGTATTACAACACTAATCACCTTAAATAGGAGCTTCTTGAGATGAAACCTATCCTATACCTCCTGTATCCCCTATTGTCCTGTTCCCTTAGAACCTTTGGGATTTTTTTTTTTTCAAATAGTTTATTGTCAAATTAGTTTCCACATAACACTCAGTGCTCATCCCCACAAGTGTCCTCCTCCATGCCCATCCCTCCCCCCCCCCACATCCATCAGTCCTCAGTTTTTGTCAGCATTCAAGAGTCTCTCATGGTTTGCCTCTCTCCCTTTCCTCCACCATTTCCCCCCTTCTTCTCCCCCTTGTTCCTCCGTCAAGTTCCTCCTAATCCTCCTATACGTGCAAACATATGATATTTGTCCTTCTCTGCCTGACTTATTTCGCTCAGCATAACACCCTCAAGGTCCATCCATGTTGCTACACATGGCCAGATTTCATTGTTTCTCATTGCCATGTAGTATTCCATGGTATAGATAAACCACATCTTCTTGATCCATTCATCTGTTGAACAGATGAATGGGATCTTTGGTGCAGTGTAAAAATCCCTTCTTCCTCAAACATTCTCCTTATGATATAGTTTAAAATCCTACTGATTTCACTTTTAAGTGTATTTCAGCTTACTAGTATCTTTCTTTTTTTAATAATTAAAAATTTTTAACATTTTATTTATTTCTGAAAGAGAGAGAGAGAGAAAGAGAGAGAGAGAGAGTAAGTGGGGGAGGGGCAGAAAGAGAAGGAGACACAGAATCTGAAGCAGGCTCCAGGCTCTGAGCTAGCGGTCAGCACAGAGCCTGATGCAGGGCTCGAACCTACAAACCATGAGATCAAGACCTGAGCTTACATCGGATGCTCAACTGACTAAGCCACCCAGGCGCCCCACCAATATCTTTCTTAAAATGTGTCATCTTTAGTGAAATTCAATTCAAAAGATATAGTCTAGCTGGATAAGATAGACTATTACTATAAAGCTAGGTTTCTCATGCATCCTAAGATTGTATCAAATTTTTTTTTGTAATTATACAACAGTAGGAAATCATATCAAGTTGATTGTGGGAGAGGGACTAGTGGTCAACCAATTCAGTCTTTTTTTTTTTTAATATTTTTATTTATTTCTAGGAGAGGGAGAGACAGCGTGAGCAGGGGAGGGTCAGAGAGAGAGGGAGTCACAGACTGAAACAGGCTCCAGGCTCTGAGCTGGCAGTCAGCACAGAGCCCGCCGCGGGGCTCGAACCCACGAACCGCGAGATCATGACCTAAGGGAAAGTCGGACGCTTAACCGACTAAGCCACCCAGGTGCCCCCAACCAATTCAGTCTTATCCTACCCTTGTACTCTTGGGTTTTTGGACCCAAGGAAAAAAACTTTACATTTGCTCCTTTAAACATTTTGTTTTATTCAGCCCCTCAGTGCAAACTGCTAAGATGATTTTTGTTTTTTGGAACTGGTACTGAGTTGAATATGTTTAATATCTTTTTCATCTTTCTGTCATCTATTACTTTGATGAATCTGCTTTAGAAATTAGCATCCAAATAATTAATAAAAAGGTCAACTACAATAGGATGTGGATAGAATGCTATTATGATACATAAGCTTTCTAAAGAAAGATGCTATTTCATCAGTCATCATCTTTTATCTTGGAAATTATATAATTGTTTATGCTTCCAAGTTTCCTCTTGCCAGGGATCTTGTCAGATGCCCTGTTGAAGTACAATCACATACATTTAAATTAGAAATGAAAATAATTTTATTGAGTTAAAATGGAATGAAAAAAAAGAACATAGCTTTTATACAAAGTATGCCCAAGGAAGTTCTATCTTGCAAGATAGAACTTTTAGAGAAAAAGTTGAAAGAGAAATTGGAACAATAGGCAGAAATTTAAATGGCTACAGATGTGACCATTAGAAGAAATTTAAAAATGAGAATACAGAAAATAAAAGGAAGAAATTAAGGGAAGAGACTCAACGAGAGTTTTGTTATATGCCTTCCTTTTTTTGGCATTGAAATAATCCTACGAAATAGATTTAAATGCTTGAAGAGGTAGGTGACTTGCCTGTCAGAGGTGGAGCCATGATTTAAAGCCAGATCTTTCTGACTAAGAGACTAAGAGTTTTTACTATATTAGGCTGCTTAGTTAAGTAAGGCTGCTTTTAGGGAGAATCTAGAAGGAATAAAACCCAGCACTGGTGGCTTTGGAGAGAACTATTTGGAATAGGTTCAGAGGATGAATCTTGGACTCAGAGAGAGGGACTTTTCTTCTTCAATGAATAAGAATGCCAAGCCTGAAATGTTAGCCTAACCTTAAAGTACAAGTCAAGTTGGAAACAGCAAGGAGGGACTGAGACATATCCAGGTCCAGGGCTGAAAGAATGATCCTTCCAGCTAGAAGAACCATCAATAAATTGGCAACTGGAGTTGAAGGCTTCGGCTTGAGACAGATAGTTTTTCACTGCAAAAAGAAGTTGGTGATTAAACAGATGATACTGAAACCGATCGCAGGAGCTCAGTCCACAGACAGACCTTGGGGATTGAGCTGGCTGCAGTGATGACTCAGTAGATATTCTTACTGACACTCATATAGCTGAATAAATTGAGGGCCAAGGCATTAACTCACTTGCCCAAGGTTACATATCCAATGTGTGGAAGATGCAGGATTTGAACCTAAGCTTTCTGGCTCCAGAGCCCACTCTGGCCCCTGTGTTATGTCTTCATGTCATCTCCTCTGTGAAACTTTCTGTGAATCCCCATCTGGCTTCCCATAGAGCTAAGTTATACTTTCATAGGTATTCACCTTGTACCTTTAATTACCTTGCATCATTGTATATTTGTCTTTTTTTTTTTTCTCAGACAGATTGAGCTCCTTAAGAACAGAATTGAAGCCTTCTGTTCCACTCACCTGTCCACACCAGCACAGTGCCTGGAATTTAGTGACACCCAACAGAGGTTTGCTTGATAGATGTCTTATTAGATAAGATTATTGGCTGTAAGCAGCAGTAATCACCTCTGCCTCTACTATTCTTAGGCAGAATAATATTTTATAGGAAGGATATTTAGTGGTTTATAGAATCCATTAGAAGGCTAAACACTGTGTTAAGAAAACAGGCAGGAAACTAGGGAAGTTAGGCAACAGAAAAAAAAAACCCAAACCTGTTCAGGACCTGGTTGTGTAAAAAAAAAATCAGTTATTACAGGTCAGACACTTAGAACAGTGTTAGTCACCTTGTAAGGGAGTGATAATGTTTGCTATTATGTGTGCTGGGTCCTGAAGGATATCAGTTTCACCAGCTGGAGGAAGATGGACCAGTATATGCAAAGTGCCTGGTGTGTTAAGAGAATTTCTGGAAGCGGGATATAGCCAGGGGATAAGATATAATAAAGACAACAAAGCAGAGGTAAAGCACAGCAAAAGCAGAGTTTGGCAAAGGACAGAGATCAGGCCAGAGAGGGCCTTGTGAATCTTTATCAGAATAATGAACTTGTTTAGAATTGGTTCTAAGGGCAAATGGGAGCCAGTGGTATCTTCTAAATAGGACACGTGATGTGCTCCGTACACACAGGCTCTGATTGTATTTCTTGAGACCCATTTAGTCAAAAATGATTGGGGTTCATCAATCACACAGGCAAGAAGACTGTGTGACTACTGAGCACTGTTGAGGACCCATGTGAAAAATGCTAAAGATCCCACATGAATCCTTACCACTGCTTTAAAGCACATTTGAAGCCATGACTGCTAGTGACCCTTAAGGTCTGGGCATCTCCCTTGGCAAGCGCATTGTGGGCTTGGTTTGAAGGAGGGGGTCATGGTCATCTGAGCCATGAAGGAGGGAACGGCTAGCAAGTGGGTATGTCTGCCAATGGTCACATGCAGAGCTCTGGTGGCTGGCTTCTTCTTCCGTGGTGCATTTCCCACTGCACTGTGCTGCTGCCACACGAAGCCACTACATGACTCTCCCAGCTGTAAGTCAAGGGGAATGGTCCCATCATAGCTTCTGGGCCCATTGGGAGGAATCCCTCATGAAAACAGCCATAAATTCAAAGACACCTTAGAAATGCTTTCCAACAATGGCTGTGTGTGGCGAGACTGTCTCTCCTGCAAGCCTGAGGCTGCCTTATGAAGGCTGAGGGCGAGGCTTGGAAAGGAGAAGCTCTCTCAGTGTGTTGGGCTGTGGAGCCAGCCTCCACCTTGGCCAAAGCAAAGAGTGAGGTCAAGGAAGATCCAATGGAGTTAAAGAAACACTTTTTCTTCTGACTATAAAAGTAATACATGTTCAGGGGTGCCTGGGTGGCTAGGTCGGTTAAGTGTCTGACTTCTGTTCAGGTACGGATCCTGTGGTTCTTGAGTTTGAGCCCTACACCGGGCTCTCTGCTGTCAGTGTGGGGCCCATTTGGGATTCTCCGGCTCCCTCTTTCTACCCCACCCCTGCTTGCACACGCTCTCTCAAAAATACATAAACATTAAAAAAAATAAAAGTAATACATGTTAATAACAGGAAAATGGTAAAATGCAGGAAAATACAAAGGAAAAAAGCAAAAATCTGAAAATTTCATGATTCAGATTTCACAATTTACTGCTAATATTTGGCCTTCAGTGTTTCATTTACACATGCATGTGTCTGTATGTGTATTGTGTGTATGTATATATAGTATGTATATTTTTATTGTAAAATAAATACAACATGAAATTTACCATTTTAGCCATTTTTAAGTGTCCAGTTCTATGGCATTAAGTACACTCACACTGTTGTGCCACCATCACCACTGTCCATCTCCAGAAATTTTTCATGTTTCCAAACTGAAATTGTGCCCCCATTAAACACTAATTCCCCATTCTCCTTCCAGCCCCTGGCAGCCACTATTTTACTTTCTGTCTCTATGAATTTGACTGCTACAGTGCCTCATACAAGTGGAGCCATACAGTGCTTGTCCTTTTGTGGCCACCTTATGTCACCTAGCATAACGTCCTCCAGGCTTTTTCATGTTGTAGCATGTGTCAACATTTCCGTGCTTTGAAGACAAATACCACGTGATTTCACTTACATGTGGAAGCAAACCAAACCAAATGAAACCAACCAAATAAACCAAAAAACCGAAACAGACTTAAATACAGAGAACAAAGTGGTGGTTGGAGAGGGGAGGTGGTGGGAGGATGGGCAAAATAGATAAAGTGGATGAAGAAGTATAAATTTCCACTTATAAAATAAATAAGTCTCAGAGATGAAAAGTGCAGCATAGGGAATATAGTCAGTGATATTGTAATAGCATTGTAAGGGGACACATGGTGACAGCACTTACTGTGGTGAGCACTCTGTAATGGGGAGAATTGTCAAGTCACTCTGTTGTACACTAGTAACATTAACAACACTGTAAGTCAACTATACTTCGATTATAAAAGGCTCCCCCCTCCCGAATTTTCTTCCTTTGGCTGAATAATATTCCACTGTATGTGTATATGCCACGTTTTGTTTATCAGTCCATGTGTTGATGAATACTTGAGCTGCTTCCGCCTGTAAGGATGCCATGAACATGAGTTACCGATATGTTTGGTCCCTTCCTTCACTCCATTTGGGTATATGCCCAGAAGTGGAATTGCTAGATAATATGGTAATTCTATGTTTTATGTATTTTAAAATTCGTTAATATACTCCTAATTTTGTGTCAAATTGTGAGAATCTTCCAATGTCATTTAAACTCTTGCAAAACCTGATTTTGAATGACTGCCCGGTATTTACTCCATTATCTTGGTGTCCTAGATCGTTTGATTATTTCCAATTTTTCATGATTACAACATTGTAGCAAATATCCTATATACAAATATTTGAAGATTCTCATTATTTCTTTAATATGATGAATCCCCGGAAGTGAAATCATTGCATCGAAAATTATGAACATTTTTAAAGCACCTAGTGTATATTTAGAAATTTATTTTATAAAGTTTGTTCCAATTTTCTACCCCTCTAGTAGTGTTCAAGCCCATCTTACTATCATTTATTTAAAAATAAATTATTCTTGGGGCGCCTGGGTGGCTCAGTTGGTTAAGCGTCTGACTTCAGCTCAGGTCATGATCTCATGGCGTGTGGGTTTAAGCCCCAAATTGGGCTCTGTGCTGACAGCTCAGAGCCTGGAGCCTGCTTCAGATTCTGTGTCTCCTTCTCTCTCTGCCCCTCCCTTGCTTGTGCTCTGTCTCTCTCTATCTCAAAAGTAAATAAACATTTAAACATTTTTTTTAAAATAAAAATTTTTGTAACCTAGCATCCTAGGTAACTGACCCATCAACGATACGTCTTTGGTCCTGGCTTCCCAAGAACCTTATCAAGCTAAGGTTGTAGGTACACAGGTCGAAAGAGGATCTGGGAAATATGATTAGAGGAAAAGAACAGAAGCTGGCAGTTTCCAGTGTGGCGAAGGCAGGAAGACTGGTGCAGGTAATGGGGACAGGTGGAGATGACAGAGGGGAGCACAGGGCACCCATGTTGATTAAACATCTCTATATGAAAGTTGCTGTAGACATAGTATTAACCTACAAGCACTCTGTGAGGGAAATGTGATCCTCATTTTCCAGTGAAGAACCTGAAGCTCAGAAAGAGTTTCAGTTCCAAAGTTATGCAGATGGTAGGTGGCAGAGCCAGGATTCAGCCCAGAATGTCTGATCCAGAAAGTCTGACACCCAGACTGGCACTGGCAACTTTTCACTATACCACGATGCTCTCAGAAGACCAGAGTCCCGAGCTACAGAAGAAACAGAGAAGGTAGGCAATGTTGCAAAGTCAAAATGAACAAACAAACAAACAAACCAGAAAACCAGACTCTTAAATACAGAGAACAAACTGGTGGTTGCAGAGGGCAAGGGGTGAGGGGATGGACAAAATAAATATAGGAGGTGAAGAGGTATAAACTTCCAGTTATAAGATAAATAAGTCACAGAGATGAAAGTACAGCACAGAAAATCTAGTCAATAATATTGTAATAATGTTGCATGCTGACAGGTGGTCACCCCGCTTACCATGGTGAGCATTGAGTGATATAGAGAATTGTGGGATCAGTATCTTGTACCCATGGAACTAATATAACCTTGTATGGAAATTATACTTCAATTGAAGAAAAACCTGAAAAGGTTTGGCATCGACATAAATCTTATTGTTAGTTCCTAGGTCCAGGGAGAGTGAGGGTTGTCATTCTGTGTGAGGGGGATGAAAGATGCCTCCATTTGGTGGATGGTCAAATTCCTCTGTGAAGGGGTGTGGGCTTAGCACTTGTGGCATGCCACTGAGCTGGATAAGCTGACTGATTTCAACAGATGCCACAAATTGCAGCAGAGCCACCAGCAGGCTCCATATCCACCTAGGTGACGTGCTTAGGTCAGGTTGTAGAGCAGAGTCATCAGCTTATTCAGATGGTAGAACTCTAGAGGGGAGGCAGAGGCCAGAACCAGCTAGGTGAGAAAGACCAGGTCATGGATGGAAAAACCATAAACCTGTGGGGCAGGTTACTGCATTGCTGCCACATTTCAGGAAAAATAATATGTTATGTTAAGGTGTGATTTAATCTTTCATTGATTTGGGTAAGGAGGTATAATTAAATTTATAACAACCCATTCATAACACAAGCAAACACTTCAACCATTGGCGTAGCTGCCAATCTTATCACGAAGTCGATGGTAATTAGAGCAGTGAGTTCCTGGCTGGTGTGTCATGGAAAAGAGAAGTAGATTTTAGTCTTCTGTTTTATAAGGACAACTATGTGTTTGTTGTGAATGGCAGGCAGTGGCAAAGATGGTTCTTGAAATGATAGGGTGTTTGGGGAGGGGGAGGTTACAGTCATGGTGAATAGAGTTCCATTACAAACACCTCTTTCTATGCATCAGAGATTGAGGCTCAAATAGCCATGTTCAGGGTTGATGATAGCTGTAGCAGAAACACCTGGAATCATAACAAGGCTAAGGTTCGTCTTGGGGGTCCCCAAGCAGAGCATGGACTTTTACACTGTGAGCTAAGATTCCCTGGTTATTTCAATACTTTTCCATTGTATCTATTAGTTTCATGTTAACTCCTTGTTGGAAGGACTTAGGTCTGGTTCCTCTTATAATATGCCCAGCACAAAATTGATGCTCAGTAAATTTGTAGTAATATATAAATGTATAGTAGCATAGCATTTCATTTTTTATTATTTATGGTTATTTAGAATTTGGATTAGGATTAAAAGATAAGGTAGATTCCAGCATGTTTACAGGAATTTTCCTCTGGGGATGGTGACTTTCCCTTCATGGAAAACAAAAAGGGACCCAAAAGGAATATTTCATGATATGGGATGAAATGTATCATAAACCGGAGATTGGTTTTTCCAGTCAATGTGGTCCAAATTGTTCTAAGTTGTTAAATGGGCCTCTCTAAGTCAGATGCAATAGTTGAGGCATTAAGGGTTGACTGTGCCCTCACTAACCACACACACCCTCCATTCCACTGCCTGAGTCTTGTGGAAAAATAAGCCAATTAGAGATCCACTCCCTACCTTCTTCTTAAGTAACAAGCCTAATAACCTTGAAAGAGTGAGAGGGTGAAACAGTGAGAAACTGATTTTGTCCTGATAGGTCAGGGGCTTGAGAGACAGAGGGGAGGGTTAGTGTTACATGGATACGTTGAGAGTTAATACTCAGATGGTTCAGCCCTAATCCTTAGGTTTTCTTTGAGATAGAAATGACCTGTGAAATGAGCTGTGGTCCAGAGGAGCTGCTCAAAGCCAAAATTATTTTCATAGATAGAAAGCCCAGCCCCTGAGAATCTTCTATACTGGGCCAAGGTCAGGCTGATTAGGACCATTTGTATCTTCTCCTTGAAACATTCTTTGCTTTCTAAATGGCTGGTCTTAATGCTTCATTTAGTTCTTAACATTTTTTGAGTGCTGGCCATGCCATGTACGTGCCAGGCATACATATACTTTTATATGTAAAGATTTATCTGTCCTCACAACTACTAACTATGAGGAAATACCACTATTTTCTCTACTTTACAGGTAAGATAACTAATATAGGCATATCTGTATCAATGGCACACTTCTTATAAGATGTGCAGCTGAGGTTTGAACCCTGGCAACTTGGTACCATAGCACACAGTCTCAACCACCAAAGTCTACTGACATGGGATACTCTAAATCACAGGAAGTAGTTCATGGAAGCTATTTTACAACTATACATGTTTGTATACATACATATATGGTTTGATATTAAGTATCATTTATATGCTTTACATATAGATGTATAATTTATGTTTTACATATGTATAATTTATAGATTACATGTACATTTGTACATGGAATAATAGACATGCATTTTCCTATAGATATTTATATGGTAATTTGCATATAGAAGACCGGGAAGGGATTAGATAACAATGGTTATCTCTGAGCAAGAGAATTATTGGTGTCTTTTGTACTCGTGTCTATCTTGTGTCTTTTATGATTGCTTCATGACGAACTAAATTTGTAACTAAATTTGTTTGTAACTAAATTTCCTTAATTTAAAAAAGGATTTTTTATTTTGCTTAGGACATTTAAAGACATGCCCTGACTGAACTTGTGACTGCTCTATACAGGATTATACAAAGCCCAGGCAAAACCCTGGATCCAGAGTAGCACGTGGCTGACTGGTTACCATAACTGGTTTATTTTCTTTTCTAGACAGAAGAGTGTTGACTTCCCATGGTATGGATTAATGTATTGGTCCCAGGACACTTCTCCAACAGGCAGGCCTCTTCAAGTTGACCCCATTTTGTTATCTCTTCTCCAGAGAATCCCAGATAAACTAGAACCAGTGTCCCCTCCACATTTCACCCAGAGTCATAGCCTCAAAACTGCCTCAGCTACCCTGAGGGAGCCTCTTTCCCCTGGAGATCTGCTCAGTGCTGTAAAAGAAGTTTCAGGGAACACTTTCAGCCATGGTAGGAGGTGATGCTGCTTTGAGAGTTTAGCCTTATTTGTGTCAACAGGCCCAGCCCTAATCCTCAAATCCTCTACGAGAAATGGCTCTTGGGAATCTGCAAACCTCTTTCCAGTCAGACAGACAATAGAGGCAAAGCCATTTGGCTACTTTAGTTTCTTAATTTTCTCCCTCTGTTACATGGAGATATGTCAGAATAGGAGGTTCCCCTTCCACCTCAAACTCTGCCCACTTCCCAGAGATGTACAGAGGGGAACTACCATTCATTACTTGTAGCTCATGTATAAATGGGGAGCACTGACGACCCTCTGCACACAACTGAGTGGTCTACATCCATCCTGGGAGATGAATTCAGTGTTCCTGTGAGTGGCCAGCACAAGGGTGGGCATTCTCCTTGGTCTCAGGGCCCCCAGTAGAGGGAACAGATGGCTGTTTCCTGCCTTGAGGAGGGAAAACCCCAAGATATCTACCTTTCTGTCTCTCCACAGGAACTGCTCCAGAAATGTGCTTTCCCAGGTAAAATAATTAGGCATCTATAAGGCCATCCCTATGCAGTTGAGCCAAAGCCCTGGAAAGAGACCTATCTGTACAGGGGAATCAGGGAAGGACCTGCCCCAAACCAGAGCAGGAGCCCATTTGTCACTGGGAGAGGCTCTGTGAAGGGCACCCCCCAAACAAACACACATGTACATACACCTGCTATCAGCCCTGTGGCTCAGAGCAGCTTGGGGTGGGTCACTACTGAAATTTTCAGGGCCACTTCCTTCAGGAAGTGTGCCCAGTGCCACATTACTGACTGAGCCTGTCCTAATTTCTGATACCATCTTCCATTCCAGCAAAAACAGATTTCCTGCAGAATCTCCTTTAGAGGCATTAGTCCTCACCACCACCAGGGGGAAGCAGTGGTGAACCTGCCCACCACATGAATGCAAAGTACTGGTGGAAGAGGCTGGCTGGCCTGTGGAATGTGTCTTTAGCCAAAGTATCCCTGACGACCTGGCCATTTCACACACTATAGGCAATGTGACTGGGGCTTCTGAGCTTTGGAAGAGTCAACAAAATGTTTGAATCAAAAATAAATAGATGTCTTTCTGTAAGTATATATGTATGTCAGCTTCAAAATAAAATTGTGCAAAATTGAAATCTATAAATGTTGAAAAGTCTAGAAATAAAACGTCATGAACCTCATTCATTGTGAAATCTATAAATTTTGTATATTCATAAAAATTATTACTTATTAAGAATTTTTAATATAGAGGTTTTTTTCAAGAGTGTGTACTGTAATTGAAAAAAAATCATGGCCAAAATAAATGTATGACTTATATGTAAATGATTTCAGAAACAAAGTTATTAACTTATTTTCAAAAACTTTTAGTAAAAATCACACTTAAGTGGTCTATAGGTACCTATTAATATGTTTGATATTATGTGGAAGGACTATCCCTCTACTCTTCAAAAGAAATGAGTTCATCTCAGGGGCTGTGAACACATATACTCTATTTCCATCACGCCCTTCTATATTTTCCACAAAATTTCCCTCTTGAGTCTAGGAAACTTTAAAAGTTTGAGGAAGGTCAGAAAGTCCAGAGAGAAGCAGGGGCATGGCTAGTGATGGAGCAGCATGGTTACCTTGGTGGATGCCTTGTGGTCACAGAGGTTAGGACCCACTCACACCCAGGCTCAGAAAGAAAGTAGATAATTTTTGAGTGGCAGACTCATATCTCCCGAGGCCAGAGACTAGGAGTGGCAGTCAAGATTTCAATTAATCAGTTTACAACAAGAAACATGACTGTTGAAAGGACTGGCCACTCATATCCCTTAAACAGTGCCTTTTCTTCCACATAGACAGCAATATCATAATTAGAAGCTGGTGATCACAGACTCAGAGGAGGAACGTTGGCTTCTTGATTTGGAGGTTAATGACATCTGGCCAGTCACCTGATAGGGGTCCATTGCCATCACAGACCTTGCCAGTGGGCCTTGGCTCTGTCGCCTAGACATAGACTGCTTATATGAGTCCAGCCTCATTGACTTCCATGAGTCCCCTTTTCTACATTTAGCTGAATAACCCCCTCCCCTCAGAATGAAAGGTTAATACATTCAAGTTGCAGTCAGGTTCTCTTGGCTTAGACACAATTCTTTCTTTTTAACGTTGACTGTTAATATGTCTCTGATTTGACTGGCCATGTGTAGCAACATGGATGGACCTTGAGGGTGTTATGCTGAGCAAAATAAGTCAGGCAGAGAAGGACAAATATCATATGCTTGCACGTATAGGAGGATTAGGAGGAACNTTTATAAGAAATCTCTTTTTTTTATTTATACCTAAACATTGGAGGGATCTCACTGTAGCTTTCAGATCTGTCCAGCAAAGTCCAGGAGGTTACAGGGAATAAGCTGTCAGCTCTTGACTCTGCTTGACTTCATTGTTGCTTGACTTCTCTTTCAGAACCACTCTGCCTTCATCTTTCCCCCTATTGTTCTAGGGGAAAACTTCCTCTAGAAGCTTCCTCTTCCTGGAAGCTCCCTGGAACATGGATCCAGAGAATGGCGTCTCTTCCAAGATGTCAGTGGGCTCCATGCTTTCATGGCCAGAATGTTCTCCTGGGGCCTGAGGTGGGGTTAGAGGGCCACTGTCTGTGACTTCTTTCCAATCCCTTTGGGTAAATTCTCACACATTCTGTGCTTTTTGTTTTTGCGAGGTGATCAGTCACTAAGTTTATACCCCAAAAGTCTGGGTTTAGTTTTATCTCTGCTATTTACTAACTGCATGATTTTGGTAACACTAAAAGAAACCATTTTCTTAGTTGATATGAGTTTGATTGTATTTATATTTGCCTTCCATAATCACAGGGCGGTCTAGAGATTATATGACCTAATGTAAGTGAAAGGGGAGATCAAGTTATTCTGTGTTTTCCAACAAATAATTATTGAATGCTACTATCTGCCAGGATCTACTTCAGACACTGGGAAAAAGCATGAACAAAACAGGCAGAGGTAATAATGATGAATTTTCCCTTCACTGAGGCTGTATCATTTTGTTTTCCCACCAAAAAGTGTGTGAATGCCTTTTCTCCACAGCCTTGTGAACAAAGTCTTTTCTCAAACTTTCAGATTTTTGCCAAAATGATGGTGAGAAATGATATCTCCGTACAGTTTTAATTTGTGTTTCTATTGTTATAAATAAGCTTTAGCATCTTTTCATATATTTAAGGATCATCTGAATGCCTTCTGTCAACAGTCTTTTGCCCATTGTTATTTCTTATTTTGTGCATCTGTGCTTTCTCATCTGTACCTTTCTTTTACCTTCTAAAAAACTAGGTTGTTTAGTGGTTTCCCAGCTGTTGTTTTAAAAAAATAGGTTATTTACTTTTTTTTACTGTATTGATTTCCTATTTTCTTAGTCACTAATTTATGCTTATGCCTTTTAAAATTCTTCCTTATACATTTTTTGTTTTCTTCACTGATTTTCCTGGGAGAATTCATGTAATTAATACAGATCCTTATACATCTAGTTCACTTATCATCATTTTCTAAAAGTTCTGCAATTCCATTTTGTAGTCATCTCCTTTTATCCAAGAGTTATTCAATAGTGTATCTGTTATTTCCAACAAAACAATAACAACAGAGAGATTTGGCAATGTTTACTGATATTACATGTGCATGTAAGAGCACTATTTCTATTATTTCTATTTTTAAGTTTTCTTTGTGACCTAATATTGAATATTCCATGTTTAGGAGGTGTAGTTTTACTGCTGGGTTAATATATTGGTGGGAGATATATATATACATGGTCACAGAATTCTTTATATCTTAGTAATTGTGTTGTTCAAGTCTTCTCAATACTTAATGTCTTCAACTGAAAGAAAGAAAATACTCCATTATTATTGTGGGGTTTTTTTCCTTCAAGTTTTACATTTAAATTCCAATTAGTTAGTATACAGTGTAAATTAGTTTCGACTGTAGAACTTAGTTATTCATCACTTACATATTCTTTAGTCCCCATCACCTAGTTCACCCATACCCCTGCCCACGTCCCCTCCAGTAACCATCAGTTTGTTCTCTAAAATTAAGAGTCTATTTCGTGGTTTGCCTCTCTTTTTTTTCCCAACTCTGTTCATCTGTTTTGTTTATTAAATTCCATATATGAGTGAAATCGTATGGTATTTGATATTGTCTGAATGACCTATTTTGCTTTAGCATAATAATCTCTAGTTCCATCCATATCATTGCAAATGGAAAGATTTCATTATTTTTTATCTCTGAGTAATATTCCATTGTATATACATACACCCATCTTCTTTATCCATTCATCAGTCGATGAACATTTGGGCTCTTTCAATAATTTGGCTACTGCTGATAATGCTGCTATAAACATGGTGCATATATCCCTTCAAATCAGTATTTTTGTATCCTTGGGGTAAATACCTACTAGTATAATTTCTGGAGCATAGGGTAGTTCTATTTTTAATTTTTTGAGGAAACTCCATACTGTTTTTCAGAGTAGCTGTACCAGTTTGAATTCCCACCAACAGTAGAAAAGGGTTCCCCTTTCTCCACATCCTCGCTAACATCTGTTGTTTCCTGAGTTGTTAATTTTAACCATTCCGACAGGTGTGAGGTGGTATCTCATTGTGGTTTTGATTTGTATTTCCCTGATGATGAGTGATGTTGAGCATCTTTTCATCTATCTGTCTTTTCATCTGTCTGTCTTCTTTGGAAAAATGTTTATTCATGTCTTCTGCTCATTTTTAAACTGGATTATTTGTTTTTTAGTTGTTGAGTTTGATAAGTTCTTTATAGATTTTGGATACTAACTCTTAATCAGATATTACATTTACAAATATTTTCTCCCATTTCAACTAAAAGGTTATCTTTTAGTTTTGTTGATTGTTTCCTTTGCTATGTGGAAGGTTTTTTATCTTGATGACGTCCCAATAGTTCATTTTTGCTTTTCTTTCCCTTGCCTCAGGCAATGTGTCTAGTAAGAAGTATTCGTGGCTCATGTCAAAAGCGTTGCCACCTGTGTTCTCCTTGAGTATTCTCACGGTTTCCTGTCTCACATTTAAGTATTTCATCCATTTTAAATTTATTTTTGTGTACGGTATAAGAAAGTTCTCAGTTTCATTCTGTTGTATATTGCTGTTCAGTTTTCCCAACACCATTTGTAGAAAAGGCAGTCGGTTTTTATTCATTGGATATTCTTTCCTGCTTTGTCAAAGATGAGTTGACCATTTCGCTGTGGGCCCATTTCTGGGTTTTCTCTTCTGTTCCATTGATCTATGTGTCTGTGTTGTGCCAGTACTTATACTGTCTTGATCACTACAGCTTTGTAATGTAGCTTGATGTCTGGAATAGTTATAGTTCCAGCTTTTCTTTTCTTTTTCAGGATTGATTTGCTATTTGGAGTCTTTTATTGTTCGATACAAATTTTAAGATTCTTCGTTCCAGCTCTGTGAAGAATGCTTGTGGTATTTGATAGGAATTGCATCCAATGTGTAGATTGCTTTGGGTAGTGTAGACATTTTAACAATGTTTGTTCTTCCAATCCATGAGCATGGAATGTTTTTCCATTTATTTGTGTCCTCTTCAATTTCTTTCATAAGGGTTCTTTTTAAAAAATGTTTATTTTTATTTTTGAGAGGGAGAGAGAGAGAGCGAGCAGGACAGGGGCAAAGAGAAGGGTACAGAGGATCTGAAGTGAGCTCTGTGCTGACAGCAGTTAGCCCAATGTGGGGCTCAAACTCATGAACTGTGAGATCATGACCTAAAGCCAAGATCAGATGCTCAACCAACTGAGGCATCCAGGTACCGCCATAAATGTTTTATAGTTTTCAGGGTACAGATTTTTAACTTCTTTGGTTAGGTTTATTCCTAGATATTTTATAGGCTTTGGTGCAGTTTTAAATGGGATTGATTCCTTGATTTCTTTTTCTTTTGCTTCATTATTGGTATACAGAAATGCAATAGATGTCTGTACATTGATTTTGTATCCTGTGACTATGCTGAATTTGGTACCAGTTTTAGCAGTTTTTTTGATGGAGTCTTTTGGGTTTTCTACATCGAGTATTATGTCATCTGTGAATAGTGAAAGTTTGACTTCTTCTGGTCCAGTGTGTAATTCAAAGCCATTGTTTCATTGTTGATTTGCCATTTAAATGATTTATTTATTGCTGTAAGTGGCATATTAAAGTCCTCTATTACTACTGTATTATTGTCAATTATTTTCTGCATGTTTTTTATTAATTATTTTATATATTTGAGTGCTCTCAAGTTGGGGATAAATATTTACAATTGTTAGATCTTGTTGGATAGATCCCTTTATTATGATATAGTGTGTTTATCTTTTGTTACTGTCATGGCTTAAAATCTAGTTTTTCTCACATTAAGTGTGGCTACTCTGGCTTTCTTTTGATGTCCACTAGCATACTAAATGGCTCTCCATCCCCTCACTTTCAATCTGCAGATGTTTTTATATCTAAAATGAGTCTCTTGTAGGCAGCGTCTATATGGATCTTGTTTTTCTAATCCATTCTGGTACCCTATGTCTTTTGATAGGAGCATTTAGTTCATTTACTTTCAAATTATTGATAGACATGAATTTAGTGCCGTTGTATTACCTGTAAAGTTGGTTTCTTTCTAGTCTGTTGCTTTTGGTGTTTCTTTCCTACTCAAGGATTCCCCTTTAATATTTCTTGCAGGGCTGGTTTAGTGGTCATGAACTCCTTTAGTTTTGTTTGTGTGGGAAACTCTTTATCTCTCCTTCTATTCTGAATGACAGCCTTGCTGGATAATTACACCTTGGGTGTATATTTTTCCTCTTTAGCCCATTGAGTACATCATGCTACTCTCTTCTGGCCTGCCAGGTTTCTGTGGATAGGTCTGCTGGAAACCCTATTTTTACTCCTTGAATGTTAGGGATTTCTTTTTCCCGTGCAGCTTTCAGAATTCTTTCTTTATCTCTATATTTTGCAAATTTTACTATGATATGTCTTGTTGCTGGCCTGCTTTTTTTGATTTTTCATGGGAGCTCTCTGTGCCTCCTGGATTTGTATATCTATTCCTTTCCCAGATTAGAGAAGTTTTAGCTAGAGTTTGCTCAAATAAGCCTTTTGCTCCTTTTCCCTTTTCTTCTTCCAGGACTCTTATGATATGAATGCTACTACACCATATGGAGTTATTGAGTTCCTTAAGTCTACATTTACAACCCAATAGTTTTCTTTCCCTCTTCTTTTCAGTTTCATTGTTTTCCATAATTTTATCTTCTACTTATTACTTCCTTATTTGTTCCACTGCTTCTTCCATCCTTGTGGTCATTATATCCAGTCAGTTTTGTATCTTGATTATAGCATTTTTTATTTTGGTCTGACTAGTTTTTAGGTATTTTATCTCCGTGGTAAGGGACCCCTGATGTCTTCTATGATTTTCTCTAGCCAGCTAGTATCCTTATGATTGTGTTTTAAATTTTGGTTTAGGCATATTACTTATATTTGTTGTGATTAGATCCCTTGCCATGACCTGTTCTTATTTTCTTTTGGGATGAATTTCTCCATCTTGGCGTTTTTCTAGGTCTCTGTCTTCTGTGTGTTAGGAAGATCTATCATGTTTCCTGCTCTTGAGAGAAATGGCTATATTAAGAAGAGATCGTATACCGTCTAAGGGTTGGTGTTTCAGGATGTGTCTCTGGTATGTGCTGTGTATATTCTGCTGTTGTGTTTTGGCTGCTCTTTCCCTCAGATCAGTCCTCTGAAGAATTTTGCTCTGTCTTGCCTTGTCAGTGGGTAGTCTTTGGACCTTGTCCACTGTTGGGCAAGTTTTAACTTGGTGTGTTTTGGTCGGTTAGATAAAAGAGGCTAGATCCTATTTCCCCTAGAGCTGAAGCTTTTTCGCACTCTATGGTCAGAAGATTTGGTGCATGTGGAGGGGTTGTGTAGTCTTTTGGGGGAGGGACCCACTCTTGCTCTGATTCTCAAGCACACTTGCCCTACTAAAAAAGCACCTGCAGAGCACAGAGGGTGAGATTCGGTGTATTTGGTTCAAGCCTCCACTCTAGGTGCTTGTTGTTCACTGCAGTCCATCTTTGCTGATGGGCAAGGGTAAAAATGGCTTCACCTGGCTCTCTCATTCCCAGAGAGTTTACCCCCTGCTTCTATTCAGAAAGCCCTTATGGAAGAGCAAATAATCTTCCCTTGTGTGTTCCTGGAATCCCTGAGATCTCTGCCTTCACCCCATTTTCCCCCCAGCTGTCTGCCTTCCCAGCAGTGCAATGCTCCTCTGTTTTATCTCAGGGGCACTGGCTGGGTTTCAACTCTCCAATTTTAGGGACCCAGTGTGGTGAAGACCTAAGCTCATTTTCTAGGGAGGGTTTCACTGTGCTGTGGCTGGAACTGATTTGTCCCAGAAAAGCAGGAAGTTTATGATAAAACACAGCAAAAAGCTATGTTCAGTTAGCTGCTCTCAGCAGGTGCTTCTGTTCCTATGCTAATGAACAGGACAGCTCAATGGTGCCTGTTCATTTTTGTCCCCTGAGAGGCACTTTTGTCCCCTGAGAGGCAATGCCACCTCTCCCAAATGTACTCCAAGAAGGGAAACTGTCTCTCCCACTGTGACCCAACCTCGGGGATCCTCAGATCATGCTGTGTGTTCCCAGACTTCTCCTCCTTATCCACAGGAATACTACTATGTTCACCAGGCTTGACCTGGTGATTGCGTGGACTTCCAAAACTTCAGTCTTTGAGCTCTGCTGCTTGTAACTACTTGCAATGAACAGCCCCTCTCATTTTCCCTGTCAATGATTTTGAGGAAGTGTGTTTCTTGTATAGTGTTCTTTCTTTCTCTCTCTTTCTGTTTCTCTCTTCTTTCTGTGATCAGGGCTCCCACCCCTCCACAGTACCCACAGTTCTTTTCTCCTCCAAATCATGTCTCTGCACCTCCTTCCTTCCATGATGTGGCTTCTCCTCTCTCCAGTTGTGCAGTTTGTTCTCTCAGTCCTCAAATTTCTTGGGTGTTCAAAATGATTTGATATTTATCTAGCTGTGTTCTAGGGATGAGGCAAGCATAGGGTCCCCCTGCTACTCTGCCATCTTAACTCTTTCCTGCCTAAGGGTTGTTAACACATTGTGTTTTCTCTTTGGAAATTGCCCTTACTTCCTATAAACCAAAAATGCAATGGAAAACATGTCGTATGCAGGATCTAGTTATTTTGTTGTGGAAGGCCCTTCAGAGTGTCTAGCCTGCCACACTGCCAGAAGCAGGAGTCCCATTGCAAAGCTTTTACACAGTTTTCATAAGCCCCATTCAAAACCTGTGGATTCAGCATTTCTGCAGTTAGGCAGATAAACCTATATTTTAAAAACTAGTTCTGAAGTGATTATTATACTAAACCATAGTTAAGAGTTTCTACCCTATAACTTGTTCATATCCAGCTGGTGAGACATAATGAGAGGTCATAGCTGACACAGAGGACTTTCTGGGGCTCTGGCTTCTGGCTCAGTTCCTGGTAACACATACTTTTCCCTTCTCCCCTACATAGTCCCCAGTAGACTTCTTCCATTTATTGGTAACCTTAAGTTACCAGATACTTAACATTCTAGAATTAGAGTATTATCTACCTACGTACCTACCTACCTACCTAAATCCTGCTTGTCTTTTAAGAGCATTGCAAAAAAACCTATTATGGTTGAAAACTTTTCTGTTCCATCTCTGCCAAGTATAAAAATATGATGTCTCCTCTCTTGACACTTTTATAACTCTTGGAATCTCACACATTATTTTCCCAACCAGATGCTCTTCAAGGGTAGGGACCATGTCTAGTTCATTATCACAGCCCATCATGTCCATAGTGATTGAAAGGGACACAGAGCCCAGTTGCTTAGGAAGGTTTTATTGGTGCATTAGGATAGATGGGGCAATGGACAGATGGAAGAGATAAAATAGCTCTGAAAACCCCCACAAGCTGAGGAGAATTTGGCACAAATGGGTGACTGACTCTGTATCTTCCTGTTCCTGAGGGGGTCTGTACAGCAGAGCAGATGAGAGAGGAATTTAGGATAGAAAGCACCTTGCAGAAATGGTCTCACTGAGAAAGACATAAGAGAGAAACACCATGATTAAGAGGTGATGTCCAGGGACATGCCACCTGGACTGGCCAGGGTAGGACAAGCCAACCCTCTGCAGCTGTCTTCTTCTGGTACTGGGCACTGGAGTCTGGGGCTGGGACACTCACGGCTTGTTGCTTTTGAAGTAGGAATACAGCCCCCTGGCTGTGAGGCCGCGCCTCCCTTCTGGCTGGGCTGTCTCCTGGCCCTGGGCTGAAGGCATGCTAGAATGTAGGCTACCCTGGTCCTGCCTTGGGCTTGCTGGATCTCTTGTGTGGTCATCCACCCACTCTGGAGTAACCACTGTGGGTTCTCTCTCTGCCTGCCCACCTGTCACACTGCAGTTTGGGTGAGTGTTGCTCCAGTCCTGTCTCCCTGTCAGAGTGTTTGCCCCAGCCTGGGCCTGTCCCCCCAGCTCTGTCTCTCCTGCTTCATAGTGGCCCACTCGTGTCCATCTTGGACCACTGCCTGACTGCCTTTGGGTCTGTCCCTCATCTCTATCTCTTGTGCGGCTTGCAGACCTGCTCTTGTCCTGCTTTGTGGTCTGGGTGTGTGTCTGGGTTTGTGACCCTGCCTGTGTCTGCATGTGCCCTCCTGTTACCACTTGGCTTGTCTGGCTCCTGTCTTGACCCTGGACGTCAGTCCCTCTGGTCTGGCCATGGGTCGACTCCTGCGGCTGGGTACCAGGGCTTCCTATCTGACCACTCCTGTCCTGCTCCATGGTCTGGGTGACACTTCCTGGTGTCGGAACATGTTCTCTTGCCACTTGTCTTTTCTGGCTCCTATCTTGACCCTGGACATCAGTCCCTCTGGTCTGGCCATGGGTGGACTCCTGTGGCTGGGTGCCAGGGCTTCCTACTTGACCACTCCTGTCCTGCTCCATGGTCGGGGTGACACTTCCTGGTGTCGGAACACGTTCTCCTGCCACCATCTGTCTTGTCTGGGTCCTATCTTGACCCTGGACATCAGTCCCTCTGGTCTGGCCATGGGTGGACTCCTGTGGCTGGGTGCCAGGCCTTCCTA
>NW_027531525.1:2130687-2163907 GCF_008692635.1 Crocuta crocuta
CACTCCTGTCGCTCCATGGTCGGGGTGACACCACCTTGTGTCGGAACACGTTCTCCTGCCACCATCTGTCTTGTCTGGGTCCTATCTTGGCCCTGGACATCAGTCCCTCTGGTCTGGCCATGGGTGGACTCCTGCGGCTGGGTACCAGGGCTTCCTATCTGACCACTCCTGTCCTGCTCCATGGTCGGGGTGACACCACCTTGTGTCGGAACACGTTCTCCTGCCACCATCTGTCTTGTCTGGGTCCTATCTTGGCCCTGGACATCAGTCCCTCTGGTCTGGCCATGGGTGGACTCCTGAGGCTGGGTGCCAGGCCTTCCTATTTGACCACTCCTGTCCCGCTCCACACTTTGGGTGCCATCTGTCTGGGTCCGAGTTCCAGTGCCAGTCACTGGTTCAGTTGTCTGGTGGGCTCTGTCTTGTTCCCTGGCCCGCGACTGTCTCTCTGACTCCCTCTCTCTGGTCTGGTGACTCTTGTCTTCTCTCACTCTCTGGGTCTGCTGTGCACATCCCCCAGCTTGTGTCTGCCAACTCTCTCTCTCTTGTCTCTGAGACTCAGACTGCCTATCCTGGCCAATATCCTGACCATGGGTTTGAGCCCCGAGCCCCACCTGTCCTCTGGAGGCTTGTGTGCTCTGTCCATGTTGGGTCTCCTCACGATGCTGTTCTTCCCTAGCCATCCCCACCTCAGTTCTGCTCTGTCTTTCCCCCAGCTCTTGTGAGTCCCCAGTAGGGTGGATTCCAGACTCTTGAGATCCACAAGCCCCTTCAGGAGTCTCGCTCAGTGTCTTGAAACAGGCTTGGGCGACTTTAAACACCAGGACCAGGAATTCCTTGAACTCCACAGCCCCTGTGTCATCTTCATCCAGCAGACGCAGGACTTCATCCACGGTGGCAGGATCATGGGGTTTCTGGGGAGGAGAAGAGGCAAAGTCAGCATACCTCCCCTGGGGAAAGTGTGGTTGGGCCAGTGCACTCAGTCTGCAGTCTTCCCATCCCTGAGTCAGGGAGCCTACCTGTGCCAGGCTCAGGGTGCATACATAGCTACAGCAGCCCTAACATTAAATAGCTTTCAGTGTGCAGCCCTACTCACAAGAGTAGGAAGAACCTTTTGGTTTATATCCTCTGTGTCTGGCATAGTTTCTGGCTTACAGGAGAACTGGAGCAAGACTCAATGAAGAATGAATGAATGATTGAGCTCTTAATGATTCTTTGGGCTGTCTTCGGCCCCTGACCCCTGGCACTGAGTGAGATTCTCTCCAACACCCAACACCAGGAGAAGCACAGAAGGAACATGGCCTCAAGGAGATTCTGTGAGATCTTCACTGAAGCTCAGATGTTTTCCCAAGATGGGGTGGGTGGGGTCTGGTGGACCACAGGTTGGCCTGAGTATGCAATCTGCTGTGCCTACACAGCCCTGTCTCTAAGACCATTGTCCAGGTTGCATTAGATGGGAACCAAAGGCAGGGAGAGGCAGGGAAGTGCATCAAGGGCCTGGGTCTGCTTTGCTGGTAGGGGGAGAGAAGGAGGGGGCTCCCAGAGTGTCCTCCCAGCTGATGACACCCAACTTGCCCTCAGAAACACATGTCTGATGTGACCATTCAGTTAATATTTTTGCAACTGCAAGACACAGAGCTCTGCTGCTAATAAATGAATGGATGAATTTCTGATAGACATAAGGAATGGCTACTGCATCAGATTTAAGAAGCAGCAGAAAGCAGCAATTACTTGCATTTCTAGAATACCCAAAGGCTCTATTCTTCCCTGAGCTATCCCTTTTGGGTCCTTTCACCTTGTCTCCAATTAGAATTAATTGAAATCAAGGTATTTTCTCTAGGGAAACTACCATCTTTGTTCCTTTGCCTTCCTTTTCTCCTCCTCCACAACTACCAGGAGGTCCACTGGGCTTGCCTCTTCAGTGGCTACCTCTTCAGACTCCTGAAGCAAAGCATCTGCAGGCAAGCCCCTTTCCTCTCTCCTCTCCCCACCTCCCCACCTGGCCGGGCACATCATACCACAATGACATCAGCAAACTCATGCTCCAGGAGCTTTTTCAGCTCCCCCCGGGTGAGCACTGTGCAGTTGCCCTCGGTCCTGGCGTATCGCCCAAAGGCTTCGATGATCCCATTAATGTTTCGCAGTAACTGAGGCATCTTTGGATCCAAGCTGGAGAAAGAAGCAAAGCCCCCGTGGGGGCTCCAAAATCAACCTCAGGATTTCCTCCTGCCCCTTCCAGGTCTTTCCTCACATATTCAGCTCTGCCTCTGTTGTCTCTGAGTCTTCCTCTCCCTTTCCTACGTAATGGACTTTATGAATGGGAAAGAGGGGTACATTATGGTTAGCGACAGGCTCCAGAGTCAGGACTTCTATGCCAGCCTCACCACCTACCTGTCAGGTGAGCTAGGGCAGTTTGCTCTGCCTTTCTATACCTTGGTTTACTCATTGTGAAATGAAGGTAATAACAGTATTTACTTGATAGGATTACTGTGAAGATTAAAAGAGATAATTCATATAAAGCACTTGGCAAATGCTGGCTTATACTAAGTGGCAGCTATTAAATATCATTATGATGTTATTATATACATACATAATGTGTGTATATCTGTGTACACTACTGCTCACAGAGTACTTCCATATGCATCATCTCTTATAATCCTTATTATCTCCACTTTTTTTTTTTATAGGTGAGGAAACAGGCTCAGAGAAGTGAGGTGATTTGTTGCTCAAGGTCCCATAGCTTGTAGGGGACTAAGAAACCCGAGAGTCCATATCTCCTGAACTCAAATGCAATGAGCATTCTAGACTGTACCCTATGGACAGTCTATCTAGTCAATGATTGCCTGTCATATGGTGTCAGGGGATACCAACAGGCAGTGAGTATGTATCTAGGTCTACGCCTGCCTCGGGTGGGTTAAGCAGGAACCCCAGGGGGCTCCACCCTTTCTTGCTGCTTTTTGGGTAGACATTCAGGAAGAGGCTGGGTTACCAGTTGTTGGCCATGCTCAGGGCACCTCCCATTTCCAAGTTCTAAGTTCCTCTGAATGTGACCTCTGTCCTCAGCGCTGGGACCTGTGAACTGTGAAGGAGGTCAGCCTGCCCACAGATGTGTGGCTCCTGCCAGCCCACAATACTGGTGGCCTGTGAAGAATGATTCCCAACTGAAGGGAGAAAATTTCCTTGTCATTAGCCAGGGATCTGGGCATAGCTTGAAGTGAGTCCAGGGTGAGGCTGGATGGGCAAAAGACAAAGGGACGTGGAGGTGCATTAAAGTAGAAGCTTCAAAGACCAGGAGAAGGCACATTCAAATACAGGGGGAGGAGGAAGTCCTGGGTACAGAAGTAGGAGAGTGAAGGGAGGCAGGAAGGAGGAAGACTTGGTGCCGAGGAAGATGGGGTAGTGTGGCCAGAAGGATTCGGAAAGTTATAGACCCTAGGTAAACATCTAAAGCTCTAAGCTTTAAAAAAGGTATCCTTTCTACCGTCCAGTAGCCAAAAATTTCAGGCAGACTTTGCTTTTGTATAATAAGGTACCAAACTCAAATACTGTACCTCAACAGAGAAAGGAAAAGATCCTGGGTTTTGTTTTTTGGCACATCACAGACCTTAATCACTGACCTACAGACAGTAAAGATAAGGCTACTTTTTAGTTACACTTCAGATGCTTTAGGATAAATCTACAAACTCATCTTGCCTAATAAGGCCCTGGGAAGACTGTCATGTCAGCCCCTTCCTCTGTGACAAGGTTCAAGCTCATTGTCGGGTTGGCAAGAGTAACCTGAGTCTGGCCTGACACACTGCGAGTGCTGCAAAGAGGCTTCCAGAAACTTTGCTGTCCAGAAAGGCATATGGGTGGTTCAATTGCTGCTGCTAACATGCTCAGGTGAGAGGAGCTACTGCCAGGCCAGGCTCAGGGGAAGAGGAAAGAGCCACATGGCTTCAGGACAACATCTTCTCCCACGTGCACACGCCCACTTTGCCTGAGGACCAGTCAAAGAAGACACTTTCTGTCCATGGCTGGCAACCACAGGCCATGGCCCACATCTGACAGCTTGCTTTTATGAGCTCAGATCACCAAGACACTGAGAATGAGAAAGAGGTTCCTCAGGAGGGCACTTACCTAATGCACAGGCAGGATGAGCAAGTGGCTGTTAGGTGGTGAATGGAGTACCAGGTCAGCGGGACAGGAACCTTTTATAGGGGATTTAATAAGGCTGGTGTTTTAGATAGATGTCCCCGCCCCATGGGAAGGCTTGATTCATTCAAGGCTCTGCCCAGCCCAATCCCACTTCCCTTCTTGTCTGTTTCACCTGCTGACACATGGCTGTGTTGGCCGAATGAGCACTCCCTCTTACTACACTGGGTGCCTCCCTGATTCCTTCCCTGGGTCTGTCTCCTCATGTCAGGGAAGCTCCTTTCTGATGTGATGGGGTCAGCAGTGCTCAGCACAGGTCAAGGCTCCTGGTGAACATTCATCATCTTTATGTGACTGCAAAGTCATGGTACTCTTTTTGTTTCTTTTTAATATAAACATTTAAAAACATTTCCATCTATTGAGGGTTATCCTTTCCAAAGTGGTCACCTTGGGAGACTACACATGTTTTTCTGGTGATGTTGCCATTACTTAGAACATTCTTGGAATTCTTGTTTTGGGATTGCCTTTCATGCCAAGTTTATGAGACATGCAACAAATTCAATCTCATTTATTTCTGGTTTGGTCTCATTTTTTATTAAAACAAGAATGTTAATAGCTTCCTCCAGCCCCCATCCTCTGGGTAGGCAGGGTTTTACAGCTGGCGGGAAGAGGTTTGAGATAATTAAGTGCAGCCCCTTCATTGCAAAGTCAAGGAACTCCACTGCTTGATCAATCAGCAAATATTTATGGAGAGCCTGCTCCATTTCAGACCCAGGACTAAGGACTGAGAGAAACGGTGTGGAACAGGCTGCCAGCAGTTTCTACTCTCACCGATTTTGCAGGCTGGCAGTACTAGGACAAAGTCCTGAGAGAGTAACAGTACTGACAATTACTGTTTGATTTGCTTTGGTTTGAGTCCATTTTCATTACCACCTCATTTTGTTGTATCCTCACAACTAAGCCTGCTTTATAAATCAAGACTCTGAGAGCCCTTGGAGAAGTGGCCACTCTGAAGAAGGGATGGGTATTGTGGAGCCCTCAATTTCTGGCCACATTCCCCTCTATACAACACGCAGCTACTTCTTCGTCTCCCCATGGACCTTTGGCACTTTACAAACATCAACTTTGTGGATAAAGAATAACCATGCTGAGAAGGAAGCATTCTGAGCTCTGAAGCCAAGTCCCAAAGAGGCTGCTAGCACATATTTTTATAGAAGGTACATGTAGCTTCTTTTTTTTTTAATTTTTATTTATTTCTAGGAGAGAGAGAGAGACAGCGTGAGCAGGGGAGGGTGATAGAGAGAGGGAGACACAGATTCTGAAATAGGCTCCAGGCTCCGAGCTGGCAGTCAGCACAGAGCCCAACGCGGGGCTCGAGCCCACGAACCGCGAGATCATGACCTAAGCGAAAGTCCAACGCTTAACCGACTAAGCCACCCAGGCGCCCCTAGAAGGTACATGTAGCTTCTGGAATGACTCTTTGGATGGGGAAAAGCATCTTCACAGTCTTCACTTATTTGTCTGCATGCAGCCCACAGGAAAGGTCATGATGGGATGGGAAGGTGCAGTGAGACTGGCAGAGGGAGGGCGGGTCTGCAGCCACGACACAAGCCCAGTAAGGGGCACAGAGCACAGGGTGAGATGCAGCCTGCAGAGGGGCCATCTACATGGAGAGGAGCTGGCTCCAGTCCCTGGCAGAAGAGGGGCAGAAGTTGCTGTGGTAACTGGACAGTTCAGAGAAGAGCAGCATGAGAAGGGGAGGATGGAGAACAAGAGGGGCTCCTGCAGAGTAGACTTTCCTTCTGTGAGATTTGCTAAGTCTTTTCTGAAGGCGATCAGAACTTCCAGACAGGCTTGGGAAGTCAGGGAAAGTAAGTTTGGGAAGTAACAAGCTAAGTGCTTGATCTCTGAGGTAACTCTGATGTAGGTATCATTATATCCAATTTATGGATGAAGAAACTGAGGTACAGAGAGGTTCAATATACTACCCAAGGTCACATACCTAGAAAGCGATAGAGTTAGATTTGAACTTAGGTTTGCCTGCCTCCAAAGCCTGCGTCTTTTCAAGGGGCAGGACTGAGCCCGGGGAGTTGTCGGCAGTGAANGTGTGACATCTACAAAGAGTGTTACAAATGAGTGACTTTCCTTAGGGGTCACATCCCTTGGGTCTGGAGGCAGAACGAGCCCAGGGACCCTGTCTGAAGTTGAATCAAATTCTTCCTTTATGTTTATTTTGCCTTGGGATAAACAGAAATATCTCGACAAAACAAACTCATTGTTGCACTTCAATTCCTTTTTACACACTCACTCAGAAATTTGTTGTTGATAAAGATCATTTATTTCTGCAAATATTTAACAGCCCTTCTTTGCTACAGTTAGTAGGTTACAAATGAAGAGTTAAGATTCTGCTTTCCTGGGAATCAGTCTAGTTGGGAAGACAGGCCACAAACACCCTGAATTATTTAATAATGGAAGACAAGGTGTTGTAAGACGTAAATCTGTAAAAGCAGATACTTTCACTTGTACCCTGGAGCAGAGAATGGGGACACGTGCAAGGACTTGGCAGTGGGGAATGATCGGAAGGTGGCCATTTGAATCTCCCCCAAAAAGCAGAAGGTGGAAAAATTCCATAATCTTGGGCTTCACCCTCAGAAAGGAACAGAGACAGGTCTGAAAGCCAGACAGCTGTCGCCTGGAGGGTTGTGTGTGGTGAGAGAAGTCACCTGTCCATGCACAGCCTGCACATCCTGACTGAGGGGCAGGCTGAGGGCATGGTTCTCAGAGGGGAAAAAGAACAGTGGACAGTTCTGGGCCTCTTTATCTTTTCTTTGCCCCAACTGTAGCCTCTTCTCCGAAGCCCACCTGACCTGGGTCCTGGCTAGAGCATCCTGGAAACCCAGATGCCAAAGTTCAACCCCGCATATGCCAGGGAGGGTTAGGCAGGCACCAGAGACATCCCTGTTGACACAGTTTGCAGTGACTTAGTATCTATTACATGTTCTGGGCCTAATCCCTACCCTGACAGGTGGTGTTGATCCTGCTGTGTCTCTGAGTCCTATGCAGGGAGCATGTGACTAATACTGTCATTACCATTGGCCAGGAAAGCTGGAAGCTGCCATTTGAAAGGGTGTCTGAATTTCCCAGAGCTAGGTGTCCAACCCAAAGGCAGAGCTCCTGGAGCAAGCAAACTGGAAGGTTTCAGCCTCCTTCCCATTGGGAAAAAGGAGAAATATCACAGGAGGTGGGGAAGTCCTTCCTTTTCCGGCCTCACTGATGATCACGAATCAGCACAATCCTGGTGGTACCAAAGGTCTGTTGGTTTAAAAGTAATGGGAATAGATAAGACACTTCCTAGTATGTCCTTATTTATGTCTGAATTTGGACCTGCCTCGAGGCCAGAAAACTCCCTTTCCCTGCCTTGCTGATATGCTTACAGGGTGCTGGCATATGAGCAGTGCGCCTGGCCACCAGGTACACCTGTACGGGACTCTGATTCAGGAGTGAGGGGTGTGAGGACGTAGGCACACATGGAGAGGGCTAGACTGAGGCCTTGGGATCTGGGGGTGATGCAGGGCAGTGGGGTCGTTCCTGGAACAATCCTGTAGTCTGATTTGGGCTTTTGTTCTTGTGAGACAGCCTCTAAATTCAACCCTCTGGTCCTAAAGTGGTTCTATCTGCTTTCACTCAGGCCTTCCAGTCAACGGCTTAGCTCAATGTCATTCCATCAAGTTTTAGGAAAACATTTTCTTTAACAGGTGGGTCTTTTCCCCATTCATTTGTCCGTTGAAATGAAAATTCAGTTGAAAAATTTCAAGGGCACAATATCCAAAGTTTAATCAAGAAGTACAAAATAAATATAATACCAAGCATATTCATGTAATAGAATTCTATACAGCAGTGAAAATGGGGAAAAAGTGTTAGATGTAACAACATGGGTAACTCTCACAAACATAAATTAAAAAAAAAAAACCTGAAAAACAAGCCAGTCACAAAATCTATCTACACAGTACGAGTCCATTTATAGAAAATTAAAACAACAGGTAAAACCAAGCCACGGTGTTATACGTGAGAATATTAACTTTGGACAAGCACGAGCCTAGCTTCTGGGATGCTGATAATATGCTATTTCTGGATCTGGGTGGTGGATACATTAGTGCGTTACTTTGTGAAAACTCTTAGGTTAACGATTTGTGCACTCTTCTGTATGTATTTTACACTTCAATAAAAAGGCCTTTTTTCCTTGGGAAAAGAAAGTGTGGCCCTGCCGTTCCCACAAAATCTCAGCTTCTGATGTCTTCTGCCTGTCTGCCAGGGCTCTCTCCTTCCTGAATGCATTCTCCTTCTCCTCCATGCACATGGCCTCTATCCTTTCAAAACACTCAAATATCACTGACCCATAATGTATTTCCATATTATCCCAACCAGATGAGATCCCTTCTTGATCGGGCCTCTCTCTGAGGACAAGGCTAGTGTGCAAGTACATGTATGCTGACTTGATGTGGAGGCCTTGTCCGTTCTTCAGGAGAGCACAGCTTCCCCCTGCAATTGTGAGGGCCGGGTGATGTGTCACACACACCATGCCTGGCCTCGTCTTCCACCCCACTGCAGCTACCGGACTGCATCCCTGTGCTCATGGGGATGGTGGGCGGGGGGGAGGGGTGTTGGGGGGCGTAGTCTGGAATTTAAGGTTGCAGGAAATGCCAGGACCAAACCGGGGCAAAACTCCAAGGCAGCTCTCATCAGGATGGACTGGATTTGTGCTGCTCTCCCCACAAACCCCACAAAGCCATGTGTGCTGGCCTCCACTGGAGTTGGCCAGCTGTGGACCATTTCTTCCTTCATTGGTCACAGTGCCTATTCCTCCCAGGGAGGCAGCCAGAGTTAAAAGGTGATGACCAGGTGTTTTGAGCACACTGTCTGACAAAGGGACATGGAGGGTGTGCAAACGTGAAAGCCATTAGTAGAGGGAGTAACTTTTGGGGTCTGGAAGCACAGTCCCAATTTAACAGAAAGAGGGTGAAGTGCAGTGTGCTGCGGGCCTGAGGTCATTCTAGGGGCCACTGGCTATTGGCAAATGTCACGTTCATTGTCTTCAGATCACCGTGATGTTAGCAAGACAAGAAGGCACACGGGAATGTCCTCATCGCTCAGAGTGGAAAGGGCCACCATGCCCTGCCCCCACTCTTCCCTGGCTGCCTGGGCTCACTTACAGATGAGCCTCTGTTTCCTTATCTGTGAACTAGCGACAACCTCTGTTTGTGCCACTTGGTTATGATGAGTTAACAATACGCAGCCGGTGTAGAAGTGCCTCCTGAACCGAGAACATGAAAACCTGTGCAGGACATTATTATTCTTGTCATTTGAAGTCATGGTGGGTAGTCCTCTTGAATGTAGGCAAGAGCAATGTACACAAAGTTAATGCTCACATGGGTCACTCATTCTGCCCTTTAAGAAGCACCAATCCATAAATAATAAATAATACACACACCTGGAAAATCCAAAAATAGAAATCAGAAAAAACACAGTGGTGATTATTCCCTCATGAAGGTATGTTTATTTTCCCACAAGAAGGCTTACCACAGACTTCCCTCAGTTACCTTTGTATTTGTCTGTACACCACTGAGTATTTCAGAACACATGTAGATAAAGATAATTAGGAGCCATTATTTGCAGGTCAATCCGAAGTGAAACTATGGTTATATATGAAACAGAAGGAAACGATATTCTATTTATACAACCTTTGTGGGGCAGAAGTGACATGTCCTTGCAGTGAGCCTGCCTCCAGTTTTTGGCATGTAGAGCTGCTGTGGAGTCTCCGGGGCAGTGACCCTCTGTCTGGTGCCCAGTCCTCCACCTGAGTGCTAAGAACCTGCTTTTACTCCCTGGTTCCAGAATCGAAGACTTCTGATGCTTTGGTGGCCTTTGCAATTATTGCAAGGGTCCGATGAGTCCACGCGCCTGCCCGCCATTGCTGCATAAGGAATTCCTATCCTGCACATGTGTGTGCTACTGTGTTCTAAATACGTACTGGCCAAGTGGCCAAGACAGAAGTCACTTTCTTCCAAGCACACGAGCATGGAGCCCCTCGCCTGCCATCTAGGGCAGCTGGCCATGGGCAAGGCCTGCAAGGTTGGAAAGTGGCAGTGGCTGACTCCAGGGAACAGTCACCAGAGCCGAGGTCCACCAGCTAAACCTTCACTCAGGGCTGAGCACCAGCTGTGCACGGGTCAGTGTGCTAAGGCGACTGCCACACTTGCCATCTAACCTCTCACAAACACCCTGGAAGCCACTTCTTCTCCTCTTCTCCTCCTCCTTTCTTTCTCCTTCTCCTTCTTTCTTCCTCTTTCTTCTTCTCCTTCCTCTTCCCATACTCTACAGGAAGCACTTGAGTTTCAAAGAGGGGAAATTACATGGCCAAAGTCATAGTTTTGGATGGAGATAGGACTGGACCTGTGAGTTTTTACTCCTGGCTGGGTGGGCCTCTCACAGCCACCTCCACGGAGGGCGGGGGAAGACAGGAGCCTCAAAGCCCCTGAGCAGTAGGTAACGTGCTTTTGTTAGCATGAGGCATCCTCCACAGCTCCCTGAGTTGTGTGGCAACAAGGGCTTAGGTGGAAGGTCATACTGAGGAATATTGGCATGTGTCAGGGTGGCCCACAGGAGGGCAAATCCTCAGAAGCAGCTTGCTGAGGTGTGGGCATGGTGACATCATGTGGGATCACAGGGCATAGTGTTAGCCTCTTCCTTTGCTGTCACCAGCCAAGAATTTGGGCCTTCCTGCTTGCTTCTGTATTTCTCTCTTCTTAGCCAGTCCTTGTGCAGGCATGGCGTTTTCTGTTGTTGTTAAAATGGAAACCAAGGGCTTCGCAGGCCAACTGATTCCAAGATATATCTGGCTCTACCACTTCTGAGTTCAGTGACTTAGGACAAATCCCTTAACTTCTCTGCACCTTGACTTCATCTCTAAAAACGGAGCTTGTACCAGGCCTATTCTTTTGTGGATGGTTTGCGGATTAAATAAAATAACAAGTCTTAAATGTCTTACCCGGAGACCGGTGGAAAAAAGTAGGCTGTCAGTCACTAACAGAGGTCTGATGTCATTCATGAAGATGGGTCAAGAACATGATGATAACAGAACACAAGCTATTCAGGATTGGGCTCAAGGCCTTTACACAACAGGGACTGGTAAGATTAAACAGAGAAACCAGAGGCTCCTGTGGTCATAAGGGAGGTCTGTAATCGTTTCTAGAACATAACACAGTTGAATTAGGAGTGTGTGTCCATGTATGTACACATCTGTAGAAGATAAATCTCCTAAGTTTCAACATGTATTTCACTATTCAGTAGCAAAATGGGACTAGAAATAGTTTGAACTGCAAGTCGATGGAAATTGTGAACTTTGGGCAACTGCAGCTAAAAAACCAGAACATTCTCTGTAATTTCTATAGCAGGTGTGGCACAAAGACATGACAATTTGGAGGTACATTGACAAAGAAGAGGTTCAGCGGGTGACACAAAACCAGAATAACACAAGAGGGAAACCCAGAGAGGACCACACCTGCGTGGTCACGAGAGGGAAACCCAGAGGGGACCACACCTGCATGGTCCACCCATTCCTCAGTGAGGAGGGAATCCACTTGACCCTGGAAACACTCTGGAAATGGTTTTGTAATTTGTTGTGAATGCAATTTTGCTTAAGTTAATATTTTTATAGAAGTTCAAATCATTTATACAATAATATGGGTTCCATCATTTCTAAGAAGCCATTTTGCTGTCCATTCCTAAGATCTGAGTTCAAAGGAGCCCTGTGTGTTTTCCTAATGGAGTCCTGAGCATCAGGTGGGGACCCTCGGCCGCTGCCTCGCAGATCCGGTGCCCAGGCCTGGCACGCCAGGTGTGCTGTCTGTATCTTGCCCAAGGCTTGCTCCTGTCTGGACGTGCTGCATGTTTCACAGATGCTCCTCCCCAAATGCAGCTGCCACTCGGCTTGTCTCTCTTTGATCCTGCTGCCACATGCGTAAAACCAAACATAAAACCCTGTGTGAGGCAAAGTCCTCAAGGTGAACCATCAGGAGAAGCTCCAACTCTGCCTCACCATGATGGCGAATATCTTACCTTTGTTTCTTAAATGAGGAAGCCTGTGTCCTTACACACTTCCAGGCACCAAGAATCCTTCTGACTGATTGTTTTGAGCATAATAATAACTGTTCCTGCAGGCAGTGAAGAGGATATAGACACCAATAATTATAGGCTAGCTCACCACTCCCTGGGAGGCTGTGTAGATGGATCACTGTGTTGGAATCATTCTCACTGGTTTCTTCACATGGTCTGTGTATCAGTTAGGACTCTCCAGAGACACAGCCCATTGAGAGGGTTTATTTTAAGGATATGGTTCACACAGTTGTTGGGGTTGGCAGGTCTGAAATTCACAGCTGGCCAATTTACTGACAATTCTGGTAAGAGTTGATATTGTAGTCTTGAGTCCAAAGGCAGTCTGGGGAGAGAATTCTGTCTTCTTCAAGAGAACTTTTTTTTAAAGTCACTAAATAACCTTCAAATTTTTTGTATCATATTTCATGGTAGCAAGGGATTCCACTGAACAGAGACGTTTGTTTAATCATCCTATTCCTTTTTTTTTTTTTTTAATGTTTTACTGATTTCTGAGAGAGAATGAGACAGTGTGAGCAGGGGAAGGTCAGAGAGAGAAGGAGACACAGAATCTGAAGCAGGCTCCAGGCTCTGAGCTAGCTGTCAGCACAGAGCCCAATGCGGGGCTTGAACCCAGGAACCATAAGATCATGACCTGAGCTGAAGTCAGACACTCAACCAACTGAGCCACCCAGGCGCCACTAATCATCCTGTTCTTAGCTATTTCCATTGCCTCTTGTTTTTCTGATGTCAAACACATAACATATATTCTTAAACATATATGTTTCTACTTATTTATAAATTTTTCCTTAATAAATATCTAGAAATGAGATTGTGGCATCAAAGAACATCAGTAACTTTAAGGCTCTTACATACCACAGACCAAACTACTCTCTCAAAAGGTAGTTTCAATTTTACAGTTCTATGAATGTTCAGCCCCTAAAAGTCACCAATATTTTGTAATTTAAAAAAGTACCAACTCTAACTGATGTTATATGAGTGCAGTGATTTGAATTCATCTATTGATTGTAATGAGGACAGTTTTTTTCTTCCCGCGTTTATTGGTGACTTGTATTTTATGTATACATTTTTGGCTCATTTCCTTTGCCCCCTTTTTTAGAGATGGAAAATTATAGTCTTCCAAGCTAAACATTTTTATTTTGCAAATTACTTTTGAATATTTTCTTAAACTCTCCAGTGATTATTTCATTTTTGTTTTCTGTCATCTGTAGGCCCTGCAGCCTTGGTGGTTTTCCTATAAGCTCCCTGACCTTCTTGATGGTATGAGCCAGGCCCCCAGCCACCTCGTGGGGCAGGACAAGTTATTCACTCTTGGAGGAGGCGTGAGGTAGAGCCAGTTGCTTCCCACTGCCTGATGCCCTATGGTCCTGCCTCCGGCCAGCGGAGGGGCCCTGATGCGGAACACGGTGCCGGCTTCTCCCACGCTTCCCGCTGCCTCTCTGGCATCAAGCGCGCATCTGAAAAGCAGGATGGATAGGGCTCTTTCATAGGGGTGCAGTGAAAATCTAATGTGAAGGTGTTTAGCAGTTGGTTATGAATTACAACAAAACAAAGTTCTTACTGTCCTGAGCTATGATTATGGTTCTGGTTCTTCAGGGCAAGAGTTGGGTGGGTTGGGGTAAGCAGATCCAAGTTGGTCATGTTTGGAGAATGTGTGACATTTTGGGTTAGGCTATGCTGATGATCTCCCCACCCCAGGCTCTCTGGGTCTCAGTTTCCTCCTCTGTAGAGGATAGTAAGAGTATCATCGTGCTGTGTGAGGATTAAATGAGTTAATCTATGTAAAGCACTGAGATTAGCTGTTGGCATCTAGTAAGAGTTTAATGTAGATTAACTCATTAAATCATTCCATAATTCAGTGCGGTAGGGATTATTTTTCCTCACTCTACAGGGGAGGAGACTGAGACAAGATGGGTGAAGTAGTCAGCCCAAGGTCACGCAGCTCTTCAGTGGCTGAGCTAGGATATGTAGCCAGGCAGTCTGTCTTGAGAATCTGCATTCTCTCCCTCTGCTGCCCCTCCCCTGCTTTGGGATCAGGAGAAAAGGTGGGCAAGGAAGGAGAAAAGCCTGGCCTTTCCTTCCCAGAAATTAAGATGACAGGCCTCCCACATGCTTCTCAGTCCCTCCTCACAGTCTCCTCCAGCCACACCTCCTTCAGGAAGTCTTCCTAGATGAGCCCCACCCTTGTGATCACTCCTATTTTCTCCATCTGCTTTGAACTTATGAATCCAGTTGTCTGCGTGGTGCTTTTTAATGCTTTGAAGATTGTTCAATTTGATGGGCATTTATCAAATGCCTAGAACATAGGGCTAGAACCGTGGGGTATGTGGGCATGAATAAAACATAGTTTCTCCCTGCCAGGAATCTGTAGCCTTGCTAAGGATGTAGCTAAGACAGCCATACGGAACACCACTGAAAGAGAAATTGAGATCAGCGTTGTGAAAGAAACATGAACAATGTACCACAGAAGTTGGAGGAAGTAATGGTTAATTCAGACTGTGGTGGGTGGCTTTGGACGGCTTCACAGATCATGCACTTGTCCTGAGCCTTGAAGGATGGCTAAGAATTTCAGAGGCACAGTGTGGTGGGAGAGCAATCAGAGTAGGACCAGGCAGCACAGTTAGTGCTATGCTGGCCTCTTCGCAGTTGTTATTCACAGAAGTGGGGGCTCTGCCCCCAAGACTTTTTCAAGTGTTTGCATCTCAGTTGAATCATCAATGGAGACTCTGACTTCTGTGCTCACGTTCTGGGTCTCCCCAGGCTGACACGTGACTCAGAGCGCCCTTCTTTTGCAGGGGACCAACTGTCTTCTCATCACGTGTTCACCTGCACTGCTCCCATTTCTCTGGTAGGGAAGGAGCTCTGGGCTGAGAGAGCACAGCTGGAAGCCTGTGCCTGCACTTTCTGGTCGCACACCCAGGGAAGCTGTTCCTACTCCCTGGCTCCAGCGGAAGCAACCAGCTGTGTCATTTCGGGTTCTGAGGCCTCAGACCTCATGTAAGAGATGCCAGAGGCTTAGGGTTAAGATGAGGAATTGGAACACTAGACCAGCTCTGAATAAACAAGGGATTTTTCCTGGACAATAACTTTTCATTTTTCCATCCATCCATCCATCCATCCATCCATCCATCCATCCATCCATCCATCCTTCTACCCATCCAACGAACTCTTGTTTAGCCCCTTCTCTGTGGATCTCTTTGGGGATCCAAAAGTCAAAACCTCTCAGCTCTTTCCTACAAGCTCAGAGTCTAGTGACATGTGATCACATGATTATTATGCTGAGTACTCTGATCCAAGAGGCAACAGAGAGGGGGTACTTGGCCCAGAACTGGGTTAGGGAGTTGGCAAATCTTGAACAGAGTGGACAAAAAGGAGGTGGTGCAGACAGGGGGTGTAGTAGAAGGCAAAGGTGTGGGGTTTCCAGGGACACTTCTACTGGGGCAGAGACAGAGTTGGGGGCAGAGGCTAACCAGCAGGAGGCAGGAGGCAAGTGGAGTCAGATTGTGAAGGTTCTGGGGGCAGGGATGCCATAGCATTTGGGGCCGTGGAGGGTTTTGAGCATAAGAAGCAGTTTGTTTAATAGAGAAAGCACTGCAATGAGGAGAATGCAGTGTTGGAGGCAGGAGTGAAATCAAGGAGACCAGTTAGGGTTAAGGCTGCAGTTTTTAGGGAAGAGAAGATGAGGACCTGGCCTGGGGCAGGGGAGGGGACTGGAGAAGGAAGAGATTTGGGAGGCTGTAAGCAGGTACAATGGGTAGGACATTGAAGTCAAGAGGGTGTGGGGGACAGGGAGGAGTCAACAATGACTTTGGCCACACTGATTGCTGGTGATACTCTACACCAGGATAGAAAGCAGGAGGAGAAGCAGGTGAGCAGCAGGCCTGGGGCAGAGAAGAGTCACTGCGGGGCCAGTTGAATCAGCCAGAGATAGGGCTCTGGAGTCAAGAGTTCATCAGGTCCTAATGTAGAGATCTGGAAATCTTCCAGATGTAAGTCTTAGGTAAAAAGAGAGTACTGGGCTCGAGTGGTGTGTATGAAGCAGATTGTAAAGAGAGATGGAGAAGAACAAAAGGGTTGCACCAGGGACAGGGCACACGTGAGGCCTGTGTCAAAGACCTGCAGCAAAGAGGAAAGGCCCCTGAAGTTGGCATGGCTGGCTCCAGAGACAGCAGATTGTGAAGAATAGAAGTCAGGGTGCAGAAAGTTGAAGGGTTGAGGAGTCGTGAGTGGGGGTCAAGGAGAGCATGTAGACATCTTTTGCAGTAAGTTTGGCTAAGAAGGTAATGAGAAGGGAGAGGGGAAGGGAAGGGAGAGACCAACAGGAAACACTGTTCTAGAATGGGAAGGGCTTGGGGCACCTGGGTGGCTCAGTAGCTTAAGTCATGATCTCACGGTTTGTGGGTTTGAGCCCAGCATCGGGCTCTGTGCTGACAACTCAGAGCCTGGAGCCTGTTTCAGATTCTGTGTCTCCCTCTCTCTCTGACCCTCCCCTGCTCATGCTGTCTCTCTCTCTCCCCCAGAAATAAATAAAAACAAAACAACAACAAAAAACCAAACCAAAACAAAAAATAGAATGGGAAGGGCTTGATGTGCTTATGCACAGGGGCCAGTCTGTAGAGAGAAAGGTTGAACAAAGGCTTTGTCTCAACCTCAGTGGGTGCCCGCCCCCTGTGCCTACCCAACCTCAGCCCCTCCACACTCCATCAGAGCCCATGCTGGGTCTCTGCTCTCACAGTTGGCACCAGCTGGCAGAAGAGCCGCCTTGGGATCCAGCCCAACGTCCTCTGGTCCCTAGTGCCTCAGTCTGTACTGAGCAGCAGGAAGCTTTCCTTGGGTGTCTGTGGCCCAGCAGCTGTGGATGAGGCGGGGTAGGGCAGAGGCCTCAGGCCTTGTTTCTGAGCCAGGCAGGGCGCTGGGCTCACCTGGCTACGGCCTGTGGCCACACTGCCACCTGGTGTTGAGGTGAATGCATAGCAGGAGGGCCTCTACCAGGCACCAGCCCTAGGGGTTGGAGGAGGGAAGGTAAAGAAACAAGAAAAACCAGGGGCACCTAGGTGGCTCAGCTGGTGAAGCATCTGACTGTTGATTTCAGCTCAGATCATGGTCTCAAGGCTAATGAGTTCGCTGGCAATGCAGAGCCTGCTCGGGATTCTCTCTCTCTCTGCACCACCTACCCCTGCAAAATAAATAAATAAACTTAAAAAAAAAAAAAAGGGAAACAAAAGAAAAAGGAAAAACCAGAAAACCCGCTGGGAAGCCAGGCTTTTCAGGGTGGGGAACGCCATCCCCAATCAGAGAAGGGGTATATTTCACGTGGTGAAAATGAACTGCAAAGTTACCAGTCTGCGGCCAGAGGTCAATACAACTGACAGAGCAGTTACCTACCCTACACGGGGTCTCCCCTGTGACCCTCTGAGTTGGCTGTTCTCATTCTTCCCATTTTACAGATGGCGCTCATTCCTGGAAGGCTCAGAATGTTTATCCACAGTGGCCTGTTGAATAGCAGAGCTGGGATTTGAAAGTTTCAGACATTGAGGGGATCGATGGGGTAGCAGGGGCGGGGGCAGGCCCTGAGTTTCATTTCCGGAGCGATAGGGACCGTCTGGGCAGATGTAAGCTGAAGTGTGGAGGGCCTGGGCAAAATGAATGAGAGGGACCTGTGCCCTGTTGGCCTTAAGGTAGAGAGTCAGGCTTGGAGGTGAGAAGCCTGCCAGGAAGGGTGGGAACGGCCGGTGGGCTTGAGGAGGGTTTGCTCGGGAGACAAGCCCCAGCAGGTCCTGCACCGGAGCCAGGACGGAAGTCAGCCCTCTGGAGGGGACCTAAGTGGTGCTGACGGGACAGTCCACGGCAGGCCCAGCGAGCATCGCCCGCTAACCAGTGGCAGGCACGGAGGACCATGGGAAANCGCCAGTGGAGCAGCACCAGGGAGGCCGGAGCCAGAGGGACAAAATTCTTCCGGGTCATCTGCTGGCAGGCACCGGCTAGCAAGGAGGCCCAGGGCCTCTGGGGACGCTGGGTGGGGGTGGGTGGGGTAGCACTGCCTTCAGAGCCCCGAGGTGAGAAAGAGCAGAAGTGTTTTCTTCCCACCTGCCTGCACCCTGTTGTTAAAGGTGTGGGAGGCGCAGCTGGAGGCAGGTTGGGGATCCCTGCTAAGAGTAAGAGGGCAGAGTCTGGGTGGCACCCGCCGGCCACACCATCTGCCTCCCCCCGTGCTGCGGGACAGGCCCCTGTGCCTCCCCTGGTGCCGCTTCTGGGCCCAGCAGGGCCTCCCATTTCACCACTTCCTAGGACTCTCTTTAGTTTTCCTCTCAGTTTCCCAAATAAAGTTCCCTTTGAGAAATCCCTGCTCCCTTTTTTTCTTAACAAGAAGGTGGCATCATCTGTCTCCGTGCAGGGCAGGTTAACCAAAGGGACAGAACGTGTCTAGGAGCCCAGGCCGTAAAGTTTGAATGGGAAAGGGGGGACGGGGGGTGAGCTGAGGTGGGCAGAGGGGACAAGTTGGGGAGAAGCCTGGCAACATGGGGTCTGTCTTGCTGTCGGTGTCACTGCCCTGACAGCTGCCCCTCAAGGCCTCTGGGGTCTTACCCCCTCCACCCTCCCCATGTCCTTCCAGCCCCTCTTCCCCCCCACACACTCAACACCTCCGTGCTTTCCCATCCAAAAGTGACTAACTGGGTGAGCAGCAAACTAGATTCTGCTGCTAATCTATCAATAACTATGAATCAGTGACTGTATGCCCCACAGTAGCTATTCCCACTCTGATTGCCTTAAATTTTTCTTTTTCTTTCATTTTTTTTAAAGTTTATTTATTTGAGAGAGAGAGAGAGAGAGAGCAAGTGCACAAGCAGGGGAGGGGCAGAGAGAGGTGAGGGAGTGGAGGACAGAGGATCTGAAGCAGGCCCTGTGCTGACAGCAGAGAGACCCCGATGTGGGGCTTGAACCCATGAACCATGAGATCATGACCTGAGCCAAAATCAGAAGATTAACCAACTGAGCCACCCAGGCGCCCCTTTTTCTTTTTAATAAAAATCTCACTATAAAGTAAGACGTGCCCACTGTGGGCAAGTCAGGAAATCATAACGAGAACAATGTCAATCAGGCCTTTTCATGAATTAAAATTAACAACCTAATCTCATTTCTGATGACTAGTAACTTGTTCCTGCTTCTCTTCGCAGCCACTAAAGAGTCCTGGTGCTCTGGTGGCTTGTCTACAGTGAATTCTCAGTCAGTATTTGTGGGACGCCTGGTTGTTGACTCGCATGTCCAGAGAGCTCAACGTTTCCTGTAAACAGACGAAACGATGGTGTGTGCTGGCCGTGGTAGCTGGTCTGTGGCACACTGGCTGGCCAGCTGGCTGGGTTCCACATAGGCTTGTTTTTCCCAGGCTAACTGGTGGCTTTCTGCCACGACAACAAGTTTAGCCCTGCAGGAAGTGGTTTGGATGATCACCTGAGTGTGAGTCGGTCCTGGGAGGGGTCAGCCTCTCCATAACCAGATGCTAAGTGCCTGCTGTGTGTATGATAGGGGTATAAAGACAAACGTTGTTGGGATCTACAAGCTAATTGGAAAGTGACCTAATATCTGGGTCCTAGGGTAAGATACAAAACTCTGGGGGAACCAAGGGAGGTGGCTCTGAGCATAAGTCACTTCAGGAAGTCTTACAGAAAAGGCCACGTGAGGGGCGCCTGGATGGCTCAGTTGGTTAAGTGACTGACTTCGGCTCAGGTCATGATCTCAAGTTCGTGGGTTCGAGCCCCGCATTGGGCTCTGTGCTGACAGCTAGCTCAGAGCCTGGAGCCTGCTTCAGATTCTGTGTCTCCCTCTCTCTCTCTGACCTTCCCCTGCTCATGCTCTCTCTCTCTCTCTCAGAAATAAATTTAAAAAAGAAAAAAAAAGAAAAGGCCACATGAGGGCTGGGTCTTGAAGGGTGACTGGTCACCTGGGGGACTCTGGGGCCAGGTGGAGAAAAGTGACACTATTGTAGACAAAATGAAGAATAGGAGCAGTGACCCGAGGTATGAAGGCTAATGATCTTCTGTGGCTTACACTTTCAGATCTGAGCTGCACCCTTAACAAGGGCGGCTGAGAACCATGTGAGCAGCTAGCTGTCCTACAGCCCCAGAGGGTCATCTCCCTCATCCCTCCATGCTCTTCCTGGGGTTGACCTAGCAGGGAGCAGCTATGCCTGCATGTGCCATCCAGGCCCAGCTGTTATGCCTCCTCACCTGACGCCTCTGGGATTGTTGAGGCAGATGTGGCTGCTCCCACTTCTGGACTCTCACTGCACCCCATCTTTACTGCTGTCATGGCCCCTTACATGCTGATTGTCACTGTTTTAGGGTCTGTTTTCTCATATGTACTTGGCTTATCCCTGCAGTCTAGCATCTGGCTTCGGACCTCACAGAGAATGCACACTCAATAAGTGTTTAATTCCTTAGCTTATTCTGTGAACAAATCCTGTGGCTCAGTTTCCCCAAGTAACCTCATTAGGGATTAAGGATCATCAGCAGTCTGCTGTGGGGTGAAAAGGTTTAGGATAGATTGCCCTCATCAACCTCAATTAGTGCTTTATTGAGAAGGTCACAATTGAGGCTTATGTAACAAGAGCTCATTATTTAATTGATTAAAACAGGTTTTCAGCTGGCAGCTTGACAATTGCATACTGCACAGCCTCTCCCACCCCACCTACAGGGCCGGTAAGTGACGGCTTTGGGTGGCAAATGCTTGGAGTGCCTTGAAGATCCTGCTCCAGCCAGCCAGCTAGGGGCTCCTGGGAGAGGGAGGATGCTGGTGACAAATGTGACCTGATTACTTAGAGCCCTTTGTTCCTAGGACAGGCTCTGGGAGCCTGCCGAGTTGCTGAATAGGCTGTTAAACAGCCCACCAGGGACTGTGAGAAGATGGAAAGCACGTCTCCTTGGGCCTGTCCTGTTGCATCATTGACCCCATTTGGGAACCTGCAGCTTGACTTTTCTACTAAATCTCTAATTCCTTTCAGAATTAGGGAGTTTTGTAATGAGGTACTTCCAAGGCAGAGTGGCTGAATGAATGGGTAGACAAAATGGTGGGATATATGGATGGACAGATAGTAAGTCATCAAATGGATAGACAGGCAGATGGTAGAATATGTAGATGGATGGATGGGTGGGTGGGAAGTCAACCTGTGCAAGGCCTCCTAGGGATATAAAGTCCTCTAGTTGTTGGTGGCAGTGCCCACAGATGCTGCCATAGCAGCACCTTAGTTTCTGAAGGCTTGTTGTGAATAGCTGAAGAGCTAAATATAAAGGAATAGCTCTCCCATTTATTTTTTCGGGAAACAGCAATAAATAGAATATAGCTGATGCCTCTTCAAAGACTTGCTACCTTCCAAGACTTTCAAGCTTGAAAATATCTTTATCTTGGGGCGCCTGGGTGGCTTAGTCGGTTAAGCGTCCANGAAATAAATAAAAATAAAAAATAAAAAGAAATAAATAAAACATTTAAAAAAAAAAAAGAAAGAAAATATCTTTATCTTCCCCTCTCAGAATTGGCCAACTAGGAGAGTGCAATAACCTGCAAATAGAACACCTTAAGAAAAGTGTACCTATAAAATTAATGTAACAAACAATAAAACAACATTGCCAACAGTTTGACAAACAAAGAACAAAGATTCACCTTCATAAGCCTATCATTGTGGAGCAAGCCTCGTTGTTCTGTGTGGCCGTGCTAATGCATTAGGCATGGCTACAATCACTGCTCTCATGCCTACTCTCTGTAACCTACTTTCTCCTCTTCACATGATGTCATGAGCATTCTTCTATGTTGTCACACAGTCTTTCTAATTACTTCCAATGACTGTAAAATATTCCATTCATTATGCTACTGCTGAATGTTTAGGTTTCTTGTATTGGTTTTATTTCCTTTGCTCATTTTCATTAATTAGCCAGTGTTAGATATTTTACCTGGTGCCTGAGAAAACGTATGCACCTAATAGGTGCTTTATTGTCTTCCCATCACTCTCCTTTCTATATCTTCATATTTGGGATTTTCCTTAGGAAACATCTCTTAGGATGAATATTAGTTCAAGAGTTCAAACAATTATATGACTCTTCATGCATATTACTGACATGTTGCTTTATAAATAAGTTAAATAGCTCCACAATTACACATATTATCTCATAAAATCCTCTCAACATCTCTAAGGGGTAGCCACTACCCCATTTTTGATGAGAGAGCAGAAGCCCACAAATTTAAATAATTCATCCAATGTCCCTGTCTGCTCTGTTTTCTTCTTTGTTTTTCATGGTGAGGTGCAGTGTCTGGCACACAGACTGGCTTCAATAAATATTTGCTGAATGAAGTCCACAGGTGGGACTATGATGATTAAACCCACATCTGTTTACCTCAAAGCTTGTACTTTTTCTCCTTAAACCTTTCCAAAAACCAACTGGCTTTTGACATTCATTTGGGTGGCAGTAAGGCATTGCCTTACCTTTAAATGAAGGGCTTAGACTTACTGAAGCACTCATTCAAGCTTAGGGCAAACGAGTGAGAGCAAATGATTTGCTGTGGGCGGAAGTTTAGGACCCTCCTTATTTGCCTAGAACTGCACCTGTCTGGCTTTTCCTTAGGTCACCCGTGCACAGCTATCATATGGTTCTAAGAACAATGCCATAGGAGAGTGGTCCTAAGTGCTTGGTGGCCACATTGAATTCAGAGGGTTTGTGTTGCCTTGTGGCCGTGTGACCTGATTATACATTTACAGAAACGCTGTGCTCATTGGGATCACTCTCTAACATCCAACTTTACAAGCTGAGGAGACAGAATGGATTCCAGGACTGAATTTCCTTGAGCTCTGTCCTTCCTGGTTCTAGTGGATGCATCTCAAAGAACACCAGCCCTGAATCTTGAGTAGTTATTTCCTCAGGTTGTGTCTTCCTGGCATAAGGCAGGAACCTATGCCCTATTTCTGTTGCGGGACAAGTGTTTTCAGTGTCAGAATGGTTCTTCAGACAGCCTTTAAAGGATAAAATCTGTCCACTGATGCTGGCTGGCCAGAAAGAGGGTTGGGGAGTTCAATGACAGGGCTCACTTCAGGGCTATGTAGGAGACCCAACATGGTAGAGCTTGCTGTATGCTGTGTGTGAATGTGTGTGTGTGTGTGTGTGTGTGTATGCACATGTGCGTGTACCTAGGGATCTCAAGCTCCATGATAGTGGGTAAAAGGTTCTGGACATCTTTCCAGATGGGGGTCACAGCACTTCAGTATGGCCTTTGGTGAGGGAACTGAGTCCTCCTCTTGGTTCTGGAAGATCAGAGGTGATTCTGCCCATGCCTTCTCTGAAAAGGGCCAGGGGTGTGGAAACCCAGCTTCATCTTGGTTATCGGCTCATGCTCACCTTGCCAGGATAAATGGAGGCCACTTCATTCAACATGCGTTTATCAAGTTCTTGCTGTTTGCCAAACCCTATTCTGGGCACTGGTGATACAGTGGTGAATAAAACATACAAAACCCTTCTCTCATCAAGAGCAGGTAGACTACAGTCGGGTAGACTAGCAACAGGCAAAGGAATAAATAAAACATATGCAAGAGTTTCAAGGGCTATGGAGGGGGCAGGAATGATGGGAAGGGAGGGCTGTGTGGGTGGAGTGGGGGGCTGAGTGTGGAGAGGTGGTATGTGGGCCGGCCATAGACTGTGCGCGGGACTGTTCCAGGAAGTGACCTTTCTTGGTCTCCAGCCACTCGTATGGGACTGTCCTACCCCTGCCAGAAATCTTTACACTTCACCTGCTTTGTCCTCTTCCTAGTGTTTATGGTGTCCCGGAATGACTTTGTTCATTTGCTTGTTTGTTTATTCCTTCTTCAAATAATTCAGATGAATTTTTGTGTGATTCCAAAAGGTGTACATTTGGAAAGGGGGTGGAAATAGGGATGGGTCATGAAAGCTAGGGCATGACTCCAGGTGTGAGTTCAAGTTAGGAAGGTTCTGGATAGACTTGGAAATTGGGGTCGTAGATGGACAGTCCTGGTGTCGGTTTTGGGATCCTTCTGACTGGGGAGAAGGGAAGTATACTGATGGGAGAGGGGTTTGGAGAAACAATTCAGACTGGAGACCCTGAGGACTGGGATGGCTGTGTGGGCCTCTCTCCCTTCTTGGTCTGAGCAGGATGCAGGCAGGGGGGCAGAGTTTCAAAGCTGGGCTGCCATTTAGTTAGAGCCTGACTTGTTCCTGATCTAGGGCTGAGAGGCTCGAAGAGCTCAAACAGGAGGGACCCCATCCCTGCACTGAACTTAACCCTGCTGTCCCACCTCTGGCAACTTGTAACAGGTCTTCCTATAGGAGCTTCGCCTAGGGAGGGGTGCCCTTAATCAGCCACCGAAACTCTGGGCAGGTGTTAATTAGGTCCAGGCAGCTGAGAGGTGATTATATCTTTCTTTCATTAAAGATGAGAGTGTAAGGACACCCCCCCCCGCCCCCCGCTTCTCCCTGGTTCCTCCCTGACTTCCAGAGAAGGCCTCGAGGTGGGGCTGGGGTAGGGCCTGCTCTGAGGAGGTTGATTGGAAGACCTGGTCCACAGAGCAGAGCGCTGCTCTGCCACAGGGCTGGGCACAGAGGCAGTGGCCCAGCTCAGAGCACGAGAAAAGGCAGGCAGAGGAGGACACTCTGAAAGCCCTAGACACTGGGTGTTAGTCCCAGCAGGTCCCGTCTGGTTGGCCTTATTCTGAGTGTTTTTTCCTGACATTTTCCTCAAATTATAAACAAGATAAATGCACACACACTCACATACGCATTGCCTACCACAGGCTTTGGAGATAGAATGACTTGGAAGAAGACAGGTGTCACCGAAAAGCAGGAGATTGGAATTGGAGGACAGAGGTTTCAGTTTTCATGAACTGACTCTCTGTTACATGGATGTGTCCATGTGACTTGAGTTGTGTTGACATATCCACACCTATAAAATGGGTATTTAAAAATTCATTGTTACATGAGCATTTACATTTATTGTGAAGAGCTAATCCTTGGGTAGTTACGTGTAAGCCCTGAAGTTCTGTCCCAGTAAAGGAGGCGAGCTATCATTGAAGCCATACTCTCACTGGAGTGGACTTTTATAGGAATCGAACTGGCAAGTGTAAGAGGTTGTAAATATTTGAAAACCCTTTTGAATTAGCGTTTTCATAAGTGAAGTGAGAGGATTGGACCAAAAGGGTAAGAGCCTTTCCAGGTTAGAGTTTGATTTTGAGGAGCAAACAGCAGACAGAGGCAGGTCTCCTGGGGTGGGGGTGGGGGTCCTGTGCAAAGAAGCACATGGCAGCCTGCGTGGGAGTCCCTGACACACGGGAGCATGTGTCACGGCAAGCATGGCCTTTGGCCCCAGTGCCAGCCCCACTTGTTTGACTTTGGGTGAGTCTCTTAACATCTTTGGGTCTTTTTATCTGCAGAATTAGGATAATTATTTCTCTTTTGCTTTGCGGGTTGGAATGGAGAATTAAGTGAAAGAATTAGGCAAAGTGCTGGGCAGGGTTGCACATGGGAAGTGGGGCAGCGGCTGACAGTCATAGGGAACCTCGAGCTTGATTTTTATGTTCTGCTTTCCCAAAGCCTTCTCTCCGAACCCTTCCCCAGAGGGGAAGTCTCCTCCTCTCTAGCCCTGGGGGTGCCACCAGAACAGAGGCAGAGGGGCCTAGTGGGCCAGTAGTAGGGCGGGGCCAAGGAATTTCAGTGTGGGAAATGGAAGGGTCCTTTGATATTACCTAGTCTTACCCTCATTTCACAAATGAGGGAGCTGAGACCCAGAGAGGTAGGTGCCCAAAATTTCACTTCACAGCAAGTTCGTGGGAAAGCCTTGATGAGGACCAGGTCTCCCAAAGGCCATCCATTCAGGTTTCATAATCTGTGCTTGAGGACTCCACCTCTGCTGCTGTTGGGGATCCCTACCCGCCTGGCCCAGGGAGTCTGTCGTCTAGGAAGAGCAGGCCAGTGCGAAGCGGCATCTTTCCCAAAGTCCACTGGCTCCCCCTGCTGGACGGCCACCTTGACCAGCCCACGGGTACCTCCTAGGTGCCCACAACATTCTGATAGCTTCTAGGTTTTCAGTATTCCGTATCACTGTGCCACTTTAAAAAGAGATTCAAATAATTAAAAGATGTTTTCCTCTGAACCCACATAATTACCATTTCAGGTGCTCTGTCATGTGGCCCCACGTTTCCGTTTATCATTTTCCTTCCACCTGAAGACTTCCTTTACCATCTCTGTAGTTCAGGTTTGTTGGTGAAGTTGAAAGTAGTTTAAAGATATTCCTCCACCATTTTCTGGCTTGGATTGTTCCTAGTGAGAAGGCTGCCGTCACTCTTCTCTTTCTTCCTCTGTAAATAGTGTGTTTTTTCTCTGGCTGCTTTGCTTTGAAGATTTTAGTTCTTTTTCATCACGAGTGGTTTTAAGCAATTTGATTATGAAGTACCTTGGTGTAGTGTTCTTTATGTTTCTTGTGCTTGGGATTTATTGAGATTCTCAGGTGTATATATTTTAAAAAATCAAATTTAGAAAAATTTTGGCCATTATTTCTTAAATATTTTCTCTCTGCTCTGCTCTATTCTCCAAAGGACTCCAATCACAAGTGTATGAGGCTGCATGAAGTTGTCCACAGCTCACCTCACTTGTTTTTCAGTTTTTGTTTTTTTAAAAAATATATTTCATATCCCTATTTAGTCTTTCTGCTTGTATTTTGAACATATGAAATATGGTTATATTAACTTTTCTAATGCTCTCATTGATTAATTCTATCATCTGTCATCATCAATTATTTCTGGGTTAATATTGATTTCACTAATTTTTCTTTTCATTTTTTATCATAGTTTCCTGCTTCTCCACATGTCTGGTAATTTTTCATGGATGCCAGACATTGTGAATTTTGCCTAACTGGTGGGGGCTATACACACATTTTTGGTTTTATAAATGTTCTTGAGCTTTGTTCTGGGGCACAGTTAGTGGGAGAAGTTTGATCCTTTCCAGTCTGGCTTTTAAAGATATGTAAAGATTTAGTCTACAACTAAGTTTACTCCATTACTGAAGTAAAGCTCTTTTGCGTACTCTGTCCAGTGCCCAATGAGTTAGGGCTTTTCCACTCTGGCTGGTGGGAATGGAGCTCTTCTCGGCCCTGGGTGATTCCTGGGATTCACCCTTTCTTCCTCCAACCTCACAGTTTCCTCAGACACAGATGCTAGTCACCACTCAGCTGAAGATAAAAGAGAGGCCCTCCCCTGCTTGTCAGAGCTTTGTGTCTACACAGCCATCCTGTGCAGTACCAAGTCCCGTTTCCTTAATTCAGAAAGACCACTGAGCTCTGCCTGGTTCTGTTCCATACGCTGCAGCCTAAAACCCTCTCAGGACATTAGGCTAGGGTTATTAGGCTCACTTCCTTTGTTTTTCATCTCTTAGAGGTCACAGTCCGTCACTGCTTGAGATCCAGTATCCCAACAACTGTTTGGGATATATTTGGAACTGTTTAATATATTTTGTTAGGTTTTGTGTTTTTCAGGTGGGAGGATAAATCTCCATTCTCATTGGAAAAAAGAAGTTTCCACATTATACTTTTATTAGCTCAATACCATTATTCTGTTCTTTTTCAAAATCAAAATCTAAAAATATAAGTAGAGTTTACATGACTTTAATATTTCCAATTGAACAAACATGTAATCTCTCCACTGAAAATCCTTCCACATCATTTGTCTCTGGTGAGGAGGACCCCCTTCTCTTGTGTTCACCAGTCACTTCTAATCCCTCCATAGCCACCGTGGGTCCCTTTCCACTTCCACAGGCCTTGACAGACATTTTTTTTTTAAGAACCGGCAAAGTGAGGGGTGGGGATGAGGTGCTAAAAACAAATGGAAGGGAGGAGGGGGAAGGGGATATCCATTTCCCAGAACCAATTCCCAGCATCCCTCCCCCAGCCGCACCAGGGGTAGAAACCTCTGCTCACCTCCACCTCCAAAGCCAGGGCCCCTCTTCTTCTAGGATAGTTACTTTATTCGGGGCTCCTCCCCAGTCACCCTAACTGTACAGACATGCTGACAGGGGAAGAGGAACTGCAGGCCCTCTCAACTGCATCAACATCTGCAGAGAAAGAGCAGAAGTTAATGGCAACTGTTCCTTTTTGAAATAAAATATGAAATGTTTTCAGTATTCCAGATAAACGTGGAAATATGAATGTTTCATAGGGATCTGATACCACAGTCACGACTTGGCTGTGTGGAAGGGAGGCGCGTAGGGCCCCACACACACCAGGAGAATCTTGGCAGGATTCAGCCCCATGGGGTCATTGAGCCCTGGTCCCTGGCCCTGGTCCAGCATCTTGTGATGCTCTAGCAATCACAAGAGTATGTGATCTGGGTTTCCTGCCTTTAAAGGCGATAATTACGGGAGGCCTGGAGAACAGGACCAGACCACATTTGACAAGACGGGCAACTGGGGTGGGGGGGTGCGACCGTAAACTTGAGAGTTCACAGAGGGAAGGATGGATGAGTAGGTTGTTTTGAGGGCTTTGGTTTTGGAGACCATGTTTGGGGACCCAAGAGAGGACTGTCTCTTGCAGAGTGACTGTCATGTGCCAGGCATGGTGCTGGGTTTCTTACAGTCTATAGTCCATTAATTCCTTGTGATAACCTTGTGTGTGGGCAGCCTCTTTTTACATTTTACAGCTGAGGGCAATTAGCCTCGGAGGGTGAAGATTGTGATTGTGTGGGACTTGAGCTCCAGAGCCTGAGAGAGGGCTCGGAGGACCTCCTGGTGAGAGAGGACCTGGGGCTCCTACGCCCTGGCTGGATGGGCCTGCGCTCTGAGATGACAGGTGGGCACTTCCCAGTACAGTGGCTTTCTGCTGTGGGAGGTGTGATCAAGGCATAGAGCAAGAACCTGAAACTGGAGTGCCAGGAGGGGATGCAAAAAGAGTGAAAACAGAATTTGAAGTCAGAGGGGTAATGGGTACCGTAAAAGAAAGAGAAGGAAGGAAGGAAGGGAGGGAGGAGAGAAGGAAGAGAGAGAGGGAGGAAAGCATAAAGAGCTAGAGTCTGTAGTGAAATTGAGAGGACGAAAAGGTAAAATATTAATTTGGACGATATGTTGTTTTGTGGATTATGAGCAATTGTATGTTTAATATAAGCGTATTGAGGGTAACCACTAAAATCCTCGGGAACCCCCATGAAACGCCGGTCAGTCTAAATGAGCAGCTCTTGATTTGAGCCTCTGGAATGCCCTTCTGTTCCCAAATACATCTCCAGAAGTCCTCTGCTAAAATCCACCTATGTTACCTGGGAAGGGCAGCAGGCTGGCACTGGAAGGCGGGCTTAGGTCCAGGGCACTGAGAGAGGCGATACCCAGGACTGACCCCCCCTCCCCCGCCCCCAATCTCTGCGGACTGACTTGCCTTGCTGTCAAGGTGCCCCGCCCAGAGTCAGCCTGAGATCTAGGATTCCTTGGTGCTCTGGCGTCCTCTTCAGGGAAGGTGCTGAAACGCACCGCTGTGTCTCGAAATGGAACTCTGAAATTTCAGAGTTTGACGACGAAGGGGAAGGGAAATAGTTGTATCAAGTGCACTCTGTATGCAAACAATGTGCTGGGCACTCAGAATGCCCGTTAGCCGTGGCCATTACTATCCTTGTTGGACAGAGATGTAAGCTCGGTTTCAGAGAAATTGTTTGACGTGTCCAAGATCATAATTCAATGGTGATGGTGCTGGAAATCAAATCCAAGTTTGCCCCTCTCCAAAAGACAAAGGCTGACTGTTGACTGTGTGCAAAGAGCAACATTTACTGATTTCTGAGTATTCGGGGTGTAGTGGAGCCCAACAGGGGCCCCAAAGACACCCACCCTGCCTTACTCCCCACCTGTGACACTCTTGTCCAGCAAGTTTGTGCTCCTCTGCACAGGGGACTCGAACTTTGGGTCCTAGGTATGTGTCAAGGGCAGTCCTTCACTCCTCCCTTCTAAATGCTTTTGAATTTGGAAAAAAGTCTGCCATGGTGCAGATCTTCCCTTCCTATAAGGCCCTTTCCTATAAGGGACCACCTTTCCTCTTAACACCAGCTCAGTCCAAGGAGGAGACTTGATTCTTTGAGATGGAAAGATGGAAAGTCTTTCATGTATGTGTTAACTCACAAAACCAGTAAATATTCATGGAACCTCTACTATGTGCCTGTCAATGTTATTGGCACTAGGGATACAGCAGTGAGCAGAATAGGTAAAAGCAAGGGTACAAAAGTAAGGAGGGGGGGGAGTATGCACTAAACAATAAACCTAATACACAAGTAAATTATATATAAAATATTAGAAGGCAATAATGGCTATAAAACTAGGAGGAATTAGGAGGATTGGAAATGTATGTGGGAGATAGAGCCTAGGTTGCAATTTAAATGGACTGGTCAGATCTGCTTTATTAAGAAGCTTACTTTTGCGCAAATACTTGAATGGGGTTTGGGAGTGAGCCAAGGAGGTATCCTGGGTAAAGACATTCCAGCCAGTGCAAATGACCTGAGATGAGAGTGTGCCTCACTCTTGCAAGATACAACAAGAGCCCAGAATTTGTAGATGGATGCACCATTCTTTGAGAAAGAATCCAAACAAGTCCCTTTGAGACTGAATCCAGTGATTCCATTGTTTATTAAATGAGATTACACAAGGAAGCTCTGTAAAGTATCCAGCGTAGCCCTTTAAAAACTGTTTGTTTATTTTTGAGGGGGAGGGGGAGGAAGAGGGAGAGAGAGGCAGGGAGACAGAGAATACCAAGCAGGCTCCATTCTGTAAGCGCAGAGGCTATGTGGGGAGTTTGAACTCAAGAAACATGAGATCATGACCTTAACCAAAATCAAGAGTCAGAGGCTTAACTGACTGAGTCACCCAGGTGCCCTCAGCACAGCCCTTTTAATTATTGTTGACACTTCCTGAATGGCGGGGCTATTTTATACCGTTTTATATGGATGTATAGGTTGTGCACTTGTGCAAGGGCACTGTGCAAACCTCACACTAACTTTTAGAGGTTGATAACTTAATAGCCATTTTATAATGATGATGAAAAAATCGAGCCATAGAGAGATGAAAAGCTTATTAACACAGTAACTGGTGGAGTAGAATCTATTTTTTAAAAAAGATACAACAGGGAGGCCTGGGTGGCTGGGAGAGTGTGAGAGAGGAGAGTCATGGGGATCATGAATAGCTCTTACCTGCTGGGCGCCACTGGGCACCGCCACGTGCTGATCTTGTTACCCCCATTGGAGGGTGGTGTGCACCCATTCATAAACTGAGAAACGGTTCAGTGAGTTTGGGTGACTTGTCCATGGTTTCAGGGCTAGCAGGTCAGGTGTTCTGGCTCCAGAGCCCCTATTCTCTCCTCTATGTCCTCCTGTCTTTCTTCATGTGTTTCTTTTGGGGCTGAGCAGTCCCTGCCTGCAGCTGCGGCCACATTCCAGGCTCCTGGGTGCGGCGTGGGTGGGCGCGCTCACTGTCACACAGGAGCCCTCAGGGGCCTCCGTGAGTGTCGGTTTCTCACCTGGCTGCTTCCTGTACCCCTCATTTTAGGTCCAGCTACCTCGCCACTCTGAAACCTATTACTGTTTTTAGTTCTTGATTTTTCTTGGCATTCAGAAGGCATTTTTAAAATTTTCTGAAAGAGAAAGCACAGAAGTTACATTGTTCTGTAAAAACGAAAGCAAACACGGCGCTTTCTTTGCCATGGCTGTTTTCTCTTTTTTTTTCTCTGGGTAGTGGGGTACAGAATAGTTCAGGATATATACCGCAGGGGTGTGTGTGTGTGTGTGTGTGCGCGCTGCGCGCGCGGGCGCGGGCACAGGGGAGTTTGCCCCAGACAGGCATCTGTCTGTATTTGGCTCCTTCCTGGGTGATAAACTTTGGGAGGGATCCAGACAGGCCTTGTGCTTGGAAGAGGGGTGGGTGCTACCTGCTGGTTGTGCAAACTACATTTTCACCCAGGGGCTTCACTCAGTCTTTTCCAGGTCAATTTGGAAATGGTGCAGGAAGCCTTTCTATTTGGGACTGGAGCAAATTAATTCTTCCCTTTTCAGCCTCCCCAAAGCACTTTATAGTATCTGGTACCTTTATGGCAGAATCATGCTAATGTCCTTTGACATTGCTTATGTTGCTATCTATTAGGAACACTATTCTCTACTCCTAAGGTTTCCGTCATCTCCCATTCAACTATCAGAACTTTGAAAAGCACCTGTTTCCAGAAACCATCTCTTACTCCCAAGCTCCCGTCCTCCATGGCCCTTGAGTGACTTCTACTTTGTGGTTATTGTGTCTATGTCCTCCCCGGTGCATGAGCCCCCTGCCCCAGGACAGGAAAATAGATAATTTCTCTCTGATTCCAGGTGGCATAGTAAGGTGCTCAGTACTGTTGAAAGAATGGATAAATAAACAGCAATAGGCAACAATAAGTAGAAAACAGACTGCACTTTGATCTGTAGAAATGTGTGGAGTTTATTTAAAAGGAAGAAAAAAGTCCCCCTTTTGATATGGGCAACTCAAGAACATCCCTTTTAAAAAGTTTTAGGGGTCAAAATTCACAAAAACATTCCCAGATGCTAAGGTTTTGACTTTTATTTGAGAGATGCGGGTGAGAAGTACGGATCCGTCTATTTCTCTGCCATCTTCAGGAATAGCTCAGATTTTCACTTTTAAATTGACAGACTGCATGTATTTTAAGTTTTGCTAATTTATTTAGGTTTATGCTCATCCTTGGACCTGGCCACACAGATTCCTTACCAGGTCTTACCTAACTGTTGAAAAAAATGATTTTGTCACAGCACTTATCACATATTATCATCTGGCTATATGTATGCCTCCCATAAATATGTTAAAAAGGCATAGTCACTATGCAGGGAAACAGCTCCTGATGAGCTGGAAACCCCAGGCTGCCGCCAATGGCCTCGCCC
>NW_027531525.1:2163954-2176695 GCF_008692635.1 Crocuta crocuta
GTGCAGCAAGGTCAGGTCTTGCTCTTATGCAGGGGTGCCCTCTTGTGGAGAACCAGCAAGTTAAAAACAAAAGAAGTTAAAAAATGTTTTATTTTATGGGTAACTAACCTCCCCAACAGCAATAATTGAGTACTCTATTTTTCCCCATTATTTTTTCATATCAAGGTATAACTTTAAAAAAGCAGGTTACAAAAACCTTAAGTGTAGAACTCAATGCATTTTTACATACGTATACAGCATTGTAAAAACAGCCTGGTCAGGGATGCCAGCATGGCTCAGTCGGTTAAGCATCCGATGGCTTAGGTCATGGTCTCACTAAGTGAGTTCTGTGTCTGGCTCTGTGCTGACAGCTCAGAGCCTGGAGCCTGTTTCAGATTCTGCATGTCCCTCTCTCTCTGCCCCTCTCCCACTCACACTCTGTCTCTCTTTCTCTCTCAAAATACATATTAAAACATTTTTTAAAAAACTGTCTAGATCAAGATAAAGAACATTTCCAGCACCTCAAAAAGCTGCCTTATGTTCCCTTTCATCCAGTATGAAGAGTAACTACTATTCTGAACTCTGTCATGACAAATCAGTTTTGCCTGAAAGTCTATGAAGCTTTCATAGAAGTAGAAATAAATGGAATAATACGGTATATACTATTTTGTATCTTTTTTCACTCAGCATTATATCTGTGAAATAGATCTATGTTGTTGACTTTGTTGTCTTCATAGTTGTGTAATATTTCACTTTATAAATGTATCACATATATTTTTTAATCCATTTGTAATAGTTTTCTGTTGCTGCTATGATAAATTACCACTAACGTGGTGGTTTAAAAGGAATGCAAATTTATCACCTTAGAGATCTGTAGGTTAGAAGTCAAGATCTAAGTAGGGCTGCATTCCTTACTGGAGGCTCTACGGGAGAATTTGTTTCCTTGCCTCTTCCTCCTTCTAGAAAGCTGCGCATATTCCTTGGCTCATGGACACTACCTCCATCTTCAAAGCCAACAATGTTGCATCTCTCTGACCATTCTTCTGCAGTCACATCCCCCTCTCTGAACACAGTCAGAAAAGAGGCTCAGATTTTAAGGACCCGTGTTTGGGGAGATTAAATATGTGGTTTGCCCTCATTTTAAAAATATGATTCCACCATAATCTGTATTCTATCATTTCAGTTAAAATTCAGCCATCATTTTTATGCTTACTCCTTTGAAAATAATGTTTACTCCCTGGCTACTTTTGAGGTCATTCCCTATGCTTTGATTTTCTGGGTTTTTTCACTATAATTTGCTTAGATATGGCCTTCTTTCCATATATGATGCTTGAAGTCTGTTGAACTTTTTGAATCTGTGGCTTTCATCAGATTTTGAAAATTCTTGGCCATTATTTCTTCAAAGATTGCTCTGTCCCATTCTCCCTTCTTTTGGATGACAGGTATATGCATATTGACATTTTGAGTGTAGTACTCTTACTTGTTCATTCTGCTCTATTTCCACTCCCTACCCTCCCATTTTTTCTTTGTGTGCATAGGTTTGTATCTTTTCTTTTGACTTTGTTCTGTCTTCTGCCTTTCCCAATCTGCTAATCGATCCATCTAGTAAATTTCTAACCTAGGATACTACAATTTTTAGTTCTAGAATATCCATTTAACTGTTTAATTGATTCTAATTCTTTGTTGAAATTCTTTTCCTTTTCATCTGGTTTTCCTCCATATTCTTTAACATGTTTATCATGGTTATATTTAAGTTCTCCAGCATCTGGATTATCTCCTGGACTGCTTTTACTCATTGCTTTTCTTCTTTATGTTGATCACTCTTTCCTATATCTTTGTATGACTTATTAAAAGATAGATAGATAGATAGATAGATAGATAGATAGATTTATCTGGATGATACCTTGCAGAGGCTCTGGATCATGTTAGCTTCTTTTGAAGAGTGTTTTGTTCTGACAGGCAGTTAAATTAGTGGAGGATCGCCTTGATCCTGTTCTGGTTTTGCCTGAGGCCTTGTTATAGTAGATAGATTTCCTTACTCTCTGGGTGTTGCTTTGTTCTTGGTCATGAGTCATAATGCCAGCACATGGTCTTTCTGGATCCCAACTGAAAACTCAAGGGGGACCCAAATTTGCTCCACCGAATCTGGGATCAAACTCTAACTTCTGTCTCTCTTACATTGTGAAGTCCCTAATATTTTTACTATCTCGTTAGCACTAATCTCTGCATCCTCTGCATACTTTGCCATTTTGGAAAGAATTCATGCTGAACATGGAACTTATTTTTTGTGCTTCTCATGGACTGTAACTGTGTTGATTTCTGCCCAATTATGGGAACACTGTGTTTTATATCTTTTATTCAGGTTTTTAGTTGTTTACAGCGACAAGAAAGTTTTTAAATTTTAATTTAATTCCAGTATAGTTAACATACAGTATTATATTAGTTTCAGGTATACAATACAGTGAGTCAGCAATTCTGTATATCACCCAGTGTTTATCACAGCAAGTATACTCCTTAATCCCCATCACCCTATTTTACCCATCCCCCCATCCACCTCCCCCTCTGGTAATCATTAGTTTGTTTCCTGTCATTAATAGTCTGTTTCTTGGCTTCTCTCTCTCTCTCATTTTCTCTTTGCTTATTTGTTTCGTTTCTTAAATTTCACATATGAGTGAAATCATATGGTATTTGTCTTTCTCTGACTGATTCATGTCACTTAGCATTATAATCTCAACAGCCATGTTGTTGCAAATGGCAAGATTTCATTGTTTCTTATGGCTGAATAGCATTCCATTGTGTGTACATACCACATCTTGTTTATCTATTCATCTATCGATGGACATTTGGGCTGCTTCCATAATTTGGTTATAGTAAATAATGCTACAATAAACATGGGGTACATGCATCTCTTTGGATTAGTGGTTTTGTTTTGTTTCGTTTTGTTTTGTGTAAATACCCAGTAATGCAATTACTGGATTGTAGGGTAGCTTTATCTTAATTTTTAGAGGAACCTCTGTACTGTTTTCCATAGTGACTGCACCAGTTTGCATTCCTATCAACAGTGCAAGAACATTCCTTTTTCTCTACATCCTTGCCAACACTTGTTTCTTATGCTGTTGATTTTAGCCATCTGACAGATGTGAGGTGACATCTCATTGTAGTTTTGATTTGCATTTCCCTGCTGATGAGTGATGTTGAGCATCTTTTCATGTGTCTGTTGGTCATCTGGATGTCTTCCTTGGAGAAATGTCTGTTATTTCTTCTACGGCAGAGAGAAATGTTTATGTTATCTACTCCATCATGGTTCAGACAGCAAATCATTCATGATATTCAAGGCTTCTCTCTCATACATAATGTTCCATGTATACATAGGTCCTTTTTGAGTTTTATATTTGATTTTACTGATCAATTTGTCTTTCTCTGTGTCAATACCATAATATACTAATTTCTACTGTTTTGTAATAAGTCTTGATATCTGGTAGAGCAAATCCTTTTTATTTATTTAAAAAATTTTTTAATGATTTATTTATTTTTGAGAGAGAGAGACAGAGTGTGAGCAAGGGAGAGGCAGAGAGAGAAGGAGACACAGAATCTGAAGCAGACTCCAGGCTCTGAGTTATCAGCACAGAGCCTGACATGGGGCTCGAACACACGAACCATGAGATCATGACCTGAGCAAAAGTTGGATGCTGAACTGACTGGCCCATCCAGGTGCCCTTCTTCTTTCTCTTTTTAGGAGTACCTGGCATGTGGTTTTTCCTCCTAAACTATTATAAAAATATTAGAAATGACTTGCTGAACTCCATTAAAAAACCCTGTTTTAATATTGTTTGAAAATGCATTAAATATATAGATCAATTTGAGAGTGAGTGACATTGTTAGAATATTTAATTTTTACACCCATAAATATAGTCTCTGTTTGCATTTATTTAGGCCTTCATCAATGTCTTTCAATTAAAAATTTTAGTTTATTTATATATTTTGAGAGAGAGGGAGAGAGTGAAAGTCAGCAGGGGAGGGGCAGAGAGAGAGGGAGAGAGAGAATCTGAAGCAGGCTCCATGCTGTCAGCACAGAGCCCAACGTGGAACTTGACCTCATGAACCATGAGATCATAACCTGAGCTGAAATCAAGAGTTCGACACTTAACTGACTGAACCACTGAGGTACCACATAAATTTTATAATTTTCTTTATAAAGAGGTATCTTTTATAAAATTTATCTGAAATATTTCATGTTATTTTGTTGCTATGGTAAACAATATTTTTTAAATTACATTTTCCAGTGGCACTTTTCACAGAAAAAGGAAAAGAAATCCTAAAATTTGTATGAAGCTACAAAAGCCCCTGAATAGCCAAAGCCTTCCTGAGGAAGAACAAGAATCAGACTTCCTGATTTCAAACTATACCACAAAGCCACAGTAATCAAAGCAGTATGGTTACTTGCATAAAATCAACACAGAGCCCAGAAATAAATTCTCACATATATAGTTAACCAATATTGGACAAGGGAAACAAGAAGAGCAGAAAGGCTAGTCTTTTCAATAAATGGTGCTGAGAAAGCTGGATAATCATGTGCAGAAGAATGAAACTGAACTCCTATCTTGCACAATTACACTCACACAATTAATTCAGAATGGATTAAAAGCTTAAATATAAGACATTAAAGTGTATAAATCTTAGGAGGAGCCTGGGTGGCTCAGTAGGATAAGTGTCTGACTTCCACTCAGGTCATGATCTCAAAGTTCATGAGTTTGAGCCCTGCATTGGATTCTGTGCTGACAACTCAGACCCTGGAGTTTGCTTTGAGTTCTGTGTCGCCCTCTCTCTCTGCCCCTCTCCTGCTCGCACTCTGTTTTTTTCTCTCAAAAATAAATAAACATTTTTTAAAAGTCCTAGAAGAAAACATAAGGAAGAAGGCACCCCTGAGTACCTGTGTGGCTCAGTTAGTTAAGTATCCAACTTAGGCTCAGGTCATGATGTCACGGTTTGTGGGTTCGAGGCCCACATCAGGCTCTGTGCTGACAGCTTAGAGCCTGGGGCCTGCTTTGAATTCCGTGTCTTCCTCTGTCTCTGCCTCTCCCCTGCTCACACTCTGTCTGTCTCTCTCTCAAAAATAAAAATAGACATTAAAAAAAAACTCTCCCTGAGAATGTGGTCTGAAGATCCTCTGGGTCACACAAGGAGAAACACTTCCCCTTTCTGGAGAGCATTTAGGAGAGAAATAGAACGGCCTCTCTGGGGACAAAAGATGTGCTGAGTGCCAACATGCTGGCCTGTTCACTAGCATAGGAACAGAGACACATGCTGAGGGCAGCAAACTTGGTGCCTGCTTTTTGTTGCACTTTACTTTAAAATCTGAACCATTGTGCGGCCGTGTGACTGCTTTTGTGGGAGTAACCTGCACCAGTCACAGCATGGCGAGAACCTCCCCCAAAGGATTAGTGTGGGTCTGTGCATGTCAGGTCCCTAAAATCTGGATTTTAAAACCCAGCTGTGTGCCTGGGATAAAACACAGAAATACTGTGCAGCCTGGCAGGGAAACAGCTTGGATGTAGACAGGGTGAAGGCAAGGATCTGACAGAAGCCAGAGATATAAGAGGGGAGATTGTTTGGTCTCTTATCAGGGCTTCCTGAGAGTGGTGGGCAAGAACTCCCCACTCCAGGGACGAGACAGTGGGGTGACACCATTCTCCCCCACTCCCGTCAACACTGACCAAATTCAGTGAGCAGCACAGCGCCCTCCAATGGAGGCTGGGGCTGCTTACACCAAGCCCACTGCCCTGCATCCTGTAGGTGCATCTCCACAATGGCAAGTTCACGTGAGAATCAGGGCAGCAGGCCCTTCTCCAAGAAGACCAGCACAAACTCCTCATTCAAACCAAGTCTACTGATCAAAGAGTGCTACAAAGCTTCAGTTCTCAGGGAAATAAGATCTAGCTCCTTTTAACAAGCAAACCAAACCACACAGAGTTATAACTTGCCACACACTGGGCAAGGTCCACACGCTCCCCACTGACAGCAAGAAGAAACTCTGCAGAGGACTGACTCGAGGGAAGGAGCAGCCAAAACACAACAGCAAAGTGTACACTTTGAAATACCTCCTGAAGCACTAGGCCAAAGACAGTATAGGATCTCTTAATATAGTCAATTACTCTGAGGAGCAAGAATATAACAGGCTTTCCTAACAATCACACACACACACACACACACACACACACACACACACACACAGTGACAACATGGAGGAATTCACCCCAAAAGAAAGAACATGAAGAGGTCTAGGCCATGGACCTAATCAAAACAGATGTAAGTAATATGCCTGAACAAGAATTTAAACAAACAATCATAAGGACACTAGCTGGGATTGAGAAATGCATAGAAGACACTAGAGAATCCCTTACTGCAAAGATAAAAGAATGAAAAACTAGTCAGGCTAACGTAAAAAAATGCTATAACTGAGATGCAAAACTGATTGGATATAATGATGATGGATGAAGCAGAGGAATGAATCAATGTCACAAATGTAGACTTAGAGAACATAGTGACTCTTTAAAGCATAATAACATTTGTATCATAGAAGTCCCAGAAAATGAAGAGAGAGAAAAAGGGGCAGAAGGTTTATTTGAGCAATTATAGCTGAAAACTTCCCTGATCTTGGAAATGTCCTTCTTAGTGTCTTTGTAATACCTGCAAAAGTTGGTGTTTCTAGTGATATTCTCTGTATCTTTCTACAGTCTTTTGTGGTTTTGGTCCTTTTTTCCCTACTTAGAGTCCCCTTTAATATTTCTTGCAGGTCTGGGTTAGTGGTCTCGAACTTGTCTAGTTTTTGTTTGTCTGGGTAACTTTTTTAATCTTTATTTTTGAGATAGAGAGAGAGACAGAATGCGAGTAGAGGAGAGTCAGAGAGGGAAACACAGACTCTGAAGCAGCCTCCAGGTTCTGAGCTGTCAGCACAGAGCCTGACACGGGGCTCGAACTTATGAACCATGAGACCATGGCCTGAACTGGAGTCAGATGCTTAACCGACTGAGCCACCCAGGTGCCCCTATCTGGATAACTCTTTATCTCTTCTTCTATTCTGAATGACAGTCTTGCTGGATTAAGTATTCTAGGGTGTATATTTTTCCCATTCATCACGTTGAATACATCATGATGTTCCCTTCTGTCTTGCAAGGTTTCTGTGAACAGGTCTGCTGCCAACCTGATCTCTTTTCCCTTGTAGGTTAAGGACTTTTTTCCCCTTGCTACTTTCAGGATTCTTTCCTTGGCTGTGTATTTTGTAAATTTCACTATATGTCTTGGTGATGGTTGGCTTATATTGAATTTGATGGGAATTTTCTGTGCTACTTGGATCCTGATGTTACTTCATTCTGCTCTTTTTTTTTTGAGGTGAACCCCTTTTTGTCATCTTGTTATGGCCAAAAAAAAAAAAGGAAGCCGGATGTTAGGTATGTTTTGGTCTGCTTATTAAAAGAAGCTAGATCAAAAAATTTTTAAAAATTAGATAATAATAAAAAATAGCCTTTTCTATTTCCCAAAGGGGAAAAAACACGAAACAACAACAACGAAGGAAGCTAGATCCTATTTCTCGTAGAGCTGAAGCTTTGTAGCACTCTATGATCAGTAGACTTGGTGCACAGGAGCGGGTTGTGCTGGTCTTCTGGGGATGGCGCCCACTGTGCTGATTTTCAGGTCGACTTGCCTTGGTGGAGATGCAGCTGCAGGGCTCAGGGAAGCGAGTTTGGTGTAAGGAGCTCTGGCTTCCACTTGGTGGCGCTGTTTCGCTCCCTGAAGTTGGTCAGTGCGGATGTGTGGGGTGAAAATAGTCACCATGCTCTCTCTGTCCCCAGAGCAGAGAGCTTGCTCCTGCTACTCTTTAGGAAGCTTTTTTTTTTCTGAGAGACAGAGACATAGCGTGAGCAGGGGAGGGCCAGAGAGAGAGGGAGACACAGAATCTGAAACAAGCTCCAGGCTCTGAGCCGGCTGTCAGCACAAAGGCCGACGCCGGGCCCCAACCCAGGAACCGTGAGATCATGACCTGAGCCGAAGTCGGACACTTAACCGACTGAGCCACCGAGGCACCCCTAGGAAGCTCTTATAGAAGAGCAAACAATCACTGCTCTCTTGCTGGCTCCTTCCAGATCCCTGCCTTCACCCTGCCTGTGTCTGAGCTGTCTGCCTGCCACACAGCACAACACTCCTGTGTTTTATCTGGCTGGGTTTCCAAACTCCGAATTTTAGAGATCTGCGTGGTGCAGACCCGCGCTGATCTCTGGTGGAGGGTCTCGTTTCGCTGTGGCTACTGCCAGCTTGTCTCAAAAATCGGTTGTGTTATTGGGCAGTGGCTCAGAGCTTATGGTAAAGTGCAGCAGAAAACAAGCACCAAGGCTCACTGCCCTCAGCCAGTGTCCCTGATCCTGTTAATGAACAGGGAAGCTCAATGGCACTCACTGTCTTTTGTCTTCAGAGAGGCTGTGCCACCACTCCCAAATGCACTCCAAGCAGGGAAACTGTTTCTCCCTGTGAGCCCCAGGCGATCCTCAGACCACATGGCCTGCTCCTCACTGGAGCACTGCGAGGCCTGCCAGGCATGACCTTGGTGACAGTGCAGACCTCTACAACTTCTGACTTTGTGCTCTGTGGCTTATAAAGACTGGCAGTATTCAGTTCCTCACCTTTTCCCAATCAGTGGTTTTGGGGGAGAGTTTTTCTTGTGCAATCCCTGGCGTATGCTTTCACTTTCTCTCTCTCTTTCTCTCTTGCTCCTCTCTCTGTGATTAGGGCTCCCTCCCCATTGGAGTACCTGAAGCTCTTCTCTCCCCCAGATCAACTCTCCACAGCTCCTACCTTCCATGATGTGGCAAATTTTTTCACCTCTAGATGTGTACTTTTGCTTTCTCAATCCTCAGATTGATTTCTTGAGTGTTCAAAATGATTTGATATTTATTTAGCTGTGTTTGAGGGATGAGGCAAGCCCAGGGCCTCCTACTCTTCTGCCATCTTGACTCCTTCCATTAATGTCTGTTATTAACTATGTACCAGCACGCAGCAAATAGACTTAAAAGGCAAAATTGTCCTTGTCCTGGATTTACGTCAACCCCCCAGCAATGCCTATGCCTGCGCAGTGTCTCCTGCATTGCCAACCTGGGGTCCAGCCCACAATTTCTACAATTTCTTCCTGGGACACCCCAGCCCCAGGGCAGAGCTGCTGGAGCCACAACGGGCTCCCAGAGCTCCGTCTATGTGCACTGGTCTGCAGTCTGAGCTCTGACCACTACCCACCTTGGCTCGGGAGCCCTGAGCAAGACTACGGTTCTTTCCAGTTTTGAGACTGATTCTCCTTCTTTCCTTTCCTCCTTCCACTGCACCTTGCTGGAACTCAGGGATTACAGGGAGAAGTTTCTGTTCCCCAGTGTTCCTAAAACATCTCCTTTTCCCCACTTGAGAATGAAACTGTCATTTCATGTTTCCAGTATGTTCTGATAACTGTCAGTTTTTGTTCTTTCTCTTGGGTCTTTCTTTTTTTTTTTTTTTTTTAGCTNGCCCCTCTTGGGTCTTATTTCTAATGACCTCCCCACAGCATTTCAGTCCCCACTGCAGTGTCCCCTTCTTCTTGTCTGTACCTGGCACAGGTTATTGGAGTTGGGCTTTTGGGACAAGCATCTCTTCCACATTTTCTGGACCTTTATAATGAGACTTTGATGCCAGCCTCCTCATCAGAGTTCCAGAGAATGGGGTGCCAAGAGCACATTCATCAGAGGTTTCCTCAGTTTCTCCTGGACCCATCTTCTGGGGCAGCTAAACTGCATCTGACTCCCCATGGCCCCTCCCGCCTGTCCCCTCAGGAAGGCCTTCTCTGTCCCATTGGCTCCACAAGGACAGCCCCATTCAGCCTCCGAGGGAAACTGTCAGGAGTCAGGTCAATAGTCACACTTGACTGGAAATGCTAATGAGGCCTCAAGATGTTTATCTTCCCTTTGATATCAGTGTTTCTTCTTCATCCACAGGGCATTTCAGTCCACTCCCATAAAGGGCAAGACCTCACAGTGCCCTCCATAGTGGGCCCCAGAAGGGCTTGAAAACAGAACAGATATAGATGTAGCTATAGCTACATATAGATTTAGATAGAGATAGATATAGATGTAGATGTGAATGTATTCAGATATACAGAGATACATACATACATGTGGATAAATACATATATACATATATAGTAACAGAAAATAGCAATAGAGTAACTAATGGTTATTGGCCACATGTTTTGTTTAAATATTATTCTAACTGCTTTCTACATATTATCTCATTAGTCCTTGTAACAATCCTGGGACATAGGGACTCCTCATCTTCCTGCTGCACAAGTGAGAAAACAGGCTCTTGGGATTTAGCAAATGCCCGCATTTACACAGCTGGGAATAAACTTGAGGCAACCTGACCCAAAAATTAAACCACAGCTCATTCTCCATCATTTCAATACAACATCAACAAGTTTCTCAGTCTGAGAGGATTATGAACTCACACACTAGACACATGTGTCCCCCTCTGCGCTGGTGGCATAAGGGAACCAAAGGCCACCAAACTGCTTCTGACATGACCCTCACAGGCAGCCCCAGAATGTGAGACCATCTGTGTGGCCCAGTGTCAACTCCTTTTTCAGTGGGGTTTCAGATCATCGATAAACATGCTTTCTTTTCATTTTATTTTTCATTTTAATTCCTGTGTAGTTAACATGCAGTGTTATATTAGTTTCAGCTGTATAATATAGTGATTCAAAATTTCCATATATTACTCAGTGCCCATCGAGATAAGTGTATTCTTACTCCCCAAACCTATTTCACCCATCACCCGACTAACCTCCCCTCTGGGTAACCATCTGTCTGTTCTCTATAGTTAAGAGTCTGTTTTTTGGTTTGTCTCTTTTTTCCTTTTGTTTTGTTTTGTTTCTTAAATTCCACATATGAGTGAAATCATATAGCATTTGTCTTTCTCTGATAGGCTTATTTCACTGAGCATTATAGTCTCTAGATCAATCCATGTTGTTGCAAATGGCAAGATTTCATTCTTTTTATGACTGCATAATATTCCACATCTTCTTTAGCCATTCATCTATCAGTAGATATTTGGGATGTTTCCATAACTTAGCTATTGTAAATAATGCTGCAATAAACATACAGGTGCATATAACTCTTTAAATTGATAAACGTGCTTTCTTAACCCCTTCATCCTATTAAGTCCCTGATAACCTTATTGTCTGCTTAACACCTTCTTTATAACATCTATGAACTTGCTTCTCAATGAAGAAAAACTGGAACTGATAACTTTTCATGACCCAGACGACACTATTTATAGACTATCACAGACTAAAACTATCTTAATTAGTTACCATTGCTACACACACATACCAGTGACCTATGACCATTTATATCTGGTATTGGTATCTTTTTAGTCATGGAATTAGAAGATATTTTAGGTGAGTAGGTGGCATTAAGGAAATATTTCCAGCCATCACATACCTGTAACTTGGAACGCCCTTTACTAAGCAACTATTCACAGAGGTTCTGTTCTGAGCAAATCAGATAAAGATCGAGCAGTCCTGAGGAGACTAAATGAGAGAAGAATATGGTACCCAGATAAAGAGTAAAGCATCTCCAAGGGGAAAAATTCAAAGATTTTCTTGGACTGTACCTGCCTCATAAGGTCAAGAGTCAGGGTTCATGAACTCATCCCCACACATACCCAGTAAGTTTTTACTGACTATGTGGTTAACGCTGGAGACACAGCATGGCATGAAAGAAATATCATCTCTTCCCATCATTACTGTAGCCAAAGGAGAGACAGAATTGACAGGTCAAAGGAAATATAAAATTAGTAATTATGGACATTCAGGTTGGTGGGGCCATTACACTGGAGGTCTTCAGATGGTGCTGTGAATTCACACTGAGACCAAGCCCTGATCCTCAAGACCTCCTTTAATGACATTCTGGGGTCCAGCAGGGGAACATTCAAGAATAGCCTCATAGCTCATCACATCCCACCCACCACGGGGTGTACAAGCTGGGGCAACTGGTTTGTGAGACACCTCACCCTAAGGTTGTACAAAGGAAAAGACAATGAAGAGACGCATAAGCACCCTCTCCTGATCATTGCACATCTGCTTCTATTTTAATGTGTGATATCAGGAGGCTTTAATTCAATTCACCTTTGCCATGGTTGAGAAAGATCCAAGAATTAGAGCATGTGGCTGTGTGTTTCCTTTGTCTGAACTCACAGAAGCCAGGGAATTCCTCTGAACAAATCCTCGTTTAAGTAACAACTCACTCAGTAGCAATGACTGAGCACAAACTTATCAATTAATATATTTTGTTGAGAGGGCATTTATGAAATAATGTCCAAATTCATGTCTTTTTTTACATAAAAGGATACTTTCTGTCATTGTCACTTAAAAGACAATTATGTACAGGGACACTTTGAATATATTTTTGCAGTAAGAGTCTCCCCAAGACACCACTATACTTCTAATTTCTCTCTTTCAGTGATGTGTCCACATTTTAGGTTTATTGAAACAAAGCATGTTTGTTTAAAAAAAAATTTTTTTCCTGTTTGGTACAGTGATCTTTCTCTATTTAGTCACAGTTAAGAAGCCAGCCATCTATTCAGAAAGAAAGAGTTGTAAGTTCAGCAGAAACATGAATCAAAAATCACGGGAGTGAGGGAATTTTAAAAACATTTATTGTGGTGAGCGGCTCATTCAGAGCAATCACGTTC
>NW_027531526.1:0-464 GCF_008692635.1 Crocuta crocuta
TACTAACAGTGTACAGGATGCTGACTGAATGTTTAATTCCGCACAGTGTTGTTGAACAAATTTGAGCACACTGCACTTCCCACTATCGTCTCCTCGTCTTTTGCTTTGTTTTGAGTTTTTGGGTTTGTTTTTTTCTTGAGCAGTTCATTGTCAATTTGGGTTCCGTATAACACCCTGTGCTCATCCCAAGTGCCCTCCACCATGCCCACCACCCGCCTTCTTCTCACNCACCCATCAGCCCTCAGTTTGTTCTCAGCATTCATTCAGGTGTCTCATGGTTGGACTCCCTCCCTCTCCGCGACTAGTTTTCCCCTTCTTCTTCCTCATGGTCTTCCGTTAAGTTCTTTCTAGCCCACTTATACGTGCCAACCTATGGTGTCTGTCCTTCTCTGCCTGACTTATTTCGCTCAGCCCAACCCCCTCAAGTTCCATCCATGTTACTACAAGTGGCCAGATTTCATTCT
>NW_027531527.1:0-13919 GCF_008692635.1 Crocuta crocuta
TGTGGAAACTAATTTGACAATAAACTGTTTGTAAAAAAAAAAAAGCAGATAGGAAATTCAAGAATAAAATATGGACTCAAGAAAAAAATAAAGTTAGGTTGTTGTGAAATTGATAGTTTAATTTCATATCCTCCCTGTGTGAAACTCAGATATGCATTAAAATTTTGCTTGTTTTGGGTCAGTGAAGGAAATCTTTTTCACATTCAAGTTAGTTAGAAGATATTAAAATTAATGAAATTTACTGTTTTCAAAAATATATTAACAGATAAACATAACAACTTCCAAGTTAGATTAAATTGGACTTCAGATGTCAAATTGAAGACTTTGAACATGCATTCCAGCAATTCTTCAATCTTGCCTACATTTCAAGGTGACCTGGAAGCTTTAAAAAGACAGATTCCAAGACTCCAACCCAGATGGAATAGTGAAGGTAACCATTCAGGGTTTTTTTGCTTTGGTTTATTTTTATCATAACTTGATGAAACAGCAAAAGTGTTTTTATACAGAAAATTCCAGGCAAATGTACAAAAAGGACTGATGTGAAGATAGAGTGATAAGAGGTGAGCCTATTGAGAGGCAGTAGAAGCAGATGTTCCAGGTAAGGGGTTTATAGTATAGTTTATAGTATAGTGAGTACCAAGATTAGGATAGTGGCAATGGTGATTAAAAGCATGTTACTAGTGTCAGACCTTTACAAAGAAGTGTTTCTTTTTGCTATTTTTGGCTTGGTTTTGTTTTGCTTTTATGTGCTCTGTTTTTAAAGGCCAGATAATGTTAAATTTACATTTGTATAGAATATACCACCAGAAATTCAGACACTTAGAAATGTCATCCTATTGGCCTGGATTCTGCTTTGAAGAGCCTTTCAGTATAAGAAAAGCTTGGACTTCCCCTGAGATTATATTTGATCCTCAAATCCTTATGTTTCTAACAAAAAAATAAAAGAAAAAAAATCCTCAACAAATGCTTTCTGCAAGCAACCAACACCCAGACAGAGGAGAAAACATAAGCAAGGTCAGGAGAGAAATGTCTCAGATAAAAGCATCCATTTATGTACAAAATAATACTACCCATCACTCTTGGAAGTGGAGATGAATTAGATGAAAGCACTCTTACTTCATCAAGAAAAACAAGCAGCCCCAAGCCACCCATGGAAGTCTATGCATGTTGATATTGAATGGCAACTTGCTATTATACATGTTCAATCAGATATCCTTAGCAAGTGCTCTTTGTATCTGGCCCAATCCTGAACATTCTTCCCAAAGATTCCTAATCTTTGGGAATTGTGTTATATCATAATAGTTTGATTTTATTATGTATTATGTCAGCAATTACTGATCTAAAACAAAGTGATGTGCTACATGAACTGTGCTTTACCCAATCAGCACAATCAATAGTACCAAAATCAACCTAGGATATATTTAGAAATGCAAAGATATATGTATATATGTGTGTATATATATATGAATAAGCTGAAGTTTATATTAACAATGGTCAAAGCAATGGCAATAGTAAAAGCAGCAGCAACAGGTTATTGAAACTTTATTTTCTGCCAGCTATCTTTTGGATTAAAATAAATCCTGTGAAAGCTGAGAGTTTTGTCTGATTACCACCATACTTTCANGGACTCAAATACTGGGGCTCCTGGGTGGCTCAGTTGGTTAAGCGTCTGACTCTTGATCTCAGCTCAGGTCATGATCTCATGGTTCATGAGTTTGAGCCCCATGTTGGGCTCTGCACTCACAGTATGGAGCCTGCTTGGGATTCTAGATTTCCCTCTATCTCTGTCCTTACCCACCCTCTCAAAATAAATAAATAAAATTTAAAAAGTAAAATAGAGTTTGAATAAATAACCAACTACTATGTTCCAAGCTCCTTTTTTATAATCAAAAAGCGAACAACACAAATAAGGTATCTGCCTTTAAATTTTGTACTGTTAATATTTTAAAATCTGTTCACTCTGTATTTCTCCCCATTATAATGTAAGTTCCATGTGAACCAGGACCTTTTCTGTCTCATTCACCACATCCCCTAATGTGTTGAACAGTATCCTTCATATGATACTCAATAAATGTTGAATGAATGATTTAAACTACATAAACTTGGTTTACATTTTCTGGGCACTTATTTCCTTCAGAAAAGGGGAAACTTACATTGAACCTAAAGTGCTTTAGTGGAAAGTTACTTGAGTAAAAGTCACAAAAAAGAGCTGAAAGATAGGAAAGTGGATACCAATAGAGATTATCTCTTAAAAGTAACTGGGAATGACAGATTTATAGAAATGGAGAACAGATGGGGGTTTTCTAGAGGTTAAGAGCAAGGTAGGGTGGGAGGAAAAAGTAGTAGCTGTAAACAGCAACTCAAAATTCCTTGTAATGATGAAAGTATTTTGTATCTTGGTTGGGTCAATGCCAGTATCTTAGTTGTAATATTGTACTATATATTTGCAAAAATGTTACCATTGGAAGAAACTGGTCAAATGGTACACTGGATTTCTTTGTATCATTTCTTACAATTGCATGTGAGTCTCTAATTATCTCAAAATAAAATAGTTTTTAAAAGTCACTGTAAATGAGTCAGAAATAATGCACCTTAAACATTTAGATATTTTAAATACAGAAATTTGTTCACTCATAGAACGCTCACATTTAACTTTACTTTCAAAGGATTGACAGAGATGTCTCAGAAGCCCAAGCCAGCAATTACCGACACAAGACAAAGCGGTGTGCTACATAAATGTATGTGTTTTACCCATCTCTATTGCCATGAGAAGTATTTTTAAAATCCAAAATGTCACCTTTTCAAGTTATTCTCAAAGCTGCTGGCAGTTGTAGCTGTTTGTAACATTGATTCTCAGTCTGGAATGTATGCTGAACAACTCAAACATGGCTCTGGGATTTGGTGTATAGGTCTGTTCATTCTTTTCAATGATTTTGGATAACATCCAAACAAACTCAAAAATGTAATAGTCAGAGCATATTTGCTTTCTTTTCCAGCCTTCTCCCAACATATAAGTCACTTTCAGGGGTGGTTATTTTGATACCTCCCACCTCTGCTCATTTTCTGTACTTTTTATTTTTTAAATCATTTTATTTGAGTGTACTTGATACAGAATGTTACCTTAATTTCAAGTGTAAAAACACTATGATTCAACTTCTCTATACTTATGCTATGCTCACCATAAATGTAGTTACCGTCTTTCACCATGCAACACTATCACAATATCATTGACTATATTCCCTACACTGTGACTTTTATTTCCATGACTTATTGATTCCATAACTGGAACACTATATCTCCCACTCCCCTTCATCTATTTTGCCCATCCCCTCACCCTTCTACTTTGGCAACTATCAGTTTGTTTTCTGTATTTACAGGACTGATTCTGCTTTTTGCTTGTTTATTCATTTTTTCCCCACATGAGTGAAATCATATGGTGTTTGTCTTTTTCAGTCTGACTTACTTCACTTAACATAATACCCTCTAGGTCCATCCATGTTGTCTCAAATACCACAATGTCATTCTTGTGGCTGAGTAATATTCCATTATATATGTATACCAAATCTTCCTCATCTATTCATCTATCAATTGACACTTAGGTTGCTTTCATATCTTAGCTATTGTAAAACAATGCTGCAATAAACATAGGAGTGCATATATCTTTTTAAATTGGTGTCTTCATTTTCTTTTAGTAAATTCCCAGCAGTGGAATTACTGGATCATATGGTATTTCTATTTTTCTTTTTTCTTTTAGGAAACTCTATACTGTTTTCCACAGTGACTGTACCAATTTACATTTCTACCAACAGTACACAAGGGTTCCTTTTTCTCCACATCCTTGTCACCAACACTGGTTATTTCTTGTCTTTTTGATTTTTGCCATTCTAACAACTGTAAGGTGATATCTCCCTGTGGTTTTGACTTGCATATCCCTGATAATTAGTGATGTTGAGCATCTTTTCATGTATCTGTTAGCCAAATGTGTTTTTCTTTGGGAAAATGTCTATTCAGGCCCTCTGACCACGTTTTAATTAGATGATTTTTAATGTTGAGTTGTATAAATTCTTATATTTTGGATATTTAGCTCTTATCTGATATATCATTTGCAAATATCTTCTCTCATTCAGTAAGTTGCCTTTTCATTTTGTAGTTGGTTTCCTTTGTTCTGCAAAAGGTTTTTATTTTGGTGTAGTACCAGTAGTTTATGTTTGCTTTTGTGTACCTTGCCGTAGTAGACATATCTTGAAAAATGTTGCCATGGCTGATGTTAGAGAAATTACTGTCTGTGTTCTTTTCTAGGATTTTTATAGTTTCAGGTCTCACATTTATGTCTTTAATCCACTATGAGATTATTTTTGTGTGTGGCATAAGAAAGTGGTTCAGTTTCATTATTTTACATGTAGCTGTCCAGTTTTCCTAGCACCATTTGTTTCTCCCCCATTGTATATTCTTGTCTCCTTTGTCATAGATTAATTGACCATATAAGTGGGAGTCTATTTCTGGACACTATTCCATTGATCTATTTTTTTGCCAGCACCATGCTGTTTTGGTTACTATAGGTTTGCAGTATATCTTAAAATCTGGAGTTGTGATACCTCTAGCTTTCTTTTTCTTTTTCTTTTTCAAGATTGGTTTGACTATTCAGGGTCTTTTGTAGTTGTATACAAATTTTAGACTATTCCTTCTAGTGCTCTGAAAAATGTTGTTGATATTTGGATAGAGATTTCATTGAATTTGTAGATTGTTTTAAGTAGCATGGGCATTTTAACAATATTAATTACTTCAATCCATGATCATGGACTATCTTTCCACTTACCCGTGTTGTCTTTGATTTCATTCATCAGTGTTTTATAGGTTTCAGAATCTAAGTCTTTCACCTCCTTGGCTAAATTTATTCCTCAATATTTTATTCTTTTTCATGTAACTGCAAATGCAATTGTTTTCTTTAAAATTTTTCTATCAGATACTTCATTATTAGTGTATAGAAATTTTAGTGATTTCTGGATATTAATGTTGTATCCTGTAACTTTACTGAATTTATTTATTCTAGTAGTTTTTTTGGTGGAGTATTTATGATTTTCTAAATATAGTATCACATCATCTGGAAATAGTGAAGTTTAACTTCTTCTTTATCATTTTTATGCCCCTTATTTATTTTTCTTGTCTGACTGCCGTGGCCAAAACTTACAGTACTATATTGAATACAAGTGACAAGGTAGGATATCCTTGTCTTGTTGATCTTCAAGGAAAAAGTCCCAGCTTTCACTATTTGAGTGTGACATTAGCTGTGAGTTTTTCATATATGACTTTTATTATGTTGAAGTATACTCTAAACACAGATTTTTTATATTGTGAATGGATGCTGAATTTTCACAAATGTTTTTTCTACATCTATTATGATTATCGTATAATTTTTATCTTTTGTCTCCTGGCTGTGGTGTATCACATTGATTTGCAAATATTGAACCATACTTGCTTCCCTGGAATAAGTCCCACTTGATCATGGTAAATGATCCTCTTAATGTATTGTTGAATGCAGCTTCCTAATAGTTTGTTGAGGTTTATTCGTTATCAGGGAGATTGCCTGTAGTTGCTTTGCTTTGTTTTTGTTTTTGTTTTTTTTTTCCTGGTTGTGTTTTTTTTTTCATGTCTTTGGTTTTGGTATCAAAGTAATGATGGCCTCATAGATTGTATTTAGAAGCTTTCCTTCCTCTTCTATTTTTTGCAGTAGTTTGAGGAAAATAGGTTTTTAGCTCTTCTTTAAATGTTCAATAGAATTCACCTGTGAACCCATCTTGTCCTGGGCTTTTATATTTTGGTAATTTTTTTTTTATTACGGATTCAATGTCATTACTTATAATCTGTCTGTTTAGATTTTTTATTTGTTTCTGGTTCCATTTGGGAAGATTATATTTCTTTTTGGAATTTATCCATTTTATTCTAGGTTTCCAATTTGTTGGTATATACTTTTTCATTGTACTCTTTTATAATTTCTTATATTTCTATGGTGTCAGTTGTTACTTCTCCCATTTCGGATTTTATTTATTTGAGTCCTTTTTTTTTTCTTGATGAGTCTGTCAAAGGGTTAATCAATTTTGTAGATCTTTTCAAAGATCCAGCTCTTGGTTTCACTGATAATTTCTATTGTTTTTTAAATCTCCATGTCATTTATTTCTGCTTTGATTTTTATTATATCCTTCCGTCTAGTCACTTTGGTTTTGTTTATTTTTCTTTTTCCAGTTCTTGTAGGTGTAAGGTCAATTGTTTATTTGAGTTTTTTCTTGTTTCTTGAGGTAGGCCTCTATTGCTATATGTTTCCCTCTTAGAACTGGTTTCACTGTTTCTCAAAGGCTTTGGACCAATGTGTTTTCATTTTCATTTGTTCCCATGTATATTTTTAAAAATTTCTTTGATTGCTTCATTGACCCATTATTTGTTAAGTATAATGTAGTTTAGTTCCATATGTTTGTGTTTCTTTCCAGTTTTATTCTTGTGATTTGTTTCTAGTTTCATACATTCATGATAAAAAAGGAGGCAAGGTATGATTTCAATTTTGTTACATGTATAGAGGGTGGTTTTGTCCCCTAATATGTGATCTATTCTGGAGAATGTTCTAAGTTCACTTGAAAATAATGCATATTCTGTTGTTGGGGATGAAATTTTCTGTATATATACATTATTTCCATCTGGTCTAATGTGTTGATTCTTTCCTTGTTGATTTTCTGACTGGATGATCTATCCATTGATGTAAATGGATTGTTAAAGTCCCTACTATTATTGTATTGCAATCAACCCTCTCTTTATGTCCATTAATGTTTTCTTCATGTATTTAGGTGCTTCACTGTTGGGTGCATAAATATTTACAATGGTTATATCCTCCTTTGGGATTGATCCATTTATCATTATGTAATGCCCTTCTTTGTCTCTTGCTATAGTCTTTGTTTTAAAGTCCATTTTGTGTTATATAAGTATTGATACTTTGACTTGTTTTTGCTTCCGTTTTCATGGTACATGTTCTTTCATCCCTTCACTTTCAGTCTGTATGTGTCTTTAGGTCTGAGGTGAGTCTCTTGTAGGCAGCATAGAGATGAGTCTTGTGTGTATGTGTGCATGCGTGTGTGTGTGTGTGTGTGTGTGTGTGTGTGTATGTGTGTTTTAATTCATTTGGCTACCTTGTGTCTTTTGATTGGAACATTTAGACCATTATATTTTAAGTCATTATTGATAAGTATGTTCTTATGACAATTTTATTATTTTCTGGTAGGTTTTGTAATTCTCTGTTTTTTTTTTTTTTTCTTGTTCTCTTGTTCTCTTTCTTAAGACTGATGAGTTTCTATGGTGTTATGTTTGGTTTTCTTTCTCTATACATTTATTATGGGTTATAATTATGCTGTTATCATGAAGTTTATATATTGCATTCTAAGTATATAGCGATATAGTAAGTTGATGGTCATTTAAGGTCAAATGCATTGTATGGGTGCGTGGGTGGCTCAGTCGGTTAAGCATCTGACTTCGGCGCAGGTCATGATCTCACGGTTTTTGAGTTCAAGCCCTGCATCAGGCTGTGTGCTGACAGCTCAGAGCCTGGAGCCTGCTTCGGATTCTGTGTCTCCCTTTCTCTCTATCCCTCCCCCACTGATGCTCTGTCTCTCTACTCTCTCTCAAAAATAAATAAAACATTAAAAAATTAAGATCAAACACATTATGAAAATAAAACTTTCTTTTTTCTTTTTTTATATTCTCCTCAACATTTTATGAAGAGGAGAAAAATTTATAATTTTCTTACATTTAATTATGACCATTCGTTTTCCACTTAAAGAAGTCCCTTTATCATTTCTTCTAAGGTTAGTTTAGTGGTGGTAAAACCCCATAATTTTTGTTTGTCTGGAAAGCTCCTTGTTTCTCTTTCAAACATGAATGATCATCTTGCCAGGTAGACTATTCTTGGTTGTAAGTTTTTCCCTTTCAGTATGTTGAAAATATCATGCCACTCTTTTCTGGCCTGCAAAGTTTCTGCTAAAAAATCAGGTGACTGCTCTATAGGCTTTTCCTTGCAGGTAAATTTTTTGCTTCTGTCTTGCTGCTTTTAAAATTCTCTTTTTATCTTTAAACTTGATAGTTTAATTATTATGTGTTGTGGTGTAGAGCTCCTCAAGTTCATCTTGTTTGGAACTCTGTTTCTTGAATGTGAATGTCTTTTTCCTTTCCTAGGATAGAGATGTTTTCAACTGCTATTCCTTCAAATAAGTTTTCTTCCCCTTTCTCTCTCTCTTTTCCTGTGACCCGTATATGTGAATTTTTGTTCACTTAACGTTTTCCAAGAGATTCCTTACCCTATCCTCATTTTAAAAATTATTTTCTATTTTTGCTGTGCAGCTTGGGTGCTTTCCAATACCCAGTCTTCCACACGACTGATGCATTTTTCTGCATCTGCTAATCTATTTCTGATTCCTTGTAGTGTATTTTTTATTTCAGTTATTGTACTTTCAACTCTTTTTTATTTTTTATTTCTTAAATGTCTTTATTAAATGTCTCACTGAGTTCTTCCACCCTTCACTCCAGTCTGGTGAACATTTTTATGATCATTACTTTAAATTGTTTATGGGGTTTGGGGGGACACCTGGGTAGCTCAATTGGTTAGGCCTCTCCACTTCGGCACAGGTCATGATCTTGAAGTTCATGAGTTTGAGCCCCATGTTGGGCTCTGTGCTGACCGCTCAGAGTCTGGAGCCTGCTTCAGATTCTGTGTCTCCCTCTCTCTCTCTTCCCCTTACTCACTTGTGCTCAGTCTCTCTTTCTATCAAAAATAAATATTAAAAAATAAATTGTTTATCAGGCATATTGTTTACTTCCATTTCTTTTATTTCTTTTTCTAAGATTTTTTTCTTGTTCTTTCTTTTGGAGCATATTCTGTGTCTCCGTTTTCCTTGACTTTCTTTTTTGCTTCTCTGAATTCAGTGGAACAGCTAATCTCCTAAACTTAAAAGAATGGTCTTGTGTATGGTGTCCCCTATGTAAACTGTGTGCTTGGTGACTTTTGCCAGCTGGCTGGCTTTGAGACTGTTGTATGCTAGGGATCCTGGCACTATCCATGCAGTGGGCACCGTGGCAGGACAGCTAAAGTTGAAGTGGGCACAGACTAATGTGGTCCCTGGGTTCTGCATGCAGTGGGTGCCCGGCAGGAGAGCTAAGACTACAGTGAGTGCAAGCTGGGGAGGCCTGGGACTCTACACAAAGAAATAGACTTAGCAGGCTAGCTCAAGCTGAAGTGGATGTAAACTGGGGTGTTTGAAAGTTTTCCACACAGAGAGTGCCCTGGGGGGGTGACTGGAGCTGAAGTGGGTACAGGTCAGAGGATCATGGGATGCTTTGCACTGGCATCTCTGGCAGGACAGCTAAAGGTAAAGTAGGTACAGGCCAGTGTTGTCCCTGTGTTCTTCATGCAAAATGTGTCCTGGTAGGACAGCTGAAGTAAGACCAGTGCAGGCAGGGTGTTCTGGAGCACTCCATGAAAGCGGTGCCTGGTGGGATGGCTGGAACCAATGCAGACAGAGGTCAGGGATTCCTAGGGCACTCTGTGCAGGGGACAATCTGGCAGGGTGGCCAGATCTGAAGCAGTTATCAGCCAGGATGTTCCAGAGTACTCTGTATCAAGGATGCTTTAGCAAGCTATCTGAAGCTGAAGTAGTGTGGGGCTGGGGTGTTCTGGAGTGCTTTATGCCTGTGTTACCTTGGTGCAAAGGCTGGAGCTTTAATAAGCACTGACCAAGGGTGTCCTGGGGTGCACTGTCTTGTAGGTAACTAGCTGGGACTGGTGTGGGCTCAGGTCCAGGGATTCATTGAGGTTGCATGTCACTTAGGACACCTCACCTGTGTACTGGTCTATGCTTTAAAGGTGGAGAGTGAGCATAGATTATGTTTATCAGTCCCTCCAATCTGGAAAGAGTCCAAAAAAAATGTATATCCTTTCGATCAATTGATACATGAACATAATGTTGACAGGAGNTTAGTTCGCAGTATATTTTTGGGTCCAATTCTGAGTTCTCAATTCTATTCCATTGGTCTATGTGTTTTTGTGCCAATACCTTATTGTCTTGACGACAGCTTTGTAGTATCACTCGGGTTGTATCGCTGCTTGACCAAGGCGGATCTGAGGCTGGGACACTTCCCCCAACCCGAGTTGCGTTCTGGGAAGATAGCAACTTCAGGTCCACAGAGTTCGGGTCACCGCAGCACACCGCTGCCACTTCACCAGGAGCCAGAACCCTCAGTTTTCTTCTTAAATGAATGATTAAATTTAAGCTTCTCACCTTAAGTCATCTTAAAAAATCATCTTTCTTTTTAAAAAAATTTTCACTACTCAATTCTTTGTGCCTGCATTATGTCATTCTTATATGTAAAGGTTGCCATTATTTGGCAATTCTCACAAAATGGCCTTCTTTCCCCTTTTTTTCCACACAGATATTAAGAATATACACACTATACTAAATGTACTCAGATGTGCATAATGATTTGCTGAAGCTTTCCTATTGGTATGAACTATTACTTATGGGTTCACACTGTGCCAAGCACTGTGCTATGAGAGTATTATTTTGTATGCCAAGTGCTATGGACTGAATGCTTCTGTCCCCATAATATGCATATATTGAAGCTCTAATGTGATGGTATTTGGAGGTGAGGCTTTTGAGACAAAATAAGGGGTAGATTTGTCCATGACGTTGGGGCCTTTATGATGGAATTAATGTCCTTATAAATAGAGAGAGAAACATGAGAGCTATCTTTCTGCCATGTGAAGATACTGTAAGAAGGCAGCCATCTGCAAAACCAAGAAGATGGCTCTCACGAGACATTGAATCTGCTGGCACCTTGATCTTGGCCTTTCCTGTTTCCAAAATTTTAAGATAAAAGTGTTTGGTGTACAAGCTGCCCATTCTATGGAATTTTTATACCATAGACTAAAACAGACTAAGACACCAGGATTCACATTTCTGTATGAGTATTTCAAAAATGACTTCCAAAGGAGTGTAAGCTGGCCATAAATTCCAGAAACAAATTAAAAAACAGCACATAAACTCTTAAATGTGAGCTCATATTACCTTTTTTCCACCTAAATATATCTACATATACAAAATGGGTATTCACCAAATTCCTTTACAAGTTTAAAATTATGATGTACGGTGTTATTTTGAAATGCCCTCCTTTCCNCCTTTACTTCATAGTTTTATAAACTTGGTGTCTCTCTCTCTGTCTCTCTCTCTCTCTCACTAGATAGATAGATAGATATAAATACATAGATACAGACATATATATAGATATATACAGAAAATATCTGTGCCTCAGTTCCTTGTCTGTAAAATGGAAATAATAATAGTAATACCTATCTCATAGAGATTTAATGAAAATGAAATCATTCACCATGTGTGAAATACTTCTAAGAGTTTTTGGCACATGCAAAACTTTGTAGAAGTGTAAGCTGTAAGCATTAGCATGACTGCATTACCATGTCAAAATTTTATTCTACAGTGTAATAGAGAAATACATTCATGCATTATATGAAATTTATTGATTCACATCCAGATTTTGCCCTGAATTTAAAGAGTTCAAGTGTAATTCTAGTGTTGCAGAGAATTTGAACATCCCTATTGTAAGACAATTATGAAAAACTCAAAAATGTTTTAAAAATAGTGATGCATCTGCAGGTATGCAACTATCATACATATTGTACTATGTATGTACTGTGGCATATTCAAATTAAAAATGCATAAAATATTAAAACCATTAAAATGGTTACAGACATTATAATTTATCATAATTATAGGTAGATCTAATTTAAAAAAGATTTAATGCACCATAACAAATATATCAAATTGCATAAACTTCTGCTTTTTGTAATCCCCGCCTTAATTTTATAGTAGCAGATAAAGTAAAAGTGCCTTATTATTGACTTAACTCTATGTAGAATCTCTTCTAATGAGGAATTTTGTCAGTAATCTTGAGACAAGTATGTTTATACACACACAAACACACACACACATACACATATACACACACATGTATATATACATGAGTACATTTGCTGAAGTTGTTCTGTAAGTATAATTAAATATAAGCTAAGGAAAGCCTGAAACAAAAGTATTCATTTGTATAGTTTTTATATTTACATTATATGACCTTATCCTCACAGCAATCCCTATTACAGGCAAGAAGCTTTGATGTAGGTTAAGAAACTTGCCCAAGTTTACAAATATAGATGCCATCAGGGTTCATGTGCTTCTTAATTCTGTGGCCAGTGCTTTTTTCTTTCTATTTCCCAGGAAGCACACAGTTCATATCCTTCAGGTTCATATTTTTCAGGTCTTATTCCATTAATGTGAAAGCTACCCACAGTTAATTTTGCAAAGTGTCATAGTAATCAAATCTTTATCTCAACCATAACCAAGCCTCTTGAAAAAATTTGGATGAATAACTTGAGGAGGATTTTTAAAGAAAAATGGAGTATTTGCTATTAAGAAAAACTTGTCAAGTGCTATAGAGACCTCTACACATTTTCTGAAGAGAATCTAAATTTGATTTATGTTTTCTGAAATATATGGGGAATGGTAAAGTCATTATATATAACACTGTCTACTGAGCTATTGTTATGACTTGAATTTTCTAATGTATACAAATTAACTTGACTACTATGTAAGAGGTGTTCATTAATAAAAATTACAAATCCATCCTCAAAAGTTATGTTAAAACTACATAAAACTCATGCCCAATGAATTCAACATAATCAGTGAAAACACTACAGAAGTAATCAAATGTGATTGGACATATTAAGGAAACTCTAAGTGGCAACTGTTTTTTTTTTTAAAGATAATCATGTGGTTTATTTGTTTTAAATGATTACCACATTCTTTTCTTTTTTTTAATGTTTTATTTATTTCTGAGAGAGAGAGAGAGAGAGAGAAAGAGAGAGAGTCAGCATGAACAGGGAGGGATCAGAGAGAGAGGGAGACACAGAATCTGAAGCAGGCTCCAGGCTTTGAGCTGTCAGCACAGAGTCCAACGCGGGGCTCGAACCCCACGAACAGTGGGATCATGACCTGAGCCAAAGTCGGACCCTAACCAACTCAGCCACCCAGGTGCCCCTGATGTGGTTTATTTTTAATTCAAGTAAGTAGAGACATTTTAAATGATTAGGCTAAAGGACAAAAAATATACTTATACAGTAAGCCAATATTGCTTAAAATAACAAAAGAAACAATAGGCAGCCTAAAACTTTAGAGCAAAATTTTCTTTTTAAGAAAATTGACACTTCAAAAATATCAGTTAAAATTAACCAGTTTGTATCTAGTACCCTCTAAGTACAAGGGAATGAAATTAACATTTATTTTCAGCTTAATGTGTCCCACCCAGTAGTAGCTGCATTTTTAGTATTAGTACTAACATTAGTATTTGTGAATCTGCACAACTCTTGGAGGTATATGGCATTATCCCAATCATTTATCTGAGAAAACTAGGGCTCAAAGAAGTGAGGAAGCACAATTCTGTCAACTTTTAAGACTCTCAGATACTCCCTAAAATACTTTAATTCCCAATTTACAAGTAGTGAACCTGAGATCCAGAGAGGTTTTGTAATCTATAAAAACTCACAGATGTTGTGAATGGTTTGAATATTATTCCAACATTAAAGCTGGATCCCTTTTATGTATCAATGGTTCTTTAATTTTAGCATGCATCAAAATCACCTTGTTAAAACAGAGGTTATTAAAACAGAGACCATTGGGGGGAGACGGCAAGATGGCGGAGAAGTAAGGAGCTCCGTACTTGCACTCGCGCCCATACATCACACAGAAAAGATCTGAAGCCATTGGAAACCTTACAAAACCTGAGAGATTGGGAGAAAAAAGACGCAGAATCCAATGAGAGAGCCT
>NW_027531527.1:14943-19350 GCF_008692635.1 Crocuta crocuta
GAGTCAAGTATAGTTTTAGTTGGATAAAGTGATTGAAAAGCTAAAAGCTCTATTGTCAGAAACATAATCGTCAATTAGAAGTTCAATATGAAAGACAAAGGAGAGCCATAAATTGGATTTTAAGATGGTATCATAGGGATGACTACAGTTGAGAAAAAGTAAGGCTACCTATTTCCTTCCACCTTTTCAAAAACAGAATAATGCATTCAGNTGTTGTTTCTATTGTTTTTAAACAACCTCATTTTAGAGGATAGACAGGGATTTCCTGCATGCCAATGGTAGAAAGATCAAGTAAATTGCAGTTGAGACGTTTAATTAACTCCGTTCACAGACAAATGGACTTGATGAGTGGCAGGTTAGNCTCTTTTTTCAAGGTCAAGCCAGAAAATGCATTTGAAAAAGAACTAAGAGGATGTAGACAAAAAATCAATACTAAAACACTACTGGACATATAAACCATACAAGAATACCTATGACTCTAGTCAATGTCTATCACCAATTGAACCAGGAAATAAATTACAGCATGAAAATATTTTATAAATAAGCATACATCTGTATCTCAGTATTTACTCTAAATGCATTGAACTCTGGATGGAAAAGATGTTAGTATCAACATACAGAGAGATGTGCTTTTTCATTGAAGGTCCAGAATGCTAGTTTTTAAAATTAAATTAGTAGAGTATAATCTATCAGTTGGAAATTAGAAATTTCATACATACAAACACATAAATAAGAGGAAAATATTATCAGGATCTAGGACAGGAGTTTTTTTGTTTTTGTTTTTTACATTTTTAAATTCCATTTGGTTAACATACAGTGTAATAATTTCAGGTGTATAATATAGTGATTCATCACTTACATGGAACACTCAGTGCTGCTGACAAATGCCCTTCTTAATATCCATCACCTATTTAACCGATTCTCCAACCCAACACCCCTCCAATGACCATCAGTTTTTTCTGTATAGCTAAGAGTGTGTTCCTTGGTTTGCCTCTCCTTTTCCCATGTTTTATTTTTTAAATTCCACATATGAGTGAAATCATGTGGTATTTGTATTTCTCTGACTGACTTATTTTGCTTAGAATAATACACTCTAGCTTCATCCATGTCATTGTCATTGCAAATAATGAGCTTTCATTCTTTTTTATGGCTGAGTAATATTCTTGTGTGTGTGTGCGTGTGTGTGTGTGTGTGTAAAACATTGCATTTTTAAAACTGTTTTTAAGTTTATTTGAGACAGAGAGAGTGCAAGTATGGTAGGGACAAAGAGAGAAGGGAGAGAGAATCCCAAGCAGGCTCCACTCTGTCAGTTTGGAGCCTGATGTGGGGCTCAAACCCACGAACGGTGAGATCATGACCTGACCCAAAACCAAGAGTGGAGCTCTTAACTGACTGAGCCACCCAGGCACCCCTACCATTGTTTCTTTATCCATTCATCAGTCGATGGATATTTGGGCTGTTTCCATATTTTGCCTATTACAGATGATACTCTTATAAGCATTGGGGTGCATGTATCCCTTTGAATTAGCATTTTTGTATCCTTTGGGTAAATACCTAGTAATGGAATTGCTGAATCATAGGGTAGGTCTATTTTTAACATTTTGAGGAATCTCCATAGTGTTTTCCACAGTGACTGCACCAGTCTGTATTCTCACCAACAATGTGTGAAGGTTCCCCTTTCTCTGCATCCTTGCAAACACCTGTTGTTTCCAGTTTTGTTAATTTTAGCCATTATGACAGGTGTGAGGTGATATACCATTGTGGTTTTGACTTGTATTTCCCTGATGATCAGTGATACTGTGCATCTTTTCATGTGTCTGTTAGCCATCTGAATGCCTTCATTTATTCATATGTTCTGTAGGGCAGGAGCTCTTAAAATTTTTTTTTGTGACATGGCAATCTGGCAGTCTATGTATGTACGCTCTCAGACTACTATTTTGAATACATAAAACAAAATAGGTAGAATTTCAAAGAAATATTATAATCAATTACTTAACAAATAATAAAACAAACTTATTCTATAGTAATATAAATGTTTTTTATCACTGTACAGGTAAGAAAATTATATATCATAAAAGCAAATTAAAATTAATTTGTTTGACATCTTAGTATGAAGGTAGCTGCTGCTTAGTCTGAATAAGGTCGTTAACCTTCAAGGCAGCATGCATGTCATACTGAGCAGCCAATCGATTTTTAAAATTTTTATTCTTATTGTTACAAAAGTGGAAAATATCTGTTTGTTAAGACATATTATTGAAAATAGAACTAAAGCTTTCATATCTATTTAAAATACAAGTATAGTTTTCTTACAGTGAACACCAAGATTGCCCAAACTTTTTAAGTTAAAGTCCCACTGTAGTAAGTTTTTTCATTCTGACAGTCAATGAATTCATCTTTCGCTAGTTTAACATATTTCATACAGTTTATATAAGAAGAAAGGATCAGGAATCTNACAATAAACTATGAAGGAAATAAAATAAAATAAAATAAAATAAAATAAACTATCAGAGAATTTGATATCTTCATTCCATTCTGATAGAGCATTTCCTCCATCATTTAAAATTTTCAAGAATGTCGGGGCTCCTGGGTGGCTCAGTTGGTTAAGCAACCGACTTCGGCTCAGGTCATGATCTCACGGTTGGTGGATTTGAGCCCCGCATCAGACTCTGTGCTGACAGCCAGCTCAGAGCCTGGAACCTGTTTCGGATTCTGTGTTTCTCTGTCTTTCTGACCCTCCCCTGCTCACGCTGTCTCTCTTTCTGTCTCTCAGAAATAAAATAGAATTTGCAAGAATGTCAGTCTTTACTCTCTTTTTCCTTATGGGGACTTACCCAAGAAATTTGTAATGTGACTTTAAGATCTTGAAAGATTTATCTCATTTAAATAGTTAAAATATCTGCCAGGTAAATTATCCAATGGGTAATTTATTTCTTTCATAGAGATCTAAGAGATTTTGTTTTAAAGAAAAAGTGAAATTTCCACCCCTTGTTTGAACCATCACTGCAAGTCTTGTCTTGAAATCCGTTGGACTTCGATATGGTAGAGTAGAATATTGTTCTTACATTTTTATGGAAGGAAAAAAGTCTTTACAAATGAAGAAATTGAGAGATGTGATCGGGGCGCCTGGGTGGCTTAGTCGGTTAAGCGTCCGACTTTCGCTTAGGTCATGATCTCGCGGTTCGTGGGTTCGAGCCCCGCGTCGGGCTGACTGCCAGCTCAGAGCCTGGAGCCTGTTTCAGAGTCTGTCACTCCTCTCTCTCTGACCCTCCCCTGCTCACGCTGTCTCTCTCTCTCTCCTAGAAATAAATAAAACATTAAAAAAATTTTTTTAAAGAAATTGAGAGATGTGCATGTGATTTTATTGATGACACTTAGGGTCCTTGACATATCTCTTTCATGCTTAATGCAAAAGTCTTTGTTGCCAGTGCATGTGTCATATTTTCACTAAAGTAGCAAAAGCAGAGGTGTTATCAAATCATCATATAAGATCCATCTGAGGAGAGTATGATGCTTCCCCCCCCCGAAATATTTGTTTGGCAAAACAACTTTTTATCATTTCCAAACATCAACAGCTTTTGCAGTAGCCAAAAGGGACTCACAAAGTAAGATTCCTTCTTTTCAAAGTGTCAGCATACATATCATGAACAAAAGGGGTCTATTGGCTACATTAAGATATGTCTATAAATTCGTATAGTTACAGCATCAAAGGTAATGTTAAAGTCTCCAATTCCTTGATGATTTGCTTCAAGAGCATACCACATTTAAATAGGTAACCACTTTTATTTTTTCCTCTGTTTAATGTACAAACCATCTTGATCTCTCCCACTGCAAGAGACTTTAATAAAGCCTTTGTAATGTTGTGCAACTCCAAATACTGTGCAATCTTATGGAAGGTCTAGTAACTATCATAATTTTAAAGGAACAATAAGCATATATGAGGTTTCAATACTGATATGTGACAGGGATATACAGGTACTTTTTATTGGTGACAGAATCACAGGAACTACCAATAATATTGTAGTTTATTGCCTACATTCATAAGAAAGGAAAGTTAATGGAATACCTGAAATTTATCCATAGATTCCTATAGATCCCAGCTTAGGAAGTTCTCATCAAGAGGATTACCAATGGACACACTTAGTCATAATTATACCTCTTTTACACACAAATTCTCCTTTCAATTTTCTACAGATGAATTATTTCCTTTACAGTTACTCACATGACTTTTTCCACTTTTCCTAGTGAGTTTAAGCCTGAAATGAATTGTTTTTCTATTACATTTTTGTTTATTTTTTTCAATCTCTAATTCTATTCTATGACAGGAGAACAAATGAAATATTTAATATTCCTTCCCATATTCCGATTTAGCTTCTAATTAAGATATATTTGAATTAAAGAGTTCAATGA
>NW_027531527.1:24846-26287 GCF_008692635.1 Crocuta crocuta
CCTCTCTCTCTGACCCTCCCCTGCTCACGCTGTCTCTCTCTCTCTCCTAGAAATAAATAAAACATTAAAAAAATTTTTTTAAAGAAATTGAGAGATGTGCATGTGATTTTATTGATGACACTTAGGGTCCTTGACATATCTCTTTCATGCTTAATGCAAAAGTCTTTGTTGCCAGTGCATGTGTCATATTTTCACTAAAGTAGCAAAAGCAGAGGTGTTATCAAATCATCATATAAGATCCATCTGAGGAGAGTATGATGCTTCCCCCCCCCGAAATATTTGTTTGGCAAAACAACTTTTTATCATTTCCAAACATCAACAGCTTTTGCAGTAGCCAAAAGGGACTCACAAAGTAAGATTCCTTCTTTTCAAAGTGTCAGCATACATATCATGAACAAAAGGGGTCTATTGGCTACATTAAGATATGTCTATAAATTCGTATAGTTACAGCATCAAAGGTAATGTTAAAGTCTCCAATTCCTTGATGATTTGCTTCAAGAGCATACCACATTTAAATAGGTAACCACTTTTATTTTTTCCTCTGTTTAATGTACAAACCATCTTGATCTCTCCCACTGCAAGAGACTTTAATAAAGCCTTTGTAATGTTGTGCAACTCCAAATACTGTGCAATCTTATGGAAGGTCTAGTAACTATCATAATTTTAAAGGAACAATAAGCATATATGAGGTTTCAATACTGATATGTGACAGGGATATACAGGTACTTTTTATTGGTGACAGAATCACAGGAACTACCAATAATATTGTAGTTTATTGCCTACATTCATAAGAAAGGAAAGTTAATGGAATACCTGAAATTTATCCATAGATTCCTATAGATCCCAGCTTAGGAAGTTCTCATCAAGAGGATTACCAATGGACACACTTAGTCATAATTATACCTCTTTTACACACAAATTCTCCTTTCAATTTTCTACAGATGAATTATTTCCTTTACAGTTACTCACATGACTTTTTCCACTTTTCCTAGTGAGTTTAAGCCTGAAATGAATTGTTTTTCTATTACATTTTTGTTTATTTTTTTCAATCTCTAATTCTATTCTATGACAGGAGAACAAATGAAATATTTAATATTCCTTCCCATATTCCGATTTAGCTTCTAATTAAGATATATTTGAANTGACCTTACAGAACCATTGTGAAATGTGTGAATGAGACAAATAATTTGCTTGAGGTGGGTAGTAGAAGAAAAGTAAGATTTTAAGAATTGATGTACCAAGTGCATACAAGGATGCAAAATGAAAATTATGGAAAATTATCTAAAAACTTTGCCATTTCTTCCCAATGTATCTATATTCTGTCATTTTAACTGTGATGAATTTTGGGAATATGAAATTTATCTAAATTCAAATGTAAGTTGAACATTTTCTAAGAGTAAAAGTTATTTATGCAAGCACTTTAACTTTGATGAATCCTTTT
>NW_027531527.1:26402-29198 GCF_008692635.1 Crocuta crocuta
CATAGGACTTTGGAGATGATTAAAAGAAAGTTTATATAGAATGCTGAGCACAGTGACTGGAACATAGTACTCAATAAATATTATCACTCACTGTCATCAAATTCTTATCATAGTTAAGTATTAATTAAAGGGCAAAGGAAAGTCATTGATATATTTCAGTTACCACTCTGAAACTTATGTTTTAGAGAAATACAGCTGGCAATNCAGTTTACATGCCCACCAACAGTGTAGGAGGGTGCCCGTTTCTCCACATCCTCGCCAGCATCTAGAGTTCTCTGATTTGCTCATTTTAGCCACTCTGACTGGCGTGAGGTGGTATCTCAGTGTGGTTTTGATTTGTATTTCCCTGATGAGGAGGGATGCTGAGCATCGTTTCATGTGTCTTATTTTAATATCAATATATTCTTAATGGCTATCATTAGGACATTTTACTATTGTTTTCACTTTGTTTCACCACAGGTAATAACAAGATGAATAAATTCAATGTAAAAAATCCTAATCCCAAGAATTTTATAGTTTTTCTTTCCTTTTCAAAATTTTATTTAGATTCTAATTAGTGAATATACAGTGCAATATTGATTTCAGGAGTAGAATTCAGTGATTTATCACTTACATACAACACCCAGTGCTCATCATAACAAATGCCCTCCTTAATGTCCATCACCTATCTAGACCCTCTCCAACCCAAATCCTTCCAACAACCCTTAGTTTGTTCTCTATTTTTAAGGGCCTCTCGTGACTCTTTCTCTTTTTCCCTCTCCCATGTGTTCATCTGATTTATTTCTTAAATTCCACATATGAGTGAAATAATATGGTATTCATCTTTTTTGGACTGACATTCTGCTTAACATAATGCACTCTAGCTCCATCCACATCATTGCAAATGGCAAGATTCTTCTGTATGTTGCTTGTCCAGTTTTCCCAACACCATTTGTTGAAAAGACTCTTTTTTCCATTGCATATTCTTTCCTGTTTTGTCAAAAATAAGTTGACCATAGAGTTGTGGGTCCCTTTCTGGGATTTTTGGGATTTCTATTTCTATTCTGTTCATTAATCTATGTGTCTGTTTTTGTGCCAGTGCCATACAGTCTTCACTATGACAGCTTTGTACTACAGCTTGAAATCTGGAATTGTTATGCCTCTAGCTTTGTTTTTCTTTTTCAAGATTACTTTGGCTATTCAGGGTCTTCTGTGGTTCCACAAAAAATTTTAGGATGTTTGATCCAGCTTTATGAAAACTGCTGGTGGTATTTTGGTAAGGATTTCATTAAATGTGTAGGTTACTTTGGGTACTATCGAGATTTTAACAATATTTTTTCTTCCAATACAAGAGCATGAGATGTTTTTCCATTTCTTTGTGTCCTCTTCAGTTTCTTTCATAAGTGTTCTATAGTTTTCAGAGTACATATCTTTTATCTCTTTGGTTAGATATATTCCTATATATCTTATGGATTTGGATACAACTGTAAATGGGATTGATTCCTTGATTTCTCTTTCTGCCTCCTTATTATTGGTGTATAGAAATGCAACATATTCCTGTACATTGATTTTATATTCTGTGACTTTTAAATGTCTTTTTCTTGTCTACTTCCAGTAGTATGTTTAATAACAATGGTAAGACTGGACATCTTTGTCTTTTTCCTGACCATACAGGAAAAGCTCCCAGTTTTTCCCCATTGTGGGTAATAACTAGGTTTTTCATATATGACCTTTATGATATTGAGATATGTTCTCTGTATTCCTACTTTGTTGAAGGTTTTTATCAAGAATATATGTTGTATTTGTCAAATGCTTTTTATGTATCTNATGAAGCTGGACTGCTTTCTTAGAGACACATCTCCAGAGGCAAGAGAAACAAAAGCAAAAATGAAATATTGCGATTTCATCAAGATAAAATGTTTCTGCACAACAAAAGAAATAATAAAAGTAAAAGGCAACTTTTGGAATGAGAGAAGATATTTGCAAATGACATATCTGATAAAGGGTTAATTTACAAAATCTGTAAAGAACTAATCAAACGACCACCCAAGAAATAAATAATCCAGTGAAGAAATGGGCAGACGACATGAATAGACATTTTCCCAAAGACCAACAGACATATAGGAAATAAAAATCAAAACCATAATGAGATACCACCTCACACCTGTCAGAATTGCTAAAATTAACACAGGAAACAACAGATGTTGGTGAGGATGAGGAGAAAGGGATACCCTCTTACACTGTTGGTAGCTTGCAAACTGGTGCAGTCATTCTGGAAAACACTATGGAGGTTTCTAAAAAAGTTAAATATAGAATTACCATATAACCCAACAATTACACTGCTAGGTATTTGCACAAAGGATACAAAAATACAGATTCAAAAGGGTACATGCACCCAAATGTTTATAGCAGCATTATCTACAGTAACCAAATTATGGAAAGAACCCAAACGTTCATTGTCTGATAAACAGATAAAGAAGAGGTGGTATATATATATATATATATACACACACACAATGGAATATTATTACTCAGCCATCAAAAAAGTGAAATCTTGCCATTTGCAATGATGTGAGTGTAGCTACAGTGTATCATGCTAAGCAGAATAAATCAGTTCAGAAAAGACAAATACCATATTATTTCACTCATATGTGGAATTTAAGAAACAAAAGAGATGTACATAAGGGAAGAGAAAATAAAAGAGAGAGAAGGAACCAAATCACAGGAGACTTTTAACTATAGAGAACAAACTGAGGGTTGCTGGAGGGGAGGTGGGTGGGGGATAAGCTAAATGGATGGTGGGTATTAAAGAGGGTA
>NW_027531527.1:29720-31977 GCF_008692635.1 Crocuta crocuta
TACTTCTGATGAGCACTGGTTGTTATATGTAAGTGATGATATATATTAACTAGAATTTAAATACAAACTAAAAAAATGAAAGGATTGAAGAATAAAATAATAATAGTCTTTTTGTGTAGAGTATTTAGGGTTTTCTATATATAGTATAATGTTCTCTGTAAATGTGACAGTTTTTTTCCTTCTTTTCATATTTAGATGTTTTATTTATTTTTTTGCCTAATTGCTGTGGCTAAGACTACTGATACTACATTACATAATAGTAGCAAGAGTGGGAATCCTTCTCTTGTCCATAATGCTAGAAGGAAAACTTTCAGCTTTCTACTGTTGTGTATGATGTTAGCTGTGGATTTGTCATATGTGGCTTTTATTATGTTAAGGCATATTCATTCTATATGCCATCAATGGAGAGTTTTTTTTTCATAACTAGGTGTTGAATTTTGTATGTTTTTTCTGCATTTACTGAGATGATTATATGATTTTTACTTTTTGTTTTGTTAGTGTGATGTATCACATTAATTGATTTGTGAAATTAAACCATTTTGCCCTGAGATAAACGTCACTTACTCATGGTGTATGATCTTTTTAATTTATTGAATTTTGTATGTATATTCATCATGGATATTGGAATTTATTTTTGTTTTTTTGTAGTGTCTTCATCTGGCTTTGGCATCATGATAATTCTGGCCTCATAAAAGGAATTTGGAAGTGTTCTTTCTTATTAATTTTTTTGGGAGTAAAATTTGAAAATAGATATTAGGTCATTTAAGTATTTTGTAGAATTTACTTTTGAAACAATCTGGGCCTGGGCTTTTTTTTGTTGGGAGGATTTTTTATTACTTATTCAATTACATTACCACTAATTGGTCAATACAGATTTTTTATTTCTTGCTGATTCTATCTTGGAAGATTGTATGTTACTAGGAATATTTCTGTTTACTCTAAATTTCCTGATTTGTTGGCATATAATTGCTTATAGGTCTTTTCTGATCCTTTGTAATACTGTGTTAGTAGTTGTAGTTTCTACTCTTTCATTTCTGATTTTATTTGAACTCTCTTTTTTCGTGATGAGTCTAGCTAAAAGTTTGTTAATTCTGTTTATCTTTTCAAAGAACCATACCTTAGTTTCATTGATATTTACTACTTTTTTTATTATTCTCTTTCATTTATTTTACATTTTAATATTTATTTTCTTTTATCTACTGTTTGTTCTTTTTCTAGTTCTCTGAAATGTAAAGTTAGATTGATTTATTTTTCTTGTTTCTTGAGATAGGACTGTATTGCTATGAACTTACCTCTTGGAACTACTTTTGGTATCTATCCTAGGAAGGGAAAAAGAGGTTTTTGGCCATTGAGTTTCCATTTTCAATTACCTCGAAGTATTTTTAAAAATTTATTCTTTGATTTTATATTGATCATTTAATAGCATGTTATTTAGCCCCCACATGTTTGTGTTTTTCCACTTTTCTTCTTGTAATTGATTTCTACTTTTATACCATTATTATTATAAAAGATTCTTGATATGATGTCGATGTTAAATTTATTGTGGTGTGTTTTGTGATTGAATGGGTGATATGTCCTGGAGAATATTTCATGTGCACTTGAGAAGAATGTGTATTCTGTTGTTTTGGATGGAATGTTCTGTATATATCTATTAAGTCCATGTGTTGTTTCAGATGAATCCTTCCTTATTGATTTTCTGTCTGGATGATCTATCTATTGGTGTAAGTGGGGTATTAAAATCCCCTACTATTGAGTTCTGGTCCAAGTTGGTGACATAGGAAGACAGATGACCTTGAACTCACCTCCTCTTCCATGGATCATATAAAATTACACCTATTCACTGAATAGTTCCTCCTGAAGAAGAACGGAAGACAGACTGAACAGTTTCTGGACAACCAAAGATAGAATGGCAAAAGAGAATAGTAAGAGAGAAGATGACTTAATAATAAAGGAAACCCCCACCTCCAGTGCTACAAATAGCAGTGAGGAGAAATAATACTGAGGGACTAGAATATATTCCTGTGTCCTTAGGCTTCCCAAAAGCCATAGTTTGAAAGAGTAACTAGCATATAAAAGAGACAACTCTAGAAATATGCCAAATATTGGTAAAGGTTTGGGAACACTGTCCAGGTGAGAAGGACTAGAGAATGACATAGTTTACATTCCCACTCCACCTTACATGCCCAGACCAGACCAGAATCTGGACACCAAAGTTGGAGTGTTTGATAATCACAGCAACTTTGTGATATATCAATCC
>NW_027531527.1:32020-32554 GCF_008692635.1 Crocuta crocuta
AAAAAAAAAAACAAAAAAAAAAGTCACAGCTTAATAGCCACAGTTTAATAGGGCCGAATAGCTACAAGAATGCTCTCTCCCCCTTCCACCTTAAAAGCCCAGACTAGAACAGGTTCTAGATACCATAATTGGCAGGTCCAGACACCATAACTGGAGGATCTGTTGGTCACAGCAATCTAGCAGCTTCAGTGATCCTAGGATCCAAAAGCAGCACCAATCCCACTCATGCTGGGACATGGAAAAAAAAGCTACTCTTTAAGAGGGCCTAGGAGAAGCAGGAATGCTCTCTTCCATTCTACCTTAAAAACCTCATGGCATCACAGGGTTTGGCCCACAGTGAGATTTTTACCTCAGTGAGGTCAGTGTCCCCAAGCCCACACAAGCTCCTGTGGCACTGAGGCATAGAAAATAAGCTTTATTTCTGTCTTCTCTTACTTTTAGATTTGTTGTTTTTGTTTTCATTTCTTTGCTTTCTTTTTTCTCTTATTATTATTATTAATATTATTAATTGTTATTTTTTTCTGTAAAAAGCTG
>NW_027531527.1:32675-32840 GCF_008692635.1 Crocuta crocuta
GCCTAAGACTACTCCTTCAAATTTAGGATATCTGGCTCTTCCACCTAATCCAGAGAAATAAACACAGAGATTAATGTCAAATGGGAAGACAGAGTAATATTCTTCACAAAGAAAGAATAAGAAAAGGCTTCAAAAAAAACTTAAATGAAATGGAAGTAAGGTATA
>NW_027531527.1:32845-43458 GCF_008692635.1 Crocuta crocuta
GGAAGGAAATAGTTATCCAAGAACACAAAGTTTTTTGTTTTTTCAAAAGTTTATTTATTTAAAATTTAAAAAAAAATATTTATTTATTTATGTTTAGAGAGAGAGAAAGACAGAGATACAGAGAGAGTGACAGAGATAGAGCAGGGGAGGGGCAGAGAAAGAGGGAGAGAGAATCCTAAGCAAGCTCCACAGAGCCTGGTGTGGGGCTTGATCTCACAAACTGTGACATCATGATCTGAGCCAAAATCAAGAGACTAACACTTAACTGACTAAGCCACCCAGAGCCTCTAAAAGTTTACTAATTTTTAAGGAGAGAGAGAGAGAGAGCAGGGAAGAGGAAGAGAGAGAGAAACAGAGAGAGAGAGAAAGAGAATTCCAAGCAGGTTCCACACTGCCAGCACAGAGCCCAGCACAGAGCTTGAACCCATGAACCGTGAGATCATGACCTGAGCTGAGATCAAGAGTTGGTTACTTAATCCACTGAGCCACCCAGGGGTCCCTAAGATTAAATTAATTTATTTTATTTTATTTCATTTCATTTCATGTCATTTTATTTTACTTTATTTTTTGAGAGAGGGAGCTTGAGCAAAGGAGGGGAGAAGGAGAGAGAGAGAGAGAAAGAGAAAGAGAGAAAAAAGAGAGAAAGACAGACACAGAGAGAGAGAGAGAGAGAGAGAGAGAGAATCTTAAGCAAGTTCCACAACCAGCATGGAGCTCAGCCTCACAACCCTGAGATCATGACCTGAGCTGAAATCAAGAGTCAGACACTTAACTGACTGAGCCACCCAGGCACCCCAGCACAGAGAGTTCTTAATAAGATGAACTTAAGAAAGTTCACACCAAAGAAATATCACACCATGACATATAATTGAAATGTCAAATATTAAACATAAAGAAAGAATTGCCATTTCTACAAGGAGTGCAATGAGTAAGTTACAGGAGTTGAAAGCATGTATAAGGAACATAGTCAGTGATATTCTAATAAAAATGCAATGGAACATATGGTAGTTATACTTGTGGTGAACATAACATAATATATAAAATTGTCAAATCAGTAAGTTGTACACCTGAAACTAATGTAACATTGTGTGTCAACTATACTAAAAAAAGAAAAAGAATCTTCAAAACAACAAAAGAGAAACAAAAAGTTACACGAAAGGGAAAATCTATAAGGCAATGAGCTTAGTTTTCATCATAAACTTTACAGGCCAGAAGGGAGAGGCATGATATATTCAGACTGCTGAAAGGAAAAATCTATAAACAAGGATACTTTTGCTGGCAAGGTTATCATTTGGATTTGGAAAAGAGAGTCTGAGACAAACAAAAGATGAAAGATTTTGTCACCATTAAACCATCCTTACAAGAAATGTTAAAGAGACTTCTTTAGGTGGAAAAGAAATGGCCATAATTAAAGATAAGAAAATTATGAATAAGTAGATATAAAAATTGACAACATGCACATAAATTGTGGGGGTAGAAATAAAAAGGGAAAAGAAGAGAAAGAGAAAAAGAAAAAGAAAAAAGTGCTTTTTATTTTTCTATTTTTTATAACATGCATACAAAATTAAATGGCTATTAAATTGATAGAGACTGCTATTTACCTAAGATGTTATATATGAACCTTATGGTAATCACAAAATCTAAAACCTATGATAGATACACAAAAAATAGAGAAAGGAAGCCAAATATAACACTATAGAAACTCATTAATCACAAAGAAAGAGAGCAAGAAAAGAAAGGAACAAAGGAACTACAAAAATAACCAGAAAACAAATAACAACAAAATGGTAACAAGAACATACCTATCAATAATTACTTGAAATATAAATGGCTTAAAAGCTCTAATGAAGACAAGGGGTAGCAGAATGGATAACAAAAAAGATTGATCTCTGTGTTGCCTACAACAGACTCACCTCAGACCTAAAGACACATACTGAAAGCAAAAGGATGGAAAAACATTTACCATGAAATTGGAAGTGGGGCATCTGGGTGGCTCGGTTTGTTGAGAGTCTGACTCTTGGTTTCAGCTCAGGTCATGATCTCATGGTTTCGTGAGTTTGAGCCCTGTATTGGGCTCTGCGCTGGCGGCCCAGAGCCTGCTTGGTAATTCTCTTTTTCCGTCTCTCTCTCCCCTTCCCCCCTCATGCTTCTTAATCTCTCTCAAAAATAAATAAACTTGATGTGTTTTCTTGAAAAATGGCAGAGAAGTAGGGAGTTCCATACTTCCCTACTGTATCTGTCAAACAAAAAAAGGCTGAAGCCAAAGGACTCTGAACCCCAAGAGTCTGGGAGGAAAGGAGATGGAGTCCACTAAGAAGACAGCCTTATAGGTGCATGATGGTTAACTGGGGAAGATAAAAATGGGCCGGGACACAGAGGGGCGGAGGGGAGGGATCCCCTTCTGCAGAGAAACAAAGGGGAGAGAAAGAGTGGCTGGGGAAGTGTAGAACTGTACCTGGACAAAAGAAAAGCCTCGGCCTGGGACTGAGAGGGATCCTATCATCCCATCTCTAGCTGCAGGGCTTTCAGAGACAGATCCCATCTCTAACTGTGGAGCTTCTTTGGGCTGGGTACTCCAGTCTCAGAGATTCCCTCTGGGATATACAGTACACAAGGAAAGCAGACGGCATCAGGAGGAACCAGTCCCCTGCTTGGTCCCCTGCTCCGTTCCGTGCTCCATCCCCTCCTAGGAAGTGCCCTGGCTTGTGGGATTACATCTTGGACGACATCATTAAAGCACACTGAGAGCTTGGAACTTGGCTGGGCGTGGGGCACCTTGGCCCACCTTAGCTGCACACGTGACACAGTGAGCAGGGATCCAAAGGAGTGATTTGGGACACCTTATTCAAGGAGAAAGGACTTGGGGGTCACCATTTTCCTCCCCACAGCCACCAAGATGAGGCTTGAGGGATTGGCTCTCCAGACCCATGGTAGGCAGGTGAGTCCTGCCTACCCCAAACCACTCCCATCTGCACTGAGTAACTGCTTTTTTTAGGAGAGGTGGATAGATGCTGCAGAAACAGCCCCTTCCCCAAGACCAGCACTGTTGCAATGCCGTGATTAACTCTAGATCAATTCTTGCTATTTAGAGATAGTCTCCCTTTTCTCTTTTCTTATCTCTCCCTTCCTCTGGGCTGGTTATCCTGCTTGTAGGCTTAATTAAACACACATATTTATTCCACTCTCTTGATGCATGTTCTATATCTCCTTTACCTTCCTTTCTCTCTCTCTCAAATAATCAGACTATATTGTTCCTGTGAGTAACATTATCTTTGTTTTTCTCTCCTCGCCTCCTGCATATTCTCCTTTTTCTCTCTCTGGATTAAGCTTTTTAGTCTCTCTGCCTGGTCAATGTTCAATTTATCTTCCCCTCACCCCCCCGCTTCTGTCATCTTTCTCATTGTATATGCTCTTCCATCAGCAATGCCTCCACCATGCTCTTTATTTGTAGCTAGGATTTCTGGTTTTATGCTTTTAGACTGTCCTTTGTATTTTCTTGTTTTTGTTTTTGTTTTTGGTGGGTTGTTTGTATGTTTGATTTCTTTGTGCATTTGTGTGTTTTTATTCCCTGTTCATTTGTCTGTCTGTTTTCCTTTCCAGGGCTACCTCAAGGAATAAACCAAAGTACACATGGTGGAGAGTCCAAAATATCACTACGAGTAGGGAAATAAAATAACCAAAGGTACAAAAAGAGAGACCAAGGGACACCCTTAAAAGAACACTTCCTAAATGGCCAGGCCCCAGACAGTCTACGAAACTCTTTTAATAGAGCAGTACTCGCAAGTGCAGAGCACATAACAAGCTTTTAAAACTTACAAGAGACAGAAAGCTAGACAAATGACAAAATGGAAGAACTTTCCTCGAAAGAAATTCCAGGAAGAGTGACAGCTAAAGAATTGGTCAAAAGAGATATAAGTAACATAACTGACCAAAAATTTAGAACAATAGTCATAAAATTAATTGCTGGGCTTGAGAAAGGCATAGAAGAGAGCAGAGATGCTATTGCTACAAAGATTATTGACCTTAAAAATAGTTATGTTGAATTTAAAAATGCTATATGAGGTATATAATAAAATGGAAGTGGCCACTGCACGGATTGAAGAGGCAGAGGGAAGAATAGGTGAATTAGAAGACACAATTATAGAAAAAGTGGAAGCCGAGAAAGAGATAAATTGATCCAGGAGCACGAAAGGAGAATTGAGAACTGGGTGATGCAATCAAACAGAACATATCCGTATCATAGGAATTCTGCAAGAAGAGGAGAGAGAGAGAAAGGGGCTGAAGGGGTACAAATTATACATGAGAACTTCCCCAGTCTGAGGAAGGAAACAGACTTTGAAATCCAAGAGGCACAGAAAACTCCCCTCAGACGTTACTTGAATTGATCTTCTGCACAACATATCACAGTGAAATTGGCAAAATACAGGGATAAAGAGGGAATTCTGAAAGCAGCTAAGGATTAAAGGGCCTTAACATACAAACGGAAACACATAAGGGTAGTAGCAGAGCTATCTACTGAAACTTGGCAGGCCAGAAAGGAATGGCAGGAAATCTTCAATGTAATGAACAGAAAAAATATGCAGCCAAGAATCCTCTATCCAGCAAACCTGTCATTCAGAATAGAAGGAGACATAAAGGTTTTTTCAAACAAACAAAAATTGAAGGAATTTATCACCACTAAACAAGCCTTACAAGAGATCTTAAGGGGGACTCTATGAGGGAAATGTTGCAAGGAACACAAAGTACCAGAGACACAACTACAAGCATGAATCCTACAGAGAACACAATGACTCTAAATCCATATTTTTCAATAATAACACTGAATGTAAATGGACTAACTGCTCCAATCAAAAGACATAGGGTATCAGAATGGATTTTAAAAAAACAAGATCCATCTATTTGCTGTCTACAAGAGACTCATTTTAGACCTGAGGACACCTATAGATTGAAAGCGAGGGGATGGAGAAAGATCTATCATCCTACTAGAAGTCAAAGGAAAGCTGGAGTAGCCATACTTATATCAGACAAACAGGACTTTAAAGTTAAGGCAGTAACAAGAGATGAAGAAGGGCATTATATAATAATTACAGGGTCTATCCATCAGGAAAAGCTAACGAATATGAATGTCTATGCACCGAATTTGGGAGACCCAAATATATAAAACAATCACAAACAAACAATCTTATTAATAAGAATGTGCAAATTGCAGGGGACTTTAATATTCCACTTGCAGCAGTAGATAGATCAATTAGACAGAAAATCACTAAAGAAACAACTGACCTGAACAGCACATTGGACCAGATGGACTTGACAGATATATTTAGAGCTCTACATCCTGAAGTTATGAAATTCATTTTCTTCTCGAGTACACATGGTACATTCTCCAAGATAGATCAAATACTGGGTCACAAAACAGCCTGGAATAAATGTAAAAGAATTGAGATCACACCATGCACATACTGAGATCACAATACTATGAAACTTGAAATCAACCCCAGGAAAAAGTCTGGAAAAATTCCAAAAACATGGAAGTTGAAGAACACCCTACTAAAGAATGAATGGGTCAACCAGACAATTAGAGAAGAAATTAAAAAATATATGGAAACAAATGCAATGAAAATACAACAATCCAAACTCTTTGGGATACAGCAAAGGCAGTCCTAAGAGGAAAATACATTGCAATCCAGGCCTATGTCAAGAAACTAGAAAAAGCACAAATACATAATCTAACAGCGCACCTAAAGGAACTAGAAGCAGAACAGCAAAGACACCACAAACCAAGTAGAAGAGAAATAAAAATGATTAGGGAGGAAACAAACAATATCGAATACCAGAAAACAATTTAAGAGAACAATGAAACCAAAGGTTGGCTTTTTTTTAAAATAAACAAAATTGATAAACTTCTAGCTAGGCTTCTCCAAAAGAAAAGAGAGCACCCAAATATACAAAATCATGAATGAAAATGGATTTCTTAGAACCAATCCCTCAGAAATACAAGCATGTATCAGGGAATACTATGAAAAATTTTATGCCAACAAACTAGACAACCTAGAAGAAGTGGACAAATTCCTAAACAGACACACAATACAAAATTTCAAGTGGGAAGAGATAGAAAATCTGAACAGACCATAACAGGTGAAGAAATTTAATAAGTTATCAAAAATCTCCCAACAAATAAGAGCCTTGGACCAGATGGCTTCCCTGGGGAATTCTACCAGACATTTAAATCAGAGTTAATATCCATTCTTTTCAAGCTGTTACAAAAAATAGAAACAGAAGGAAAGCTGCTGCACTCATTCTATTAAACCAGCATTAGCTCGATTCCCAAACCAGACAGAGACTCAGTAAAAAAAAACAGAACTACAGGCCAATATCCCTGATGACTATGGATCAAAAATCCTCAATAAGATACTAGCAAATCGAATCTAACAGCATATAAAAATATTATCAAACATGATCAAGTGGGAATCATTCCTGGGTTTCAGGAATGGCTCAATATTCACAAATCACTCAATGTGATACATCATATTAACGAAAGAAAAGATAAGAACCATATGATCCTGTCAATAGATGTAGAAAAAACATTTGAAAAAAATACAGCAACCTTTCTTAGTAAAAATCCTCAAGAAAGTCAGGTTAGAAGGAACTTACTTAAACATCTTAAAGGTCATTTATGAAAAGCCCATAGCTAATATTATCCTTAATGGGGAAAAAGTGAGAGCTTTCTCCCTGAGATCAGGAACACCACAGGGATGTCCACTCTCACCACTGTTCTTCATCATAGTGCAGGAAGTCCTAGCATCAGCAATCAGACAACAAAAGGAAGTAAAAGGCATCAGAATGGCAAAGATAAATTCAAACGTTCACTCTTCGCAGATGACATGATACTCTATATGGAAAACCCATCAAATTCCACCAGCAGTCTACTAGAACTGATCCATGAATTTAGCAAAGTTGCAGGATACAAAATCAACGTACAGAAATCGGCTGCATTTTTATACACAATAATGAAGCAACAGAAAGAGAAATCAAGAAACTGATCCCATTCACAATTGCACAATTGCACACACACACACACACACAAAGCACATAAAATACCTAGGAATATACCTAACCAAATATAGGAGAACTGTATGAAGAAAACTAAAGAAAACTTATGAAGGAAATTGAAGAAGACACAAAGAAATGGAAAAACATTCCATGCTCATGGATAGGAAGAATAAATATAGTTAAGATGTCACTCTCATGGATCAGAAGAATAAATATAGTTAAAATCTCAATACTACCCAAAGCAATCTACACATTCAATGCAATCCCAACCAAAAGTGCACCAACATTCTTCTCAAAGCTCGAACAAACTATCCTAAAATGTGTATGGAACCACAAAAGAGCCCGAATAGCCAAAGTAATATTGAAGAAGAAACCCAAACTGGGAGGCATCGCAATCCCAGACTTTAGCCCTTACTACAAAGCTGTAATCATCAAGACAGTATGGTATTGGTATTAAAAACAGACACATAGATCAATGGAATAGAATAGAGAACTCAGACTTGGATCCAAAAATGTACAGCCAACTAATCTTTGACAAAGCAGGAAAGAGTATCCAATGGAAAAAAAGACAGCCTCTTTAACAGATGGTGATGGGAGAACCGGACAGCAACATGTAGAAGAATGAAACTAGATTATTTTCTCAAACCATACACAAAAATAACCTCAAAATGGATGAAGAACCTGAATATGAGACAGGAATCCATCAAAACCCTAGAGGAGAAAGCAGGAAACAACCTCGTTGATCTCAACCACAGCAATTTCTTACTTGACATCCCCCAAACGCAAGGGAATCAAAAGCAAAAATGAACTTTTGGATCTCATCAATATCAAAAGCTATCGCACTGCAAAGGAAACCATCAATACAACTAATAGGCAACTGATGGAATGGGAAAAGATAGTTGCATATGACATATTGGATAAAGGGCTAGAATCCAAAATCAATAAGGAACTCACCAAACTCCACACCCAAAAAACAAATAATCCAGTGAAGAAATGGGAAGAAGACATGAACAGACACTTCTCCAAAGAAGACATCCAGATGGCCAACAGACACTTGAAACAATGCTCAACATCACTCATCATTAGGGAAATACAAGTCAAAACCACACTGAGATACCACCGCACGCCAGTCAGAGTGGCTAAAATGAACAAATCAGGAGATTATAGATGCTGGCAATGATGTGGAGAAACGGGCACCATCCTACACTGTTCCTGGCAATGTAAACTGGTGCTGCTGCTCTGGAAAACAGTGCAGAGGTTCCTCAAAAAATTAGCAATAGAAGTACGCTAGGATCCAGCTATAGCACTGCTAGGAATTTACCCAAGGAATACAAGAGCTGATGCATAAGGGCACATGTATCCCTATGTTCATAGCAGCACTTTCAACAATAGTCAAATCATGGTAAGAGCCTAAATGTCCATCTACTGATGAATGGATTGAGAAGATATGGTTTATATATACAATGGAATACTACATGGCAATGAGAAAAAATGAAATCTGTCCGTTTATAGCAGCATGGATAGAACTTGAGGGTATTATACTAAGTGAAATAAGTCAGGCAGAGAAAGACAGTTACCATATGTTTTCACTTATATGTGGAACAGGAGAAACTTAACAGAGGACCATAGGGGGAGGGAAGGGGAAAAAATAATTAAGGACTTGGAGAAAGAAAAACCAAGATTCTTAAATACTGAGAACAAATTAGGGGCTAATGGGGTGTGGGGGAGAAGGGAAAATTTGTGGTGAGCATGAAGGAGGACACTTGTTGTGATGAGCACTGAGTGTTATATGGAAACCAACTGACAATCAACTATATTTTAAAAATACATAAAGTGAAAAAAGAAGAAATTGAAATTGAAAAGAAAGCCAGAGTAGCAATACTTATATAAGACAAAATAGACTTTAAAACGAAGACTGTAACAAGAAACAAAAAAGGCATTATGTAATGGTAATGAAAACTATCCAGTGAGAAAATATACCAATTATAAATATTAATGTCCCCAACACCTATGGACCTGAATAAATAAAATAAATATTAACTGGCATAAAGATAGAAATTGATGGCAATAAAATAATAGTAGAGGACTTTAACACCCCAATATGTCAATAAACAGGTAAATCACCAAGGATCCAATGTCTTTGAAAGACACATCTACATTTTTTTCAAGTACACATGAAACAGAATAGATCATATATTAGGTCACAAAACAAGCTTCAATAAGTTTAAGAATATAGTAATCATACCATGCATCTCTCCCAATTACAGCTGTATGAAACTATAAATAAAGTATAATTAAAAGTGGGGAAAGACCCCACAAATACATGGAGACTAAACAACATTATTCTGAATAACAAATGAGTCAATGAAACAATGAAAGAAGAAATTTTTAAAAATATATAGCACAATGAAAATGAAAACACAACAGTCTAAAATCTTTGGGGCACAGCAAAAATAGTTCTGAAAGAAAAGTATATAGTGATAAAGGCCTACCTCAAGTAAAAAGAAAAAAAAAACTCCAATAAACATTCTAACCTTACACATAAAGGAACTAGGAAAAGAAGAAAGAAGCTCAAGGTGAACAGAAGAAAGGAAATAGGGGGAACAGAAGAAGATAGGAGGGGCCAAAAAATGACATAGATGTTAAAACAACAACAACAGCAGCAGAAAAAAAATAAATGAAACTTAGAGGTGGTTCTTTGAAAGGATAAACAAAATTGAAAAACTCTTAGCCAGACTCATCAAGTAAAAAAGAGAAATTACCCTAATAAATTCAGAATTGGGAGAGGAGAAGCAGCAACAAACCCTACAGAAATACAAAGAATTATAAGAGAGTTCTATGAAAAGCATATACCAATATTTGGACAACCTAGTATAAATCGATAAATTCCTAAAAATATACAATTTTCCAAACATGAATGAGGATAAAAGAGAAAATCTAAACATACCATTTACAAGTAATGGAATTGAATAAATAATTTAAAAACTACCAAAAAAATAACAGTCCATGACCAGATGGATTCACATGTAAATTCTTTAAACATTTAAAGAAGAGTTCATACCTATTCTTTTATACTATACCAAAAATAGAAGGAGGAAAGCTTTCAAATATATCCTACAAGGCCAGCATTGCCCTGATACCAAAACCAGGAAAGACATCAAAACCAAAAAACAAATAAACAACCCCTCCAAAACAAAAATAGGTTAATATCCCTGATAAACATCGATGCAAAAGCTCTCAACAAACTATAAACAACAATACATTAATTCATCAGGATCAGCTGAGATTTATTCTGGGAATTCAAGGATAGTTGAATATTCGCAAATCAATCAATGTGATATACCACATTCACAAAACGAAGGATAAAATTATGATCATTTCAACTGATGCTGCAAAAATATTTGACAAAGATCAACATCCACTCATGATAAAAACTCTCAACATAGTGAGGTTAGAGAGAAAATACCTGAATATAATAAAGGTGATAGATTAAAAACCCCATCATAGTCACTGGTGAAAATGTGAGAAATTTTCTTCTATAATTAGGAACAAGGCAAAAATAT
>NW_027531527.1:43513-50405 GCF_008692635.1 Crocuta crocuta
GAACTAGGAAAAAATAGCTACTCTTACTACTTTTATTTAACATAGTACTGGAAGTCCTAGCCACAGCAATGTGAAGAGAAAAAGAAATAAGAAGCATCCACATTGGTAAAGAAGATGTTAAAATTTCGCTATTTGCAGACAACATGATACTATACATGGAAAATCCTAAAGATGTCACCAAAAAACTACTAGAAGTAATAAACAAATTTAGTACAGTTACAGTATACAAAATTAATGTACAGAAATCAGTAGCACTTCTATACACTAATTATGAAATAGCAGAAAGAAAAATTAAGAAAATAGCACCATTTATAATTGCCTCAAAAAATACAACTAGGAATAAACTTAACTAAAAGGTTAGTACCTGTACTCTGAAAACTAAAAAAAATTGATGAAAGATATTGAATATGACAAAAACAAGTAAAAAATATTCCATTCTCATGGATTGGAAGAAATAATGTTGTTAAAATATCCATATTACCCCCAAGCAATCTACAGATACATGGCAATCCTTATCAAAATACCAATAGTATTTGTCACAGAACTAGAACAAATAATCCTAAAAGACCCCAGAAAAGACCCCAAATAACCAAAGCAATCTTGAGAAAAACAAAACTTCAGGTATCAAAATTCCAGACTTGAAGATATACTACAAAGATGTAATGATCAAAACATTATGATACTGGCACAAAAGTAGACCTATAGTTCAGTGGAACAGAATAGAGAGCCCATAAATAACTCACACGTATATTATCAATTAATCTATGGCAAAGGAGGCAAGAATACATAATGGGAGAAATTCCCTTCAAGAAATGGTGCTGCAAAAACTTGACAGCTTTATTTATAAAATAATGAACATGGACCGTTTTATAATATTATACACAAAAATAAACTCAAGATGGATTCAAGACCTAATGTGAGATCTGAAACCTTAAAAATCCTTGAAGAAAACACAGGCAGTAATTTCTGACATTGGCCATAGAAACATTTTTCTGTATATGTCCCTTAAGGCAAGGGAAACAACAGCAAAAATAAACTATTGTGATTACATCAAAACAAAAACCTCTGCACAGCAAAGGAAACCATCAACCAAACAAGAAGACAACCTAATGAAATGAGGAAAATATTTGCGAAATATATATCCAAAAAGAGGTTAAAAACTTATACAACTTATATTAAGAACTTATACAACTCAAAACAAACAAACATTTGTATATCTTCTTAGGAAAATATCTATTCATATTTTCTTCCCATTTTATTAGTTGTATTATTCATTTGGGGGTTTTGAGTTTTATAAGTTCTTTACTGATTTTAGTTTTGTTTTGTTGATTGTTCCCTTCACTGTACAGAAGCTTTTTATTTTGATGAAGTCCCAATAGTTTATTTTTGCTTTCATTTCCATTGCCTCAGGAGACATATCAATTAAGAAGTTGCTAAGGTCAATGTCAAATAGGTTATGGTCTGTTTTCTTTAAGATTTTAACGGTTTCCTGTCTCATATTTAATCCATTTTGAATTTATTTTTCTGTATGCTGTAAGAAAGTGGCCCAGTTTCATTCTTTTGCATGATACTGTTCAGTTTAAGATGTTCAACATCACTCATCATCAGGGAGATACAAATCAAACTAGAATGAGATAGAATGAAGACTTAAGACAGTGGAGAAGTAACAGGACCTAATACTTGCCTTGTCCCTTGAATACAGACAATTATTAAATCACTTTGAATACCCAGGAAAGCGATCTGAGGACTGAGAACAAACAGCACCACTAGAGGGAGAAAAGAAGCCACACTATGGAAGGTAGGAGGTGCAAAGATGTGATTTGGGAGAAGAAAGAATTAAGGGTGCTGTGGAATGGAGGGAGCTCTGGTCGTGGGGAGAGGAGAGAGAAAGTATGTGTGTGTGAGTGTGTGTGTGTGTGTGTGTGTGTGTGAGAGAGAGAGAGAGAGAGAGAGAAAGCAAGAAAGCAGCATGCAGGGAATTGTACAAGAAAAATATTTCTTCAAAACCATTGATTGGGAAAATCAGAGGGGGCTGATAATTGAAGTTTTTACAAGCAGTGGAGCTGAAAATATGAAGGTTTAGCAGTCCATGCCATCTTGGGTCAGCATAGCAATACTCCTGTGGAGAAGGAGGGCAGAGTCCTGGGAGTGTACAGCATAATCTCAGGATCTGCTGAGTCACACTGGGAGAGATAGTTCCTGTTCTTGTAGTCTATTTGGGAGAGGGAGCACTTTTTCTGTGGGGACAAAAGGGCCAGTGAGCACCATTGAGCTGTCCCTTTCATTACTGTATGAACAGAGACGCCTGCTGAGGGCAGCTAACTTGGATCCCATCTTTTTGCTACACTTTATCATAAAATCCAAGCCTCTGAACAGTTGTGTGACTGCTTTTCTGGGACAAGCTGTTATCAGCCACAGCACAGCACAAGCCTCCCTCAGAGGATCAGCATGGGTTCACATCCCACCAGATCCCTAAAATTTGGAGTTTTGAAACCCATCTGTGTGCCTGAGTTAAAACACAGGAACATTGTGCTGCTGGGTAGGCAGATGGCTCAGAAATAGGCAGGGTGAAGGCTGGGAGCTGATGGAAGCCTGGAACACAAGAAGGGAGATTGCTCTTCAGAGAGGACTTCCTGAACAATTAAAAGGCAAAGTCCCCTCTCTGGGGAAAAGAATGGGCCAGTGATATTTTCCCTACCAGCACAGACAGGCAGACTTCACAGAGTGGCACAGCACACACAGTAGAAGCCTGAGATGCTTACACCAAGCCCCACACCCCTGTACTCTGCAGGTGCCTTTCTTACTAGGGCAAGTGTTATTGAAAGCCAGAGAAGTATCAGGTCCCTCCTCCAGAAGACCAGCACAAATCTCCTGCATGCACCAGTCTACAGATCATAGAGTACTGCAAAGCTTCACCTCTAGTGGAAGTAGGACCAGGCACAGGTTTTCCTAAAACACAAAAGACAGACCTAGACAAAATGCCAAAACAGAGGAATCCATCCTAAAAGAAAGAAAAGAAGAGGTCATGGCCAGAAAGCTAATAAGAATAGATATAATAGTATACTTGAACCAGAATTTCAAACAACAGTCATAAGGAAGCTATCTGGGCTTGAGAAAAGCATAGAAGGAAACGAAGAGACCCTTACTGCAGTGGTAAAGGACCTAAAAACTAGTCAGGACAAAATAGAGAATGCTATAATTAAGATGCAAAACCAGCTGGATATAATGACCACAAGGACAGAAGAAGCAGAGGAACAAATAAATGATATAGAAGATAAAATTATGGCAAATAATGAAGCTGAAAAGAAGAGGGAAAGAAAAATATTGGATCACAAATGTAGCATTAAGGAACTCAGTGACTCGATAAAGTGTTAACATTTGTATCTAAGGAGTCCCACAAGGAGAGAGGGAGAAAGGGGCCAGAAGGCTTATTTGGGCAAATTATATATGAAAACCTCCCTAATCTGGAGAAAGAAACAAACATTTGATCCAGGAGAGGCACAGAGAATTCCAATCAAATTCAGCAAAACCTGACTGGCTCCAAGACATATCTTAGTAAAATTTGCAAAATACAGAGATAAGGAAAGAATAATGAATGCAGCAAGGGAAGATAAATCCCCAATGTACAAGGGAAGACAAATCAGGTTATCAACAGATCTCTTCACAGAAATCTAGCAGGACTGAAGGGAGTGACATGCTGAATAGGGAAAATATGCAGTCAAGAATACTTTATACAGCAAGGCTGTCATTCAGAAGAGGAGAGTTTTCCAAACAAAAACGAAAGGAGTTCATGACCACTAAACAAGCCCTATGAGAAATAAAAAATAAATTATTTGAATGGGAAAGAAAGACCAAAATTGGCAAAGGCTAGAACCATACACCCTGATGTTTATAGCAGCATTATCTACAATAGTGAAATACTGGAAACAGCTCAAGTGTCCATTAACTGATGAATGAATTAAGAAGATGAAATGTATATATGTATGTATACAGTAAAACCTTCGTTTGTGAGCATAATTCATTCTGGAAACATGCTTGTAATGCAAAACACTTGTCTATCAAAGTGAATTTCAAGAACCATTGGCTCAGTTGTGATCATGTGACATTTGGCCTCACATAGTACAACTCGTATTGAAAGACCTTGCTTGTTTATCAAGTTAAAATTTACTAGAAATGTTTGTCTTGCAGAAGACTCGCAGAAAAAATTGTTTGCAAAACCTTGGATTCCAAGTAACTTTTTCTGCAAGATGAGCAACCATTTCTAATAAATTTTAACTTGATAAACGAGCAATGTCTTACAATATATATTTTTATATATAAATGAAATCTTACATAAATATATAAATATATGAAATCTTATATAAATATATGAAATCTTTCCATTTTAAAATTCATGTATTGATCTAGAGAGTATTATGCTAAACAAAATCAGTCAGTCAAGGACAAATACCATGATTTCACTCATATGTGGAATTTAAGGGAAAAAATGAGCATAGGGGAAAAATACAGAGAGGCAAACAAGAAAACATACTCTTAACTAGAGAGAACAAACTGATGGTTACCAGAGGAGAGGTGAATGGGGGAATGGATTAAATAAGTGATGGGAATTAAGGAGTGAACTTGTGATAAGCATTAGGTGTTGCATGTAAGTGTTGAATCACTAAATTGTACATCTAAAATTAATATTACACTGTAGGGATACAAACTGGATTTTAAATAAAAACTTAAAAACAAATAAACAAACAATCTGATTAAAAAATAAACAGAAGCTCTGAATAGATATTTTTTCCATACAGATGACAGGCAGACACATGAAAAGATGCCAACGTCACTAATCATCAGGGAAATGCAAATCATAACCACAATGAAATATCACCTTACAACTATTAGAATGGCTAAAATTAAAAAGACAAGAGTATTGGTGAGAATGTGGAGAAAATGGAACGCTCCTGATAGGAATGTAAATTGGTGCAGACACTGTGGAAAACAGTATGAAGATTCCTCATATATACTCACAAATATATAAGCAACCCTATGTTTATCACAACATTATTTATAATGGCCAAGATATGAAAGCAACCACAGTGACTATCATGAGGTAAGTGGTTAAGGAAGAAGTAATATATATAATGGAATATTATGCAAGATGAGATTGTGCCATTTGAGATAATATGGATGGTCTTAAATGGTATATGCTAACTGAAATAAGTCAGTGAGAAAGGCAAATACCATATGAGTTCACTCATAAGTGGAATTTAAAAATGAATAAAGAAACAAAAAGTAAATTCCTAGTCATAAGTACAGAGAAAAATATGATGGTTGCCAGAAGGGAAGGGTGTGGGAGGCTGGGAAAAATAAGTAATGGGGAATGGGAGAGACAAACTTCCATTTATGGAATAAATAAGTCACAGGAATTAAAGACACAGTATAAGGACTATGGTCAATAATATTGTAATAGTTGTAAATTATTGCAATTGTAATTGCAAATTGTAAATAAAATTGTAATAATAATGCATAGGGATAAATGGTAGGTACACTTGTGGTAGACATGGCATAATATATAAACTTGTCAAATTACTAAGTTGTATACCTCAAACTAATGTAACATTGTCAACTGTACTCAAAAAAAATTTTTTTTTCTGAGAGAGAGAAGGAGAGAGAGAGCGAGCGAGCGAGTGAGAGAGAGAGAGCGTGAGCAGGGGAGGATCAGAGAGAGAAAGAGAGAGGAAGTTACAGAATCTGAAGCAGGCTCCAGGCTCTAAGCTAGCTGTCAGCACAGAGCCTGATGCGGGGCTCGACCCTACGAACCATGAGATCATGACCTGAGCTGAAGTCGGACGCTTAACCGACTGAGCCACCCAGGCGCCCCTCAAAAAAATTTTTTTAAAGTACTCTACTATTATTATATTGCTTTCAATTTTTCCCTTTACATCTGTTAATATTGCTTTATGTATTCAGGTGATGCTATGTTGGGTGCATAAAGTTTTACAAATGTCATATACTCTTGTTGGATTGACCCCTTTATCATTACATAATGTCCTTCTTTGTCTCAATAAGAGACAAAGCTTGTTTTAAAGCTTATTTTGTGTGATGTAAATATTGTTACCTTAGCTTTCTTTATGGTTTCATTAGCATAGTATTTTTTTCTATCTCTTCACTTTCATTTTGTGAGTCTTTAGGTTTAAAGTGTGACTCTTGTAGGTGGACTATAGGAAGGATTTTTTTTAATCCATTCAGCCACCCTATGCCTTTTGATGAGAGAATTTAGTTTATTTACATTTAAAGTAATTACTGATAGATAAATGCTTATTGACATTTTATTGATCGTTTTCTTGCTGGATTTGTATTCCTCTCTGTTCTTTTACTTTTTTTGTGGTTCGATTGTTGTCTTTAGTGTTATATTTAGATTCCTTTCTCTTTTTCTTTTGTGTATTTACTCTTTTTTTCTTTGTGGTTACTGTGAGGATCACATTTAACATCTTATGTGTACCACAATTTCTTTTAGATTGATAGATAATTCTGGACACATTCTNCCCAATGTGGGGCTCGAACCCACGAACCATGAGATCATGCACTGAGCTGAAGTCGGATGCATAACTGACTGAGCCACCTAGGCACCCCCGTTTCATATTTTTAATAACAAATTTGACATAGTTTTGTTTTATGTGTTCATTACCTATTATTTTATTACTTAATTTTACTATTTTTGCCTTTTACTTTTCACATTTATTTTATAAGTGATTGATTAATTACTATTATTTACCATTTATGGTGAGGTTTTTACTTTTATATGTGTTCTTATTATTGGTTATTACCTTTTTTAGTTTAGATAATTCCATTTAATATTTCTAATATTGTGCCTTTAGCTTTTCTTTATCTGGAAAACTCTTAG
>NW_027531527.1:50978-54140 GCF_008692635.1 Crocuta crocuta
ACTATTAGTCATTCCTTATCTGGAAAACTCTTAATCTTTTCATCAATTCTGAATGGTAATTTTGCTAGGTAGAGATTTTGGGGTTGGCAGGTATTTTTCCTTTTAGGACTCAATATATCATGATTCTCGCTCCTGACTTGTAAAGTTTCTGATGAAAAATCTGATGGCCTTCCGGGGTTTTGTTGTAAATATGTTGCTTTTTAGTTGCTTCTTTTGATTTTTATTTAATTTTTATTATTTTAATTATAATGTGTCCCAATGTGTTTCTCTTTGGGTACATCTTATTTAAAACTCTTTTAGATTCCTGGACCTGGATATCTGTTTGCCTCCCCAGAATAGGGAAGTTTTCAGCCATTATTTCTTCAAATAATATTTTTGGCCCTTTCTTTCTCTCCTTTTTCCTGAAACAGCTATATAANTTAATCTGGGTGATTTCCTTTGCTCTGTCTTTCTTTTGCTCTTAGGTTTGTGTTTTTATTTTCTACTTTACGGTGTTTATTTTATTTTTTTTTGAGAGACAGAGACAGAGCATGAGTGGGGGAGGGGCAGAGAGAGAGGAAGATACAGAATCTGAAGCAGGCTCCAGGCTCTGAGCTGTCAGTACAGAGCTGGATGCTGGGNTTTTAAAATATTTTCTCTTTGTTGAAATTCTTGTTGTGTTCATCTATTCTTTCCTCAAAATTAGTGAGCACTTTTATTACAATTACTTTGAATAATTAATCAGGTTGGCTGCTCACTTCTATTTAATTAAGATCTTTTTCTGGGGATTTGCTTTGTTTTTCGGTTTGGAACATATTCCTGTTTCCATCTTGCCTGTCTTTCTGTCTTTGTCTATATGTATGAATTGAAGCATCTAACTTCCCTCAGTCTTGTGAGTAGTCTTATGCAGGAGCTACTCCATGTGGCCCAGAAGCACAGTCTTCCCTGGCCACCAGAGCCAGGCATTCTATGGGCTTTCCTCACATGGGCTATATCCCCATTGGCTGTGACAGCACCCCAAATGTTGTGGGGGGGGAAGTCAAGGCTCAGGACACTTACCTGTCCCTTTTTTATCTCTGACTTTAAGCAAGGAAAATTCACCCCTCCCAGTTGTGGCTCTATCTCTGTGCAGGTTTAGTAGGGCTCAAGTGCCTGCCGAGCCTTGTTGTGACTTGACTGCTCCATGGATTGGGTAGGTTGTAGGTGTTTATACAGCCTAGTTACTTCAGGAAGAAGGCAGAGCCCACCATTCTGGAATGTTGAGAAAGGGCAGCAAATGGCACTTGTTGGCTCCATCACGAGCAAGTTAGGATGAGATTGCAAAAATGGTATCTGCCCATTCTTTTTTCTCTAGATAGACTTTGAAGGTTCCTACCTCTCTAGCAGCCATTTTCAAACTAGTGAGTGGTTCTCCCTTGCTTATGGTCTATGCACTTTTCAGTCTGTTGTTTTTCTGTTGGACTTCAGTGTGGATAGGTTTGGACAAGAACCATTTAAGAGCAGGATCTTGATTCCCTGTAGTTTCATAGTTCTCCTGGTCTTAGTCTTCATTGTTTTTCAAAAGAAGATGTATTTGTGGCTCATCTTCCCTGTGCCAGACTCCAGGGTTGGGATGCCTGATGAAGGACACAATACCTTTACCTCTTGAGGAGATGTTCTGTGTTTTATGTATCCCTTCCCATTTGTGGGGTCCTTGGCAAAGCCATGTCTCTGTCTCTTTTACCCTTCTCAATGTGGCAATATCTTTTGTTGTGGGAATGCTATTCATCTATTTTTTAAGTTTTTTTTTTTTTTTTTCAGAAGAAAATTATCCCATATGTAGCTATAAATTTGTTGTGTCCTTGGGAAAAGCTGAGTTCAGGGTTTTCTCATGTTGCCGTCATGGACCTCCTCCAAAGCTTTCTGATTCTGATAAAGCCAAACTGACAATAAAAGTTGTGCTCTGAGCACATGGTGATCTCTCCCTCTGAAGCTATCAAAATAACATCACTAACTTTTAGTCTTCCTCGTATGGGAAAAATATCAACACCAGCACACTTTTAGGTACAATATTGGGTTACACATCTTAAATGAAGAACTGTATGTGTACCTGATAATATATGTGACCTTTGCTTAGTATAGAAGAAATATAAAATTAAAAAATACAAAATCACTTTTCTGTTTACTAATAATAGATAAAATCTCTTCCATTTTCTATACATGATAAATCAATTTCTGTGACACATAATCAAACATTTAGATTCATATCTTTAAACTCTGAGTAAATAGCTTATTATTTGTAATAATCTTTCTAAGTTCAGTTTCATTGATTTTTATAAGTTTTATGCAGCAGAATGGAACTCTATATACATACCATAAAGCAGTATTTTGTTCCAAGCTATGTTTTTGGGAGGGATTTTATGACAACTACAATAAAAACCAGAAATAAATGATAATCTGCAGAGTCAATATATACTAGATGGCTTTATGTAGCCCCTGGACTTCCAGGAATTTCAAAGCTTACTTAAAATTTTGAGGACAACAGATACAGAATTCTGAAAGGGCAATTATTATGAGAATTGCCTGACTCATACCAGAAAGTATTTTTACACATTTTAAGTTCTGACCAAAAAAACATTTTCAGGTTTTTCCTCAGGAAAATGATTAGAACAAAGAGGTATTGAAAGGTCTTAAAATGCACAGCTCTGAGAATGGAAAGGCAAAAAAAATCTATTCATGCAGAAACAAAATTGAATATTATACTTTGATCCACATCTATATGTGTGAACATGGGTAAATGTAATGGATGAGAGACCTAATAAGAAATGTTGCCCATGAGAATAAATTCTCTTCTTACTTTTTTTTTTTAAATTAAAAAAATTTTCACATTTATTTATTTTTGAGAGACGAGACAGAGTGCAAGCAGAGGAAGGGCAGAGAGAGAAAGAGACACAGAATCTGAATCAGACTCCAGGCTCTGAGCAAATGTTCAACAGAAAGCCTGATGTGGGGTTCGAACCCATGAACTGTGAGATCATGACTTGAGCTGAAGTTGGACACTTAATCAAATGAGCCACTCAGGTGCCCCTCTTCTTACTTTTTAAAAAAATGTTTATATATTTATTTTTGAGAGAGAGTGAGAGAATTCCAAGCAAGCTCTGCACTGTCTGTGCAGAACACAATGCGGGGCTTGATCTTGTGGAC
>NW_027531527.1:54182-57759 GCF_008692635.1 Crocuta crocuta
GACGCTGAGGTCATGACCTGAGCTAAAATCAAGAGTCAGATTGACTGAACCCCCAGGCACCCCAATAAGTTCTCTTCTTAATTTATTTAGTGTTACCCAAAGTAGACAGTAAAAGAAAGACTGATTGCAGATGTGGGCCATTTTCTATTAAATACCTAACGGCCCAGGGAAATCAGTATTATTAGACCGCTCGGCCACACTACCACATGGGAATCAGTATTCTTAAACATACACACACACATCCCTATGTGTTTGGGTATGGGTATACATATATTATACTTTTACATATCTTATATAAATATGCATGCTTATATAAATATGGGTATATATTACACTTTTAAATATACATATACATGTTTTTATAAATACACATATATTTAGGGTGCTTGGGTGTCTCAGTCTTTAAGCATCTGACTTTGGCTCAGGTCATGGTTTCATGGTTCATGAGTTCGAGCCCCACATTGGGTGAGCTCAAGCCCTGCTTTGAGTGAGCTCAAGCCTCACTTCAGGTGAGCTTGTGCCCCACTTTGAGTGAGCATGAACCCCATTTTAGGTGAGCCTTGCTTCTCTCTCTCTCTCTCTTTTTCTCTCCTCCCTCTCTCTTTCTCTCTCTGTGTCCCTCTTGAAATTCTTTCTGCCTCTCTCTTAGTTGCAGTACCCCCAAAATATACATATATACATATATTTATATACATATACAAAATATGTAACTATAACAACGTAGCTGTCACTACTATAACTTTAACTCTATCTATCATCTATCTATCATCTATCTATGTATATATGTATGTATGTATCTGTTTATCTATCTATCTATCTATCTATCATCTATCTATCTATCTATAACACCATAAAGAAAAAGAACTTGTCACACTTCTGAACTAGAGCTGATGAGATAATCACACCCAAATCTCAATGTTTCTCTCTGTACTTGTGCTGAGTTTAGTCTTTAAGGTATGTTTATCTTCACTGCATTTCTATTTCTCTAATCACTTCTGTTCCTGTTTTTTAACTTTGTATATCTTTGAATTGCAGTCAAGTTAAATTTCTACTAGAGCAAATACCCTTACTAATGCCTTATGCCAAAATGATTTTTATAAACTATTTCTAAAAATTTCTTTCAAGTTGTTGTGGGAAGTAGTATTACGAATCTCCCTATTTAAAGTAGGGTTTAAAAAAATATTTCTATCCAATCATTGTTTGTGAGAGTTCTCACCTTCCCCAGAAGATAAATAATCAATGATTGCTTCATATGTACAATTTTAAGACATTTTCCCAAGCTCAAGAGCTAGAGTTAAAAGTCTGTTACTTGCTATTCTGTAGTTTGGTTGTTTCACAATTTAACCTTAACTATATAGGCCATATTTAGACTCCAAAGGAGAGTTATAATTGCTTCCCTGGGTTAGTCCAATGATCCTGACAGCTCAATATTGTGTTTTGGACAGTAAAAGATTTTTTACTTGCTATAATTTTTACCAATGCTCAAGAACTTCTGGTACCCAACTACCTGATTGCAACACTTGTATAATTTTTTAGGGCTTTCTGACTGAATTTGTGACTGTAATTTTCTACTTAACTATTTTGTTTCTTCACTTTTATTTTCAGGTCTATGTTACTATCATACCTTCAACTGTAAGCCAACAATAAGCATATGGGCTTAAAAAACCACTTATAGGGATGTGAGGGCGATCTGGCTGCGACATCTGTCACCCCATTGATCGCCAGGGTTGATTCGGCTGATCTGGCTGGCTAGGCGGGTGTCCCCTTCCTCCCTCACCGCTCCATGTGTGTCCCTCCCGAAGCTGCGCGCTCGGTCGAAGAGGACGACCTTCCCCGCTAGAGGAGGACCGTTCCTCCTCAAGGGTATACGAGTAGCTGCGCTCCCCTGCTAGAACCTCCAAACAAACTCTCAAAACACCACTTATAGGAACATCACACATATGTGTATCACAACATACATAAACAAAATGATTCATGATTATGACAAAATGATGTACTTTCTCTATATTTGTAGCTCTTCTCAAGGTTACACTAATAGGGGCGCCTGGGTGGCTTGGTCAGTTGGGTGGCTCAGTCAGTTGGGAGTTTGACTTCAGCTCAGGTCATGATCTCACAGTTAGTGGGTTCAAGCCCCACGTCTGGCTCTNTTACTGCTTTGAAGAAACAAATTGCTTTGTTCTATTCCCATATTTGCATTTACTTAAATAATTTAAATAAAGAAAAATAAAACCAAAAAAAGGTAGAAATATGGGAACGAAGGGAAGAGAATGATGATAATAATAGTACCTTGTATTTTAGGACATGTAGTCATAATAAATGAAGAAATTTAGACTGTATGAAACAAAGATTTTGGATAATTCTTTTTTTTTTTAAGGTTTTTTATTTATTTCTAGGAGATAGAGACAGTGTGAGCAGGGGAGGGTCAGAGAGAGAGGGAGTCACAGACTGAAACAGGCTCCAGGCTCTGAGCTGGCAGNTTTGGCTCAGGTCATGATCTCACCACTCATGAGTTCAAGCCCTGCTTCGGTCTCTATGCTGACAGCTCAGATCCTGAAGCCTGCTTCAGATTCTGTGTCTCCCTCTCTCTCTGCCCCTCCCCCACTCACTCTCTGTTTTTCTCTCTCTCTTTCTCAAAAATAAATAAATGTTAAAGAAATTAAAAATAAATAAATAAACTTGTCTAAGAAATTAGCATATCAATTGGTTATTGGGCTAAAGATCTTGTAAGGGGACTCATAACTCTTTCAGGATAAAATCAGTTGACCCAAAGGAAATTCTTGCACCTTCTGTAGAAAGAAAAATAAAATCTGTAGAATTCTTTCCATCAGAAGATTTATATACAGATATAAAATCAAAATCAAAAACAAACAAACAAAAAACAAGAATAAGTTAAAGGATCTATGAAACNTACACATGATCTTAGCCAAAAGGCCAAGAAGTGATGGGTGATGGGCATGGAGGAGGGCACTTGTGGGGATGAGCACTGGGTGTTATATGGAAACCAACTTGATAATAAGCTATTAAAAAAAATAAATGAAAGACCTAAATGGGAGACAGTTTACCATCAAAATCCTAGAGGAGAACACAAGCAATATCTGCTTTGACCTCAGCCATAGCAGCTTCTTACTATATATGTCTCCAGAGATTAGGATTTGGAGAAAAGGGAGCCCTCTTGCACTGCTGGTAGGAATGCAAACTGGTGCAGCCACTCTGGTAAACAATATGGAGGTTCCTCAAAAAGGTAAAATAGAACTACCCCATGAACCACCAATTGCACTACTAAGTGTTTACCCAAAGGATTAAAAAATACTAATTTTAAGAGCTATATGCACCCTGATGTTTATAGCAGCATTATCTACAATAGCCAAATTATTGAAACAGCTTGAGTCCATATAGGCTATGTGTATGTATACATACACACACACACACACACACACACACATATATATCTACACATACACATAACCTATATATATATATATACACACACACACACACACACACATAGACATATATATCTACACATACACATAACCTATATATATATATATACACACACACACACACACACACATAG
>NW_027531527.1:57842-58244 GCF_008692635.1 Crocuta crocuta
ATTAGAGAGCTATGCTAAATGAAAGAAGTCAATCGGAGGAAGACAAATACATACGATTTTACTCGTGTGTGGAGTTTAAAAAACAAAACAAATGAACATAGAGGAAAAGAAAAAAGAGAAAGGCAAACCACAAAATATCTTCTTAATTATAGAGAAGAAACTGAGGGTTGCTGTATGGGAGGTGAGCAGGGGAATGGGTTAAATGGGTGATGGATAATCAGGAGCACATCTGTGGTGAGCACTGGGTGTTATATATAAGTTATGAATCACTAAATTCTATACCTGAAGCTAATATTACACTGTATGATAACTAACCTGAATTTAAATAAAAGCTGGAAACTAAAAAATGAAAAATAACAACAAATTAAAAAAAATACTGTATAAGAATAAGGAAAAACATCA
>NW_027531527.1:58316-65141 GCF_008692635.1 Crocuta crocuta
AACTGAAGGTTTCTGGAAAGAAAATCATCCACTTCCTTTTTTTTTTACGTTTACTTTTTATTTTGAGAGAGAGAGAGAGCATGAGCAAGGGTGGAGCAGAGAGAGGGAGAAAGAGAATCCTAAGGAAGTTCTGCACCGTCAGCACAAAACCTGACAACACAGGTCTTGATCTCATGAACCATGAGATCATGACCTGAGTCAAAATCAAGAATTGGACACTTAATTGACTAAGCCACCCAAATTCCCTTGACTAATTTTTAAAGTCTGAACACGTATACTTAGTTTATTATGGCAGAGGGGAATTAAGTTTGCAAATCCACTGGTATTAAAACTGGGAGATTGTCCTATATTATCCTAGTGGGCTCAATGCAATCACAAGGATCCTTAAATGTTGAATTGGGAGGTAAAAAAGCAGTCACTATCAGAGTAATGAAATATATTTTAAAAATTTAACTTCACTGACTTTGAAAATGGCAGTGAACCACAAGCAAAGAAATTTGGGCAACCTCCAGAAACCTGACAAGGCTTAGAAANCACAGCTTCCAGAGGGAATGTAACCCTGCCAACACCTTGACTTTAACCCAGTACCACCCATTTCAGATTTTTGAACTCCAGAACTGTAAGATAATATATTTACATTATTTTAATAAATAATATTTAGATGTATTGCATTTTCTTATCAGCAACAGGAATCTAATANCTTTGAACCTTATTAACAAAAAGGTAGAAAGCTAGAAAAAATACTTGTGACAACTGTGAAAAAAGGAACAACATATTTTATATATAAAGATTTAAAAATGTTTTTATGTTTATTTATTTTTGAGAGACAGAGGGTGAGCAAAGGAAGAAAAGAGAGAGAGGGAAACCCAGAATCTGAAGCAGGCTCCAGGCTCAGAGCTGTCAGCACAGAGCCTGACACAGGGCTCAAAGTCACAAACCGTGAGATCATGACCTGAGCCAAAGTCGGATGCTTAACCGACTGAGCCACCCAGGTGCTCCTATAAAGATTTTTAAAAAATGTTTAAGGTTTATTTATTTTTGAGAGAGAGAGAGACATAACATGAGCAGGGAAAGGGCAGAGAGAGGAGATACAGAATCTGAAGCAGGCTCCAGGCTCTCAGCTGTCAGCACAGAGCCCAGTGCGAGACTCAAATTCACCAAGCGTGATATCATGTCCTGAGCTGAAGACGCTTAACCAATTGAGCCATCCAGGCGCCTCAATATATAAAGATTTATATTAAATCCAAACATTCTCAAGAGAAAAAATATGTGAATCACATGGATTGGCAACTATAAAAGGAAAATAAAATTATATTTTTTAAAGTTCACTAAAAGAATTAGTGAAATTAGGTCATTTTGCATAGTGATTAAAAGTCTGGGTTCTTTCAGAAAAGGAACAGCAAATAAGCTAAAGCCAGCAGAATAAGGGAAATAATAAAAATTAGAGCAGAAATAGATGATATAGAAACAAAATAAATCAGTAGAACAGATCAATGAAACTAAAAGCTGATTTTTTGAAATACTTAATAAATTGATAAATCCCTAGCCAGATTTATCAAAACAAAAAGAGAAAGGGGCCAAATATATAAAATCATGAATGAAAGAGGGGTGATCACAACCAACACCACAGAAATACAATTACAAAAGAATATTATAAAAATTGTATGACAACAAATTGGGCAATCTGAAAGAATTGGATACATTCCTAGAAACAAACTACCAAAACTAAAAAAGGAAGAAATAGAAATTTTGAACAGACCCATAGCCAAGAAAAAAATTGAAGCAGTAATCAGAAATCTCCCAAGGAACAAAAATCTAGGGCCAGATGGCTTCCCAGAGGAATTTTACCAAACATTTAAAGAGGAGTTAACATGTATTCTTCTCAAATAGTTCCAAAAATTAGAAATGGGAGGAAAACTTCCCAACTCATTTTAGGAGGCCAGCATTACCTTGATTCCAAAACACGACAAAGATTCCAATTACAAGGAGAATTCAGCCCAATATCCTTGATGAACATGTATGCAAAAATTTCAATAAGATACTAGCAAATCAGATTCAACAATACATTAAAATAATTATTCACCATGATCAAGTGGGATTTAGTCCTGGGCTGGAGGGCTAGTTCAATATCCACAAATTAATCAATGTGATAAATCACAGTAATAAAAGGAAGGATAAGAGTGACGAGATTCTCTCAATATACACAGAAAAAACATTTGGCAAAACACAGCATGCTTTCTTGATAAAAACCCTCAACAAAGTAGTGATAGAGGGAACATATCTTAGCATAATAAAGGCTGTATGTGAAAGATCCATAGCTAATGTCATCCTCAATGGGGAAAAACTGACAGCTTTTCCTGTACAGTCAAGAAGAAGACTGGGATACCCACTCCCACTATTGTTATTTAACCTAGTACTAGAAGTCCTAGCCTCAGAATCAGACAAGAATAATAAATAAAAGGCATCCAAATAGTCAAAGAAGTCAAACATTAACTTTTTGCAAATGACATGATACTCTATGCAGAAAATCTGAAAAACTCCACCAAAAACTTGCAAGAACTAATACATGAATTTAGCAAAGTTGCAGGATATAAAATCAATGTACAGAAATCTATTGCATTTCTATACACCAATAATGAAGCAGTAGAAACAGAAATCAAGGACTTGATCCCATTTACAGTTGCACAAAATACCATAAAATACCTAGGAATAAATGTAACCAAAGAGGTAAAATATATGTATGCTGAAAACTATAGAAAGCTTATGAAAGAAATTGAAGGGGACACCGAGAAATGGAAAAACATTCCATACTCATGGATTGGAAGAAAACATTGTTAAAATGTCTACATCACCCAAAGCAGTTTACACATTTAACGAAATCTCTATTAATATGCCACCAGCATTTTTCACAGGGCTGTAACAAGCAATCCTCAACTTTATGTGAAACCAGAAAAGAATCTGAATAGTCAAAACAATCTTGAAAAAGAAAACAAAGCTGGAGGCATCACTTTCCAAACTTCAAGCTTTATTGCCAACCTGTAGTGATCAAATATTTATGGTAATGGTAAACAAACAAACACATATAGAAATAGAACAGATTAGAAAACCCAGAAAGGGACCCACAACCCTGTAAGCAACTAACATTTGACAAAGTGGGAAAGAATATCTAATGAAAAAAAGGCAGTCTCTTCAATAAATTGTGATGAGCAACCTGTACAGCAACATGTAGAATGAAACTGGACAAATTTCTTACACCATACACAAAAATAAATTCAAAATGTATGAAAGACCTAAATATGAGATGGGAAACCATCAGAATCCTAGAGGAGAATACAGGCATCAACCTCTTTGATCTAGGCATGAAAACTTCTTTCTAGACACGTCTCCAGAGGCAAGGAAAACAAAAACAGAAATGAACAATTGGGATTTCATCAAGGTAAAAACTTCTACACAGCAAACGACATAATCAACAAAAGTAAAAGGCAACCTTTGGAATGGGAGAAGATATTTGCAAATCTGATGAAAGAATCCGTATCCAAAATCTATAAAGAACTTATCAAACTCAACACCCAATAAACAAATAATCCAGTTAAGAAATCGGCAGAAGACATGAATAAACCTTTTTCCATAGAAGACATTCAGATGGCCAAAATACACATGAAAATATGCTCAACACCACTCATCATCAGGGAACTACCAATCAAAACTATAATGAAATATCATCTCACATCTGTCAGAATGTTTAAAATTAACAACGCAGGGAACAATAGATGCTGGCAAGGAAGCAGAGAAAGGGGGACCCTCTCACACTGTTGGTGGGTATACAAACTGGTGTAGCTACCCTGGAAAACAGTATGGATGTTCCTCAAAAATTTAAAAATTGTATTACTAGGTATTTGTCTAAATTATGTATATGTATGTATATGTATGCATGTGTGTATATGTATATATACTAAAATATTACTCAACCATAAAAGGAATGAAATGTTGCCATTGCAGTGATGTCGATGGAGTTAGAGTGTATTATGCTAAATGTACTAAGCTAGTTAGAGAAAGGCAAATACCATATGATTTCACTCATATGTGGAATTTATGAGGCAAAATAGATGAATGTAGGAGAAGGAGAAAAAAAAGACAGAGGAGCAAACCATAATAGATTCTTAATGTTAGAGAACAAACTTTGGGTTGCTTGAGGGGAGGTGGGTAAGGGAATTGGCTATTTGGGTGATAGGTGTTAATGAGGGCATTTGTTATTTTGAGCACAGGGTGTTATATGTAAGTGATGAACCACTAAATTCTACTCCTAAAAACAATATTACACTATAAGTTAACTAGCTAGAATTAAATAAAATTTTGGAGGGAAAAAAAGAGTCTGGACTCTGGAATCAGACTTTGTATGATGAAATCTAGCTCTGTCACTTAAAGTCTGTATGATCTAGCATAGATAACCTAACCTCTCTGTCTCAATTTTTCACCTATAATGTAAGTTTAAACAATAATGTTTTCATATACTGATGTGAGGAATGAATAAATAAATCTCTGAAAAATGTTCCTGGTTCATGTAAATAATAAAAACTCTAGCTATTAGCTGTTTTTTTTTTTTTTGGTCAAATGGGAACAATTAAAATTATAATATAGAGAAGGTACACAGACACAGATTTAGAAAGGGAATAAGACATGTATTCTCATCTACTGGTTTTGGGAATTTAATTTGTTCAGTGTTTATGAAGACAAGCTAGAGATATGCATCAAATATCTTCCAACATAGAAAAAATGGAATTGTATCTTAACTCAGTCATTAATATAATGTTTTCTTTAATGGGTGATTGGATGAACAGTATTATATCCATATAATGGAATACTAGTCAGCAATAATACAGAACCAACTGCTGATTCATGTAACAACGTGGGTAGATCTCAAATAATTATACTATGTGGGAAAAAACGCCAGTCACAAATGTTATATACTGTGTGATTCCATTTATATGCAATTCTATTTATATGAAAAATAATTATAAAGATAGATAGTAGGTCAATGGTTTCCAGAGCTTAAGGGTGCAAGGAGGGTCTGCTACAAGAAAGCAGTAATTGTATTAGAATTACAAGGATGTATGTATATATTAAAGTTATAAAAATTGTACACCAAAATAAGCAAGTATTACTATATGTAAATTTTCTAAAAAATAATCAAATTTAACCTTGTTTTTGAAAATACTTAGTAGCATAAGAAATGCTTTTAATCCAATATCAGGTGACCAAATATAATATAGAATTGTATTTATAATTTAATTCTAAATGTTTACTATGTGTCATGCATTGCTGTTTACTTTGCATGTATATTTGATTTAATCTGTCTCATTTTTAACTATCATGCTGTACAACCACTGTGTCAAGAATATATGTTTCTAGGGTTTTACATAATTGGAAACAGTAATATGGAAAAAAAAAAGCACTACAGGGGCGCCTGGGTAGCTTAGTCGGTTAAGCGTCTGACTTTCGCTTAGGTCATGATCTCGCGGTTCGTGGGTTCGAGCCCCATGTCGGGCTCTGTGCTGACTGCCAGCTCAGAGCCTGGAGCCTNCTACCTCATCTGTTTTTCTTAAATCAAATGGATAATATATATGTAGTGTTCAGAAGTTTGCTTGGCACATAATATTTATGTAATAAATATCAGTGGTTAGTAGTTCAGGGATTTCAGGAAAAGGTTCGTAGAAGTTTCAAAAATAGGGATAATGAATAGCTTATTGTATCACATTCCATTTAATGTATTTAGCATAGTTTATATGGTTCATAATTAATGAACATTTGTGTTGTTTTCAGCTTTTTTCCATTACAAATAATGCTGCAATATACCTTTTTGGTGGAAATATGCTTGTAATTGGCTCATAATTTATTTGTATCTTCACTATTAATAGATAATGTCAATGTATTTTCAAGGTGGTTGCATAAATTTATATTCCCACCAGGAGTTCATGGGAGTTCCAGTTGCTCAGTATCTTAGACAACCATAATATTGTTGGTCTTTTTTCTCTTATGCCATTCTGATAGGTATGTAATTGAATTCATTCAGATTTCAATTTATGTTACTCTGATTGTTAACATCTTTTTTACATCCTTTCCATGTATAGTGGCCACTTGAACATACTTATTTATTTTTTTAAATAGTTTATTGTCAAGTTGGTTTCCATGTAACACTCAGTGCTCATCCCCACAAGTGCCCTCCTCCATGCCCATCACCTCCCTTCCTCTCCCCCCCCACCCCTTTCAGCCTTCAGTTTGTTCTGGGCATTCAAGAGTCTCTCATGGTTTGCCTCCCTCCCTCTCTCCTACTATTTTTCCCCTTCTTCTCCCCCACGGTCCTCCATTAAGTTCCTCCTGAACATACTTATTTTTAAATAATTATTCAAATCTGTTGCCCATAGTTTTTACTAGGTTGGCTCAATTTTTCTTACTGGTGTGTAGTTTTCATATGTTCCACGTATGTAACTTTGTTGCTTATATTTTTCCCTACTCTGGCTCTCCTTTTCACTATCCAAATGATGCATTTCAATAAAGGGAAATTGTTATTCTAATATAATTCAAATTATCAGTTTATTCCTTTGTTGCTATTGCTTTTTCTGCCGTGTTTGAGAGATTTTATGGAATATTATGAAGGTATAAACTTATCTTCTAGACCCACCTTTTATTGTTTTGTCTTTCATATTTAGATCTATAATCGACCTGGAATTTATTTTTGTGTATAGTATGAAGTACGTGTTTTTCCTTTGTAGATATATTTTTATTTAAAATCTCTTTATTTTTACTTTCAATTTCCTTTTAAGGTAG
>NW_027531527.1:65299-90930 GCF_008692635.1 Crocuta crocuta
ACATTGTTGCCTTATCTACTGCTTTGTAGTCTTCTTTGTGTATCTGAATTAGACATCAAATGTTTTTTTTAGCTTGAAAAACTTCCCTTAGGGTATACTCTAACATAAATTTGTAGGGACTAAATTATCTCAGATTGTATTTATTGATAAAACGTACTATTCCATCCTTCTTTTCAAGTGATATTTTTAATGAATATAGAATTCTGTGCTGACAGGCTTTTCTTTTGATTGCTTCAGAGATTTAATTGCACTCTATTTTAGCCACCATTGTTTCTGATGAGAAGTTCAGCATTGATATTCCTGTTCTTTTTATTACACATTTTCTTATAAAATAAATGGCTCTTTAAGGGAAACATAACATTATTGTAAAGTGAAGTTGATATCAAATGGAAAAGTAAAATGTATAGCAATACCACAAAGGATAGGGAGTGGTAATGGAATTAAAACGTTTTAAGATTCTTATACTTGTAAAATGTACAATTGAAGTGCAAAGTGATCAAATTTAATTCTAAGTAGGCTTTGGTACCAATGTATATTGTAATCCTCAGAGCAAAAGTTAAAGCCTAACAATAAGAAGAATTATAATATAAAAACAACATAGGAAATAAAATGAAATAATGTACAAAGTAGTAGACACCCAAAAGAAAACAAAATTAGAGTAATGAAAGAAAGAAAAAGCTAAATACATTAGACAAATAAAAATATGGTAGACTTGAAGTCACTATGTCAATTATTGCATCAAAGACAAATGAATCAAGCACACTAATTAAGACATGTCTTTAGGGGTGCCTGGGTGGCTCAGTTGGTTAAGCGTCGGACTTCTGCTCAGGTCATGATCTCACAGTTCGTGGGTTCGAGCCCTGTGTCGGGCTCTGTGCTGACAGCTAGCTCAGAGCCTGGAGACTGCTTCGGATTCTGTATCTCTCTTTCTCGCTCTCGCTCTCTCTCTCTGACCTTCCCCTTCTCACGCTGTCCCTCTCTTGCTCTCAGAAATAAATAATACATTTAAAAAATAATTTAAAAAGACATACGTCTTTATTGAATAAAAAATAAGACTTTACTGTATGTTGTTTAAAAGACATACACTCTAGATATAAAAACAAAGTGAATTAAAAGTAAAAATAAAAAAGGGAGAAAGTATTACTTTCAGTATAAACAGAAAAATTTATACTGATGAAAAGTGTCGTTTGAATAGGAGCACATCAACATACTAAATGTTTTTTTAGCTACCAAAGATCTTCAAAACACTTTAAACATAAGAAAAATAAAGAAAAAATTTAAAGCCATTATTATATTTGGAGATTTTATCATCTACCTCTCTCAGTTATTGATATAACAGGTAGATATAAACTTATAAAGTGTATAGAAGTCTTGAATAACACTAACAAATAATCTGAATTTATTGATATATATAGAAACCTGGAAAAATAACCTGTGTTGAAATTAAGCAATATACTTCTGAACAACCAATAGGTCAATGAAGAAATCTAAAGGGAAATTTTAAAAAATCTTGAAAGAGCAAAAGTTGAAAGGCAAATTACTAATATTTATGAGATGTAGCAAATACAGATCTAAGAGCAAAGTTTATAACAATAAAAACCTACATGAAGGAGGTGCCTGAGTGGCTAAGTCATCTCATTAGCATCTGATAAGCTAATTAGCATCTCATAAGCATCTGATTCTTGCTTTCGGCTCAGGTCATGATCTCACAGTTTGTGAGTTCAAGCCCTGCATCAGGCTCTGTGCTGACATCATAGATCCTGCTTGGGATTTTCTCTCTCTCTCTCTCTCTCTTTCTCTCTCCTTCACTCATGCTGTCTGTTTCTCTCAAAACAAACAAACAAACAAACCGACATGAATAAAAAGAAAGATCACAAATAAACTAACTTTATGCCTCAAGGAACTAGAAAAAGAACAAAGAACCCAAATTTAGCAGAAAGAAGGAAATAACAAATATCAAAGTAGAACTAAATGAAATGGAGACCAGAAAAATAATAGAAAAGATTGATGAAACTAAAAACTGTGTGTATTTTTTTTAAGATAAACAAAATTGACAAAATTTTAGGTACACTAATTCATAAACAAAAGGATCCTAGTAAAGTAAGAAATAAAAGAGGAAACATTATACTGATATCACAGAAATATAAAGGATCATTGTGACTACTATGAACAATTGATATATCAGCAAATTGGGTACCCTAGAAGTAAGGCTTATTTCCTAGAAACTTATAAGCTACCAAGACAGAATCATGAAGAAATACAAAATTTGTACAGACCAAAATTGAATAAGGAAATTCAATCAGTAACCAAAAACTTCCAAACAGAAAAACCCAGGACCAGATGGTTATTGGTAAATTCTATTAAACACTTAAATAATTAATGTTGGAGTGCTTGGGCAGCTCATTTAGTTGATCATATGACTCAATCTCAGCTTAGGTCACGCTCCCAGGGTCATGGGATCCAGCCCCACATCGAGTCCCACACTGAGCATGAAGCCTGCTTATGATTCTCTCTCTCTCCCTCTGTCCCTCTCCCTTGCTCACATACTTTCTCTCTCGCGCTGAAAAAAAATAAATTTCATGTCAATCCTTCTCAAACTTTTCCAGAAAACTGAAAAGGAAACATTCCCAAACTCATTTTACAAAGCCAGCATTACCCTGATACCAAGGACAGATAAAAACACCACAAAAAAGAAAAGCATAGACCATTATTCCTGATGAATATAGATGCATAGATATTTGCAAACATTCTCACTAAAACATTAGCAAATTAAAATCAACAGCACATTCAAAAGATTATCCACCACAATCGAGTGAGATTTTTCCCTGGGATGCAAGTATGGCTCAACATATATATATCAACAGATGTGATACGCCACATTAATATAATGAAAAATACAAAACATAGGATCATCTCAACAGATGCAGAAAACATAATATAACATCTTTTTATGATAAAAAATTCTCAACAAATTGAGTCTAGAAGGGATATACCTCAACGCAATAAAGGCCATATATGACGACCCATAGCCAATATCATACTCAATGATGAAAGACTGAAAGCTTGTTCTGTAAGATTAGTAACAAGACTTGGATCCTAAGTAGGATCACTCCTACTTAATACAGTGATAGATGTCCTAGCTAGAGCAAATCAGGAAAGACAAAGAAATAAAGGGAATCTAGGGGTGCCTGGGTGGCTCAGTTGGTTAAGTGTCCAACTTTTGCATAGGTCATGATCTCACAGTTCTTGGGTTTGAGCCTTCCATCAGGCTCTGTGCTGACAGCTAGGAGTCTGGAGCCTGCTTTGGATTCTCTGTCTCCCTCTCTCTCTGCCCTTCCAGCACTCATGCTCTGTCTTTCTCTCTCCCTCAAAAATAAATAAAAACATTATTTAAAAATTAAAAAAAAAAAAGGGAATCTAACCTGGAGAAGTAAAATTGTCTCTTTTTTGCACATGTTGTGATATTTTATATAGAAAATCCTAAAGACACCACCATAAAACTGCCAGAACTAATAAACAAATTCAGTGAAGTTGCAGGATGCAAAATCATCATTAGAAAAGAGTTGTGTTCCTATTTACTATTTATCTGGAATTTTTAAAAAATATCATTCAAATAACATGAAAAATATAAAATAGGAATAAATTTAATTAAGGAGATCAAAGAGCTTTACACTAAAAATTGCAAGACTTCAATAGCAAAAATTGAAGACTCAAGTAAATGGAATGATATCTTGTGTTCACGGATTAGAAGAATTAATGTTGTTAAAAAGCTCATATTACCCAAAAGTATTTCTAGATTCAATGAAATCACTATCAAAATTCCAAAAATTTTATGAAATTTTTCTCATAAAAAGAAAAATAGAGGGGCTCCTGGGTGGCTCAGTCGTTAAGTGTCTGATTTCAGCTCAGGTCATGATCTTGCAGTTCATGGGTTCAAGCCCCACATCGGGCTGTGTGCTGACAGTTAGCTCAGAGCATGAAGCCTGTTTCAAATTCTGTATCTCTGACCCTCCCTTGCTCATGCTCTCTCTCTCTATCTCTCTCAGAAATAAATAAAAATTTTTCAAAAAGAAAGAAAAATAGATTCTAAAATTTGTATGGATCACAAAAGACTCCAAATGGCCAAAATGATTTTGAGAATGAAGAGCAAAGCTACAGGCATCACTTTTCATATTTTAAATAATATTACAAAGCTATAGTAATCGAAACAGTATGAAATCAACATAAAAAAAAAACAGAGACCAAAGGAAAAGAATAAGAAACCTAGTAATAAACATCTTGTCAAGTATACTCAAGTAATATTTGATAAGGGAGCCATGAATCCTCAACAGGCCAAGAATAATTTCTTCAATAAATGGTGTTGGGAAAATGTGATAACCTAATGCAGAAAAATGAATTCAGAACTCTATCTTACACAACTAGCAAAAATGAACTAAAAATGGGGGCACCTGGGTGGCTTAGTCGGTTAAGCGTCTGACTTTCGCTTAGGTCATGATCTCGCGGTTCGTGGGTTCGAGCCCCGCGTCGGGCTCTGTGCTGACTGCCAGCTCAGAGCCTGGAGCCTGTTTCAGTCTGTGACTCCCTCTCTCTCTGACCCTCCCCTGCTCACGCTGTCTCTCTCTCCTAGAAATAAATAAAACATTTAAAAAAAAAAATGAACTAAAAATGGATTAAAAAGCATATTTAAGGGGAGCCTGGGTGGCTTATTATGTTGTGCCCAAATCTTAATTTCAGCTCAGGTCAAGATCTCATAGTTCATGAGTTTGAGCCCCATGTAAGGCTCTGCACTAACATGGAACCCGGTTAGGATTCTCTCTATCCTGATTCTCTGCCCCTTCCCCACTTGCTCTCTCTCTCTTTCTCAAAAATAAAAAATAAACTTAAAAAAAGACTTGTATCAAAGACCTGAATCCAACCTGTAGTAGAAGAAAATGCTGGGGAAAAAATCACTTTGACAATGTTTTTGGCAGTGATTTTCTGGATATGACACCAAAAGCACTTGCAACAAAAGCAAAAGTAAATAAATGAAGGTACAACAAACTAAAATGATTCTTCACAATAAAAGAAACAATTAACAAAATGGAAAGGCATCAATGGAATGGAAGAAAATATTTACAAATCATACACCTGAGAAGGGGTTAATATTCAAAATATATAAAGGTTTCATACAACTCAATAGTATTAAAAAACTGATTAAAAAATTAGCAGAGGAACTGAGTAGACATTTTTTCCCAAAGAAGACATATGAATGGCCAACAAGTTGCCATAAAAGTTGCCTAACAACAGTAATCTATCAAGGGAGTATAAATCAAAACCACAATGAAACATCATGTTACTCTTGTCAGAATGGGTAACATCAAAAAGATGAAAGATTTCAAATGCTCATGAAGGCATGGAGTTGGAGATAAAGGAATCCTACTGCACTGTTGATGAGAATACAAACTGGTATATCCACTATAAAAAACAGTGTGAAGTTTCCCCAAAAATTAAAATGAAAAAGATCCAAATAAATAAAATCACAAAGAAGGAAGGAGAAATAACAACTAACAGCACAGAAAAACAAGCAATTATAAGAGAATTTTATGGAAAACATAATGCCAAAAACTTGCACAATCTGGAAGAAATGAATAAATTCTTAGAAACATATAAACTACCAAAACTGAAACAGTAAGAAAGAGAAAACTTGAAAAACCTGATAGCCAGCAAAGAAATGGAATCAGTAATCAACAAACTCCCAAAAGAATGAATGTCCAGACCCAGATGACATCACTTGCAAATTCTACTAAACATTTAAAGATGAGTTAATATCTGTTCTTCTCAAACTATTTCAAAACAGACAAAAAGAAAATGGAAGACTTCCAAATTCATCCCATGTGGCCAGAATTACCCTGATACTAAAACCAGATAAAGACTCAACTAAAAAAGAGAATTACAGGCCAATAATCCTAATGAACATGGATGGAAAAAATGTTTATGTATTTATTTTGAGAAAAGAGAAGGGGGGGGCAAAGAGAGAGGGAAAGCGAGAGAATCCCAGAATTCCAAGCAGGCTTCACACTGTCAGTGCAGAGCCCTATGTGAGGCTCGATCTCATGAACCATGAGATCATGACCTGACCCAAAATCAGGAGTTTGACACTCAACCAACTGAGCCACCCAGGCACCCTGGATGCAAAAATTCTTAATAAAATACTATCAAACCATATTTTTAATGAATTGTTGAGATACATTAAAAATTATTCACTATGATCAAGTGGGATTTATTGGTGGGCTGCAAAGGGGGTCTACATTTGCAAATCAATCATGATACACCACATTAATAAAAGGAAGGATAAGAACCATATAAGTCTTTCAATAGATGCAGAAAAAGCATTTCAAAAGTACATCCATTTGTGATAACAAACCTTAACAAGGTAGGGTTAGAGAGAACCCATCTCAACTTAATAAAGGCTAATATACTCCTCGATGGGGTAGAAATTGAAAGCTTTTCCTCTACAGTCAGGTAAAAGACAGGAATATCCACTTTCATGACAGTTATTTAACATGTTATTTAACATAGTACCAGAAGTCCTAGTCCCAGAAATCAGACAACCAAAAGAAATAAAAGGCATCCAAAGAGAGAAAAAAAGAAGTCAAACTTTCGCTATTTGCAGATGACATAATACTATGTATAGAAAAACCCAAAAAACTCCACCAAAAAAATTTCTAGAACTGATACATGACTTCAGCAAAGTCAGAGGATACAAAATCAACATACAGAAATCTCTTGCATTTCTATACACTAATAATGAAACAGCAGAAAGAGAAATTAGGGTATCAATCCTATTTACAATTGCACCAAAACCCATAAGTTATCTAAGAATAAACTTAACCAAAGAGATGAAAGATCTGTACTCTGAAAACTATAAAACACTTATAAAAGAAAATGAAAATGACTGAAAGATATGGAAAGACATGCCATGCTCATGGATTTGAAGAACAAATATTCTTAAAATATCTATACCACCCAAAGCAAACTACACATTTAATGCAATCTTTATAAAAATAACAGTAGCATTTTTCACAGAGCTAGAAGAAATAATCTTCAAATTTGTATGGAACCTCAAAAGACACTGAATAAAGAAAGCAATCTTGAATAACAAAGCAAAGCTGTAGACATGATGTTCTGGACTTCAAGTCATATTACAAGTTGTAGTAATTGAGACTCTATTGTACTGGCAGAAAAACAGACACATAAATCAATGGAACAGAATAGAGAACTCAGAAAAAGACCTACAGCTCTGTGGTCAACTACTCTTTGACAAAGCAGGAAGAATATGCAATGGAAAAAAAAGACAGTATCTTCAACAAGTGGTGTTGGAAAAACTGGACAGCAACATAGAAAGGAATAAAACTGGACCACTTTTTTACACCATACACAAAAATAAATTCAAAATTGATGAAAGACCTAAATGTGAGGCCGGAAACCATAAAAATCCTGGAGGAGAACATGGCAGTAACCTCTTTGACATTGTCCATAGCAACTTCTTACTAGATATGTCTCCTGAGGCAAGGGAAACAAAAGCAAAAATGAACTATTGGGAATTCATCAAAATAAAAATCTTCTGCATAGAGAACAAAACAATCAACAAAACAAAAAGGACAACCTACAGTATGAGAGAAAATATTTTCAAGTGACATATCTCATTAAGTGTTAGTGTCCAAAATATACTGAAAAACTAAAGCTCAATGCCCAAGAAATGAATAATTCAATTAAAAAATGGGCCAAATATATGACTAGACATTTTTACAATGAAGACATACAGATAGCCAACAGACACATGATAAGAAGCTCAACATCACTCATCATTGGGAAACTACAAACAAAACTACAATGAGATATCACCTCACATCTGTCAGAATAGCTAAAATCAACATCACAAGAAACGACAGATATTGGTGAGGACATTGAGAAAGGGGAAATCTTTTGTACTGTTGCTGGGAATGCAGAGTGGTGCAGCCTCTTGGGAAAACAGTATAGAGATTCCTCCAAAAATTAAAAGTTGATGGGGCGCCTGGGTGGCTTAGTCGGTTAAACGTCCGACTTTCGCTTAGGTCATGATCTTGCGGTTCGTGGGTTCGAGCCCCGCGTCGGGCTCTGTGCTGACTGCCAGCTCAGAGCCTGGAGCCTATTTCAGAGTCTGTATCTCCCTCTCTCTCTGACCCTCCCCTGCTCACACTGTCTCTCTCTCTCCTAGAAATAAATAAAAAATATTAAAAAAAAAAAGTTGAAATACCCTATGTTCCAGCAATTGCACTACTAGGTTTTACCCAAAAAATACAAAAATACTAATTCAAAGGAACAAAGGCACCCCAATATTTATAGCACTATTATTTACAATAGCCAAATTATGGAAAACCCAAGTGTTCATCAGCTGATGAATGGACAAAGTAGTGGTGTACATATAATGGAATATTAATCAGCAATAACTATTTGTAATGATGTGGATAAAACTAGGGAGTATTATGCAACTGAAATAAATAAGTCAGATAAAGATGAATACTCTTATCATTTCACTTATATGTAGAATTTAAGAAACAAAACAAATGAGCAAAGAAAAAAGAGAGAAAGGCAAACCATGAAGCAGACTCTTAAGTATAGAGAATAAACTGATGGTGACCAGAGAGGTTGTGGGTGGGTGGATGAGTTAAATAGGTGATGGGGATTGAAGAGTGCACTTGTGATAAGCACGGGGTGTTTTATAGAAGTGTTGAATCACTATACAGTACACCTGAAACTATTATTACACAGTATATTAACTAACTGTAATTTAAATAAAAACTTTTAAAAAAATAGTAGAACCACCAGTAATTCCACTTCTGAGTATATACCCCCTGGAATTGATTTCAGGATTTCATAGAGATATCTGCAGTCTCATGTTGACTGCAGTATTAGGTACAGTAGCCAAAATATAAAAACAACCTAAGTGTCCATCAATTGATGAATGGATAAAGAAGATGTATATGTATATGCATATGTATAATCACACATGTACACACACAATGGAATATTATTCAGTCATAAGAGAAAAAAGGAAATCTTGCCATTTGTAACAACTTGGATGAAACTTGAGTACATTATAATAAATGAAATAAGTGAGAGAAAGACAAATAATGTATGATATCATTTATAAGCAGAATCTAACAATGTTGAAGTCAAAGAAACAGAGTAGAATAATGATTGCCAGAGCTTGAAGGACCTGTGCAGATATTGCTCAGGGTACAAACTTACAGTTATAAAATTAACAAAATCTGTAGATGCAATGTATAGCACAGCAATTATACCTAATAATACTACATCATATACTTAAATGTTGCCAATAGAGTAGAACTTGCATTTTCTCAGCACAAAAAGAAACAGTAATTGTGTGACAGAATGGTGCTGTTAGCTAATACTCTGTTGAAAATCATTATACAATATGTAAATGTATCAAATCAACATGTACATCTCAAGCTTATGTTTTGTGTCAATTATATATCAAACTGGCAGAAAAAGAAAAATAGAAAAGAATGAATTGCTGAAATGCACAATAAGATGTATTAATTTCATAAATGTTATATTGAGTGAAAATGCCCCAATATAAAAGAAAGCATACAAAATGTATTCATTTAAAACAGTGTGGAGGTTCCTCAAAAAAATTAACAATAGAACTCCCCTATGACCCAGCAATAGCACTTCTAGTAATTTACCCAAGGGATCCAGGAGTGCTGATGCATAGGGGCACATGTACCCCAATGTTCAGAGCAGCACTCTCAACAATAGCCAAAACATGGAAAGAGCCTAAGTGTCCATCAACTGACAAATGGATCAAGATGTGGTTCATCTATACAATGGAATGCTACATGGCAATGAGAAAGAATGAAAAATGGCCATGTGTAGCAACATGGATGGACCATGTTATGCTGGGTGTTATGCTGAGAGAAATGTCAGGCAGAGAAGGACAGCTACCATATGTTTGCACGTATAGGAGGATTAGGAGGAACCTAACGGAGGACCATGGGGGAGAAGAAAGGAGTAAGTAAGGGGGGAGAGGGAGGGAGGCAAACCATGAGAGACTCTTGAATGTTGAGAACAAACTGAGGACTGATTGGTATGGGGGAGAGGGGAAGCAGGGGGATGGGCATGGGGGAGGGCACTTGTGGGGATGAGCACTGGGTGTTATATGGAAACCAACTTGACAATAAACTATTTTTTAAAATAAATAAAAACAAACAAAGAAACAAAATGTATTAGTTTACTTACATAAAGATAATTTAATTAACGTTCATACATATCAGATCAAGGGTTGCCTCAGGTAGGGATGGGACTAGAGCAAGAAATTGACCGTAAAGAGCATGGGGGAACTTTCTTGCAGTTATGAGAATGTTCTGTGTTCTGTATTCTGTTTTGGATGATTATAGAAGTGTATCAAGTAGAAAAAATTTGCCGAACCTTGCAGTTAACATATTTACATTTTTTACAGTTCATATTAAAATGAAATGTATTTATTAGAAAAAAAGTTTTCATAATGTTTCAAGAGAAATTTCTGCAAGAANACCTTGATAAAATAAGTGTTTTTACACTTGTTAGTTGGAGATTTACACAACTTGGGGAGTAGCTTTAGGGATAAATTGCTGGGAAAAACATAGATAAGCAGAGAGAGGAAAAGAGAGAGAGAGAGGGAGAAAGTAAGGGAGAGGAAGGGAAGAAAGGTTGAGAGAGAAGGTAGATAGTTAACTATGGGCACAAGAAAATAACTACATGGGAAAGGAACAATAAAATATATTCCATGGCTCAGACATTAATAGCATTTAGAAAGTCATAACATGTAGGGGTGCCTGGGTGGCTCAGTCTGTTAAGCAGTCTACTTCGGCTCAGGTCATGATCTTGCAGTTTGTGAGTTCAGAGCCCCGCGTTAGGCTCTGTGCTGACAGCTCAGAGCCTGGAGCCTGCTTCAGATTCTGTGTCTCCTTCTCTCTCTGCCATTCCCCTGTTCACACTCTGTCTTTCTGTCTCTCAAAAATAAATAAACACTAAAAAAAGAGAAAGTCATAACATGTAAACATTAACAATTCAACTTACCAAAATAATATAACTATATTGAGGGATTGGGAAATAGAGAAGTATTGTGTGGGAGGGGGGAAAGTGAGTGTGTGTGAAAGAATAACTGTGTTTTAGTTTTCTATTGCTCACCTAAAAAGTAATTACTACAAATTTAGCAACTTACAGTGGTTTTAAAAAGATTAACAGTTCTATAGGTTAGAAATCTTATATGGATCTCATGGGGCCAAAATCTGCATGCCAACAGGGCTGAACTCCCTTCTAGAGGCTCTAAGGGAGAATCTGTTTTCATAATTATTCAAATTTCTTGTGGCTCATTATATGACTGATGTTTGTTTCCTTACTGGGTGTCAATTGAGGGTTGTTTCCATTTTCTAGAGACTGTTTTTATTCCTTGGCTCAGGTCCCCCTTCCTTCATCTTCAAAGATGACAATTACAGGCTTAGTCTCTCTCAAGTCACATATCTCCGTGACACACAGTTTCCAGGGATTGAAGTGTGAAATTCTTTAGAGGAGCATTCTTTTGCTTACCACAAACTAAATCTTTATTGTCCTTTTTCAGACATTAATACATAATGTATAAAACTGGGCAACTCTGATTATTCTCTTTTGCCACAAAGGGAGAGATGGTGGCATTCAGAAGTGCCTAGCTAATACTAGCCTTTCACATTTCTGCAGAAATTTCAGGACCAAAACATTCTACCACCTCACCATTCCTTCCAGTGTACCATGGTAGAGTCGATAAAGTTTGAGATTTATTGTCAGACCAAACTGGCAGAATCCTAGGCCCACCAATTACTAGCTAAAACTAGATTTTGAAAGTTGCTTGACCTCTCTGAACCTCAGTTTTCTCTGTAAAATGAAGATATATGAATATTAAATATATATTGTGTCTAAAAGAAAATAGGACCATGGGAATCCTGGATGGTTCAGTTGGTTAAGCTCAGGTCATGATCTCATGGTCTGTGAGGTCAAGCCCCAAGTTGGGCTCTGTGCTGACTGCTCAGAGTCTGGAGTCTGCTTTGGATTCTGTGTGCCCATCCCTGGCTCACATTCTGTCTCTTTTTAAAAATAAATAACATTAAAAAATTGTTAAAAAGAAAATAGGTCTGAAATAAATGGAAGTTAAACATCTCTTCTGTGTGACATACCTATTTTATTTAAGGGTTTATAAATGAGGAAGAGCTAATTGTATATCCTACCAAAAATTAGTCTATCACATTCCTGTGTGAATTGCCCAGATATTGACATTCCCAGTAAGTTTTCAGAAATTGTCACAACATAGGCTTTTATTAAATGGAAACTCCAGTGACTAATTCATTTTTGTTTTAATGTTTATTTACTTTGAGAGAGATAGAGAGAGAACACTAGAGGGGCAGAGAGAGAGGGAGACAGAGAATCCCAAGCAGGCTCCACACTATCAGCATGGAGCCTGATGAGGGGCTCGAATTCACAAACCAGGAGATCATGACCTGAGCCAAAATCAAGAGTTGAATGCTTAGCTGACTGAGCGACCCAGGAGTCCCACCAGTGATTAATTCTTATTAGACCTCACTTATAAAGTATTCTCTTCCGAGCCCTGCAGGCTAGATCCAGCTGTGCCGATGCTTATATTTTTCTGTGACTCCGTGGTACTTAACTTTCAGTCATATAATATCTTTCAATATGGATCAGCTCATTTTACACCCAAAATTCAAGATAACTCTCTGGGAATTCTAATCCAATTCACCTTAGGAGGTGTGAATAGGCATTGCCACATGAGATTTAGAAGAAAATAACATGGTACCTAATAATAAGTGGGTTCCCTTTTCCAAATGCCTTCATGTTGTAATGTACTGCAGCAAAGGGAATTGCATTTGATGAGTATGTCTTGGAAGGAGGATGGGACTTAACCAGAAGACCATAACATGGTTTTAAATTCCATAGTAAGCCATTTGTTAATATTGCTTGATCACTTGTACTCCTACTCCATCATTAGGCAGTTTTAGGAACAGTTAGATAACAGATGACTCTTTAAAATCAGAGACTATACCTTAATTGTTTTATTATCCTTGACAACTAACACAGTGCCATGTACATGGAAAGCAATTAAAGCATGCTGTTAAAAGTTGGAAAGATCACAATTACAATAAAATCATTGGCATTACCTTGAGAGAGGAAGGCAAACCTTACACGGTTTTGACTGACTATAATAATTAATACCAATACCATGAAATAAAGAGAGAAGGTACAGGGTCTCAGTTCCTTCATGACACCTCTGGTGGATTTGTTATAGCTAGCACTACCATATGAATGACTGAGGCTGCCACATGGGTGGAAAAAAGCATTGCAACCAAATGTCATATACATGAAAATAAAATTAGTTAGCCTTATAATTTGGTTCCTTTTGCCTTTTTTTTTTTTATTTTGCGTCAGCCTGGAATTATTGCCTATTTCTGCTCATATTGTACAGGATGCTTCCATTGCAAATGGATTTTGGAAATGTGGCATTTTCAGAGAATCTTTGTCTTATGAAAGGAGGCACCTTATAATGTATATTGATATTTTAAAAGACCGACCTTCTGGGTGGAAGCAAGAAGAAAAGTTTATTTTCTAAAGATAAACATGACATATTTAAATAATGTACACAATGTAGACTTCTTGGCAAGTGATTCCTTATTTCAGCTTATATGCATAGCCTACTTTCAGTGTCACTGAAATTGCAGGCCAACTTTAATAGAAAATGAAGACAAAAAAGGAAAACTTCCTTCTCTGAACTGCCACATGATTCATTATATTAGTCCTTTCATAGCAGAATAAACACTGCAGAGATGCAACTTCAACTTTTTGATTGCTTTAAACATATGGCAAAGAACAAGCTTGTATGCATCATTTTCTTTCTTTGGCATAATTTAGTTTTCTAAAGACCCAAGATGTCTTTGAACTGGAGGGAACACTCTTTTAAAAATCAGCAAATGAGATACCTGTCAACAAGGATAAACATAGTATTAATGAAAGAGTATGTTAATGCATTAAACTAGTAGGATATCAGCAGGATATCAGTTTCATTGCCAACTGATTTTTAAAAATGATCCACCATTTGAATTAGTGTTAGTGATAAATGATTTCCAAGTAGTATTAATCATACTCACTGGGAAATTAAAATGTCATAAAATGATAAAGTGTTAAAGTAACATTATCTCACATCTACACCTGCATATGCATCACAATATTACCACAGTGTTTGCTCAAAAATATTCCCGACTCTATTTTTAACATCGTATTCAGTGATGTAAATGATTTAACATTCTGCTCATTCTTTTAGCAAACCCTTAATAAAATTAAACATTCTCTATAAGTAAAAAATTGTATATGCCATATTGTGATCACTGTTTTTCAAAAATAACTTAAATGAAAGAAATGCCTTAATTTTTCCATTGATTTAGCTTGGAAGATATTCTTTTCATGGACACATGAGTTTTATATATAAAATTCATGGTTGCAAAGATTCTAACTGAATAGGGCCAATATTTCATTTGACAAATGAATTCATCTTTCTGTTGTTTCTTTTTGAGAGAATTTCAGATTATGTGGACCCTGGAATTGAACATGAAAAGTAAGCAGAATAGTTTCCTTTAATCTCAGGAGTATTCTTTATTCTTTATTCCTTTTCCTATATTTTTGAATTTTGGAATGTTAGCATATTATAAGTTCAATTTTGTGCACATCTACAGTATTAACATTCCAGTTTTTACTGTATAGTTATCTGACTCAAAATGGGAAGTAAACTCAAAATTCAAAGAAAAAGAAAACATTATAAAATACTACATAGCTCTCCTTCTGACTCAGTAACTTATTAGGAAGATAGCTCTCCTTCTAATCCAGTAATTTATTAGGAAGATCAACATACAAAAATGTTTAAAATGGGGCACCTGAGTGGTTCGGTCATTTGAGTGTCCAACACTTAATTTCAGCTGAGGTCATGATCTCGCAGTTTTAGGACAGAGCTCTGCATCAGGCTCCACTCTGAGCATGAAACCTCCTTGGGATTCTCTCTCCTCCTCTCTCTCTCTCTCTCTCCCTCCCTCCTGCTCCCCCTCTATTTCTCAAAATAAATTAATTAAACATTAAAAAAATAAAACGTTTAAAATGTATTACACTTAATGAATGGAAAACATTGATTACCAAAATTCCTATGATGAATTACAGAAGTAAAGTACAGACAGGTGAATTATGCAGACTGTAAGTTATGTTAGGGGAAGAAATCTATGAATATTAAGCAAAATGTCTTGAAAAAAACTAGAGAGAATGGTGGCTTTTATTACCAGTCTTCCTTTTAGCAATATAACCTAGTTTATAAGAAGCGATGGCATTGAAGCAAATGGATCACAGGTAACAGTTCAAGTCATGGTGATATTCAAAGTATACTAGCACCAAGTTCTCCAGACAAACTTAATAAGGGAATAAATAATGTCTACCTTAATTTAATCTTTCTTAAATCATCTCCTTTCTAGAACTTGCAGTATTGATTTCATTATTACATGGTTACATGGTATTTGCCATAATGTACTATTTAGATCAGAGAACTAATGACCCCTGGGAAAAGCATTCCCTGAGGAATGTGAAGTTTAATATTTATAATCATGAGGGTGTTGTTTCTATAATATATTATTTCATGAAAATATACAACATGTTAAGTATTTGGTTTTTCCAATCAAAAACTGTATTCAGTCTATTTAAAAGCAGATCTTTAAACTTATCTAGGTATTTCTTAATTAGGAACACAGCAACAAATAATAACTTTGCATAATCACCCATTCTAGAAATCTCTTCTTCTCGACACAAAGAAATGGAAAAACATTCCATGCTCATTGATTGGAAGAATAAATATANGAGGGTGCTGGTGCATAGGAGCACATGTACCCCAATGTTCATAGCAGCACTCTCAACAATAGCCAAATCATGGAAAGAGCCTAAGTGTCCATCAAAGGACATATGGATCAAGAAGATGTGGTTTATCTATACGATCGAATACTACATGGCAATGAGAATGAATGAAATCTGGCCATGTGTAGCAACATGGATGGACCTTGAGGGTGTTATGCTGAGCGAAATAAGTCAGGCAGAGAAGGACAAATACCATATGTTTGCACATATAGTTGTATTAGGAGGAACTTAACGGAGGACCATGGGGGAGAAGAAAGGGGGAAATAGTAGGGGAGAGAGAGAGAGGCAAACCATGAGAGACTCTTGAATGCTGAGAACAAACTGAGGACTCATGGGTGTGGGGGGAGGGGGGATTGGCATGGAGGAGGGCACTTGTGGGGATGAGCACTGGGTGTTATGTGGAAACCAACTTGACAATAAACTATTTGTAAAGAAACAATTTTTAAAAAGTTATGACCTTCGACCTAGTGAATATATTGCAATGTGTTGAATAGCTGCCAGACATGTTTATTGAATCCTAAAGTAATATTAATCANGCCATCTAGAATGTATAAAATCTTGCAACTTTGTGGTAGCTATTATTTATATAATATCCTCTGAAATTCAACATTTAATTTTATTTACTTATATGTGGCATTTGGCTGAGTATTAACATCTAAACTATGTGAATCCATCATCAATCTAATAAAGAGGTATAGATGTTAAAATACAAAAAAAGAAAAAAGAAATCTCTTCTTCTCTCTACCAAAAACTCTCTAATGTTTAGTTTCTATCTCTTGTCCTCCATTTTCTCACCATCCACACTCTTTATTCCCTGAATCTGGTTTAGAATCCTATAACTCTGCTGAAAGCCATTGTCTAGAAGGTCACCAACTCTAACAGACTTTTCTCTGTTCTCAATATCTATTCATCNTGTGGGGCTCGAACCCACAAACTGTGAGATCATACCCGACCTGAAGTCGGATGCTTAACCGACTGAGCCACCAAAGGCACCCCTAAATTTTTTAAAATATTTATTTTTGAGAGAGAGGGGGCAGGGCATGAGCATAGGAGGTAGAGAGAGAGAGGGAGACAGAATCCAAAGCAGGCCCCAGGCTCTGAGCTATTAGCACAGAGCCCGATCTGAGGCTCCAACCCATGAACCATGAGATAATGACCTGAGCCGAGGTTGGACACTTAACTGACTGAACCACCCAGGCACCCCATAAGTTGATTCCTATTTAAAATGTGTCAGAGTATAAATGTTTTATGGATCTATCAGGCCTTCCAGAAAAGTGTTTTGCAATAAAATCAGGCTTTTAGTAACATTGATACTATATTTAGCCCTCTATACTATGAATGCTCATACATCTTTTAGTCTCTTTGATGGCAGCTACACTTGAATTTTTGTGCTTCCTTGTGTCCATATCAAGGAGTGTCCTCCATCCACTATGTTATGTGTTTCTTTCAGACCTCTGCCTGGGCTCCTTTGTTTACTATTATCTCCTCAGAACATAGCAGAACTCTTGACACATAGTTTGTTTTTAATAAATACCTACTGAATGAATAGGTTATATAAAAAGCATATTACATTAAGTAGGAAATTATCTGTGTCAAATATGAAGGCCTATATTCCAGATAATATGAACTTTGTAATAACTTAAAAGTTGTATGATATAGTGAAGAGAAAAAACATGAAAGATAAGTTGTTCCAAAAGAGACTACTTCAGTATTGCTAAGAAAATTGTTATATTTTATTTAAAATGACACCTACTTTAGCTAGCAATAAGGTGTTTTAGAAGTAAATTTTGGCTCACTGTCAATAATGTAGTCAATTTTTCTGATCTCAAAATGAAGATATTTGGATTTCATGCTAAAATTGAGACACAGCCATTTACTTTAATTACCTACTCCTCTAGCCAAGATGAATATATTATCTGGTGCATTTGAATCCAATATCAAAACAAAAGACCCTCCTAGATTATTGGAGGCCAGAAGGAGAACTAAAACCATCTTTGTGATTATCTGAATCAGGTGGATAAACATCCCTTGACTAAGACAGAATTAAGCCACTAACAGCTGCAAGAAACTGGAAAGGTCTTTGATGCCAAGATGGCTTGATTTTGTACAGTTGACATAGCAGAAGCCCACTCCAAGGTAATGATTTACAGTAAGTTGAAACAAAGGGTTCTAAATTAAATCTGGAAATAAGGAAGACTAGGGGCTAGATCAGGATAAATTTAATAATGGGAAAATTAGCAAGAAATGCATCAAATAGTAGGCATTTACATATTGCAATATAAAAATGTATCTGGGGTGCCTGGGTGGCTCAGTCGGTTAAGTGTTTGACTTCGGCTCAGGTCATGATCTCACAGTTCGTGGGTTTGAGCCCCGCATCAGGCTCTGTGCTGAACGCTTGCTCAGAGCCTGGAGCCTGCTTCGGATTCTGTGTCTCCTTCTCTCTCTGACCCTCCCCCACTCACGCTCTGTCTCACTCTGTCTCTCAAAAATAAATAAATGTAAAAAAAACTTTTTAAAAAATGTATCTAATGATTAATGTTCAATTTTGGTTCTTTTAACAACACATTCTATTTTTTCATAAATGCAGGAAAACTTGCTTATCTCAATCTTACGGAAAGCAGCATTATTTTTAGGCTATGTTTTAGCCTGCATTACTGTGACTGAGGCAACTTTATAATCTGCTGGTGGTATACTCTAGTTGAAATTTCAATTATTTTAAGGAGTATGCAAACATCTTGGAAGTTTATTATACAAACAATATGTAAACTGACACCAGAAAACATTTAGCTTTGTAGTCAATTACTTAGTCTTCTTAATTCATTCTTCAGGTCAACAATCGAATGCTTACAACAGGCTACTTGTTGGTATCCCTGCATCCAGTTTCCCATCTACTATATCCGGGAAATTTCTAGAAAGTGATACTATTATATATTGTTTCCTATTGCATCAAGTCCAAATAGCTCTGCCTGTGTTTCAAGGTTTAAACCTGACCTACTCTAACTCTACAGCCTTCCTCCTCATTAAAATGTCTCCTCTGGTTCTTTTCCCACTTGTATGCCATGCTCATTCATTATTCAATTACTTTGCTTCTGCAATGATTGTAGTCCGGTGTATAGATGCAGCCCCCTTCTACCTGTCTAAATGTATTTGCATCCAGGTCAAGTTTTACCCCATTGCTGGAAACCGTTTTTTCAGTTACTCCAGAGGCAAGTCATCTTTCTTCTCATAACCTATGCAATATACAGTTTAGTTCTGAATTATAGCCTATCTGGTTTTATAAGCTATCATTCATCCATGTTAGCCTTATCTCTCTAATTAGATTTCAAACTTATTAAGGGTACATAATATGTATGGTGTTTCCTTTGAATTCTTTCTTCCATACATTCAATATTACATAGGATTACATAGTAGGTAACTTCTTAATGTGTTATATTGAATGTTTCCCTACATAAGAAAATTACTTTGGCTATTGTTATTTAAAGTTATATCACAATGTTCAACATATTTTTCTTACTATAAAAATAATTGTTGTAGACTCTAAGAATTGTGTTTTTATGACCAGAATAATGGTTTCCTCCCTCCACTGACAAATTTATGGTAATATAAACACTTTTGTTGTGACAAATTCATTTTGTATTTATCTTGAAGAATTCTAAAAATCTAATTTAATTAGGTGGAAAGACCATACAAGCTACTGAATCATTTTAAAAATAATAGCAACACTAATACTTTAGGAAGCTTTTTCCATTAGACTATAAAATGCTAATATTTTGGTTGTAGTGAGTAGGGATTATTACTGCCTCTGAAAATGGAGAAACTATGCAGGGTATCTAATTTTTAAGTGACTTTTCCTAGCTTTGATGTTTCTACAGGCACTGTAATAAGGATTTGAATCAAATACTTAATCATTGCACTCCAAACCATATTACCAATATCATCTGGACTTTAATACTTCAAAACTATCAATGAGAGATGCATTTGTGGCTCCGGTGGTAGTATGACCTTGCACTGAAACTTTTTTATTTTTTGCCCAGTGTACCTTGAACAAAAGGTATATAATTTCAAGATGACCCCTAAAGTTTAGGAAACAGTGTGATACCATGAACTAAAAGAAAATGAAACCTACTTATACAGCAGATATAGTGCATATCAGAGGTACCAAAACTAACATTTTTAAATACTTAATATATCCCAGTAACTGTACTTGATGTTTTAAGGTTTAGAAAAATAAAATACTTTTGCTAAATGGAAATTATTATCTCCTTTTTATAGATACAGAACCTGAGACTTAAAGAAGATAAATGGCTCATCCAAGGCACTTAACTAGTAGATGACAGAGGTCACATTTCAACTGGATCTATTTTATCTTAATGTATTAATAATCATATTATTAAAGATACAATTTAATCAATCACAGAGGAAATTTATCATCTGCTACCATTTGGAATTCCTGATACAAACAGAATATTGGTCTGGAAAGATTACCTAGGCTCTCTGAAAGACAGTGGACTTGATCTTATTTTATCTGATTGTAGGATGTTCAGCCTGAAATATGGAACAATGGCTATGAAAAGAAAAATTAAAAAGTAAGAATCTCACTGAAGAAATAACTTAATTCATAACTTCTTTTTTTAATTTTTTAATGTTTTATTTATTTCTGAGAGAGAGAGAGAGAGAGAGAGAGAGAGAGAGAGCAAGTGAGCAGGGGAGGATCAGAGAAAGAGGGAGATACAGAACTGAAGCAGGCTCCAGGCTCTGAGCTAGCTATCAGCATAGAGCCCAACGCGGGGCTCGAACCCACGAACCCTGAGGTCATGACCTGAGCTGAAGTCGGACGCTTAACCGACTGAGCCACCCAGGCGCCCCAATTCATAGGTTCTTTACTAAATTTTTAGTAATTGCAAGTAGCCTAGTCATCTCTTGCTAAAAAATTTGTCAATTGTGGTCATGTATTCTATTCATGTTCAAGGTTAAGTTAGAAAATTAGAACCTGTACCAATAATTAATAAAGAATCCTTACTCCAAATTACCCATTATATTTATAACGCATTAACTCTTTGCAACTATATTTTATGCTTAGAAAATGTTATGATATAAAAATTCTATGTGTTTGTTTTTGAGAAGTTTGCTTGCCTGGTTAATGATGCAGGAGAGAGCGAGCGAGAGCGAGAGAGAGAGAGAGAGAGAGAGATTATTCTTTGTAAAAATAGCATGATTCTTACTATACAGCACGTGAATAGACATTTAGCATGTTATGGCCATTTGATTTATAGCATTTAAGTAAGACAAAAATGCTTACTTGGAAATATGGCATTTTTTCCTCTTAGACTGCACTCATTCTGAAGATACAGATCATGTTTTCATTCTTTATTTTCTAAAATCCTTAGCTGACCTTGGTTATTTTCGCACTGGAAGTATGCATTACTTACATTGTATTTAGACATAAAAAATAACACTAGAGTCTTTACAAGAGATCAATTAGTAGTGCCTCAATCACATTCTCTGGTCTTTTTACAGTTATCCTTCTTTTAAAAATTTAAATTCTAGTTAGTTAACATATAGTGTAATAATGGTTTCAAGAGTAGAATTCAGTGATTGATCACTTACAGATAACACCTAGTGCTCATCCCAACAAATGCTCTCCTTAATCCCCATCCCTATTTAGCCCATCCACCCACTCAACACCCCTCCAGCAAACCTCAATTTGCTCTCTGTATTTTAGAGTCTCCTATGGTTTGCCTCCCTCTCTGTTTTTATCTTATTTTTCCTTCCTTTAACTGTATTCATCTGTTTTGTTTTGTTTCTTAAATTCTACATATGAGTGAAATCATACAATATTTGGATATCTTGCTCTGACTTATTTCACTTAGTGTAATACATTCTAGTTCCATCCACATTGTTGCAAATGGCAAGATTTCATTCTNATCGGGTGTATGTGCACCTTCAAATCAGCAATTTTGTATCCTTTAGATAAATACCTAGTAATACAATTGCTGGGTCATATGGTAGTTCTATATTTAACTTTTTAAGGAACCTCTATACTGTTTTCCAGAGTGGTTGCACAGGTTTGCATTCCCACCAACAGTGCAAAAGTGTTCCCCTTTCTCCACATCCTTGCCAACATCTGTTGTTTCCTGAATTGGTCCCTTTAGCCATTCTAATACATGTGAGGTGGTACCTCAGTGTGGTTTTGATTTGTATTTCTCTGATGATGAGTGATGTTGAGCATCTTTGATGATGAGTGATGTTGAGCATCTTTTCATGTGTCTGTTAGCCATATGGATGTCTTCTTTGGAAGTGTCTCTTTATGTCTTTTTCCATTTCCTCACTGGATTATTTGTTTTTTTGAGGGGTGTGTAGAATTTGATAAGTTCTTTACAGATTTTTACATGATATTTATCTGATATGTCATTTGCAAACATTTTCTTTCATTCTGAAGGTTACCTTTTACTTTTGTTGATTGTTTCTTTCTCTGTGTGAAGACTTTTATCTTGATGAAATCCCAACAGTTCATTTTTGCTTTTATTTCCCTTGCCTTTGAGACATATGGAGTAAGAAATTGCTATGGCCATTGTCAAAGAGGTTCCTACCTGTGTTCTCATCTAGGATTTTGATGGTTTCCTGTCTCACATTTAGGTTTTTCATCCACTTGGAATTTATTTTTGTATATGGTGTAAGAAGGTGGTCCAATTTCATTATTCTTCATGTTGCCATCCAGTGTCCCCAACACCATTTACTGAAGAGACTTCTTTCCATTGGACATTCGTTCTTGATTGTTGAAGATTAGCTTTCATACATTTGTGGGTCCATGTTTTTGTTCTTTATTATGTTCCACTGATCTATGTGTCTGTTTTTTTGCCAATATGATAGTGTCTTGATGAGTACAGCTTTGTAACACAGCTTGAAGTCCAGAATTGTGATGCTTCCAGCTTTGGTTTTTCTTTTCAACATCATGTTGGCTATTTGGGGTCTTTTCTGGTTCCATACAAATTTTAGAATTGTTTTATCTGGCTCTGTAAAGAATGCTGGTGTTGTTTTGATAAGTATTGCATTGAATGAGTAGATCGCTTCTGGTACTATTGACCTGTTAACAATATTTGTTCTTCCAATCCATGAGTATGAAATGTTTTTTCCATTGCTTTGTGTCCTCTTCAATTTCTTTCATAAGCTTTCTACAGTTTTTAACATACTGATATTTTACCTCTTTGGTTAGCTTTATTCCTAGGTATTTAGTGGTTTTTGGTGAAAATGTAAATCCTTATTTTGATAAGGATTGCATTGAATGTGTAGATTGTTTTGGGTACTATTGACATTTTAACAATATTTGTTCTTCCTATACATGAGCATGAAATGTTTTTCCATTTCTTTGTGACTTCTTTCATTTATTTCATAAGCTTTCTATAGTTTCAGAGTACAGATCTTTTATCTATTTGGTTAGGTATATTCCTAGATATCTTACGGTTTTTGGTGCAATTCTAAGTTTTTTATCTATTGCTTGATTTCCCTTTCTGCTGCTTCATTATTGGTGTACAGAAATGCAATCAATTTCTGTACATTGGTTTTATATCCTATGACTTTGCTGAATTCACGTATCAGCTCTACTTGTTTTTTGGTGGAGTCTTTTGGGTATTACACATAGAACATCTTGTCATCTGCGAAGAGTGAAAGTTTGGTTCTTGAACAGCAGTAGTGACAGTGGACATCACTGTTGTGTCCCTGACTCCATGGGGAAAGCTCTCAGCTTTTGCCCATTTAGGACAATATTAGCTTTTGGGCTTTCATATATGGCATTTATGATGTTGAGGTATGTTCTTTCTATCTCTACTTTCTTGAGGGTATTTGTCAAGAAAGGATGCTGTATTTTGTGAAATGTTTTTTTCTGCATCGAGAGAACCTTGTAGTTCTTATCCTTTCTTTCAGTTATGAAGTGCATTATGTTGTTTTATTTGAGGATATTGACCACCCATACAGCCCAGGAATAAATCCCACTTAATCTTGATGAATAATTATTTTAATACATTGTGTGATTCAATTTGCTAGTATCTTGTCTAGAATTTTGCATCCAGGTTTATCAAGGAAATTGATCTGTAACTATTTTTTTATATTGGGATCTTTGGTTTAGGAATCAAGGTAATCCTGGCCTCAAAGAATTAGTTTGGAAGTTTTTCTTCCTTTTCTATTTTTTGGAACAGCTTCAAAAGATTAGGTATTAACTCTTCTTTAAATGCTTGGTAGAATTCTCCTGGGAAACCATCAGACCCTGGACTCTTGTTCCGGAAGATTTTTGAGAACTGATTCAATTTATTTACTGGTTATGGATCTGTTCGAATTTTCTATTTCTTCTTCCTGTTTCAGTTTTGGTAGTCTATATATTTCGAGGAATTTATCTATTTCTTCCATGTTGCCCAATTCATTGTCATATAATTTCTCAAAATCTCTTAAAATCATTTGTATTTCCGTGGTGTTGTTTGTGAACTCTTCTCTTTCATTCATGTTTTTATTTATTTGGTTCCTTTCCTTTATCTTTTAAAAAAATCTGGCTAAGGATTTATCAGTTTTGTTAATTCTTTGAAAGAACAAGCTCCTAGTTTCGTTGATCTGATCTACTCTTTTAAAAATTTTGGTATCGTTGATTTCTGCTCTAATCTTTAGTATTTTCCCTTCTTATGCTGGTTTGGGGCTTTATTTGCTGCTCTTTTTCCAGTTCCTTTAAATGAAAGTTTAGGCTGTGTTTGTGATACATTTCTTCCTTCTTTAGGAAGGCCTGGATTGCTATATACTTCTCTTTTATGACTGTCTTTGCTGCATCCCAAGATTTCGGACTGTCATATTTTCATTTTCATTGGCTTCCATGTACTTTTTAACTTCCTCTTTAATTTTTTGGTTAACCTATTCATCCTTTAGTAGCATGTTCTTTAACCTCCAAGTATTTGCAATCTTTCCAAATTTTGGTGTGGTTGATTTCAAATTTCTTAGCATTGTGGTCTGAAAATACACACGGTATTACCTCAATCTTTTTGTACACGTTGAGGTCTGATTTGTGGCCTGATATATAATCACATCTGAAGAATATTCCATGTGCACACAAGAAGAATGTGCATTCTGCTGCTTTAGGATGAAATGTTTTGAATATATCTGTTAAGTCCATCTGGCCCAGTGTATCATTCAAAGCCATTGTTTACTTGTTGATTTTCTGTGTCTGTATTGATTAAATCCCTGGCTGTCATTTGTTCCTGTTGNGTCAGCATCTTGAGAAAAGCTGCCAAGTTCTCTGGCTCAAATTATGCAGATTATTGTGCTAATCCTCAGATCAATTTCCTAGTGTTTAAAATTGTTTGATGCTAATCTAGCCGTGTTTCAGGGACTAGATAAGCTCAGGGTACCCATTGTACTCTGCCATCTTAACCCCCTTCCACCATCCATTCTCCATTCTCTAGTCTTTTGATTTCTTTTTCAAGTGAGCATCTGTCTCACCAACATCTTGCTTCCAGTCAAATTATAGTCTAAAGAAAAAGTAAAATCATCATGACTTTCACACATTTCTCTTCACATTTGAAATGTAATTGTTAAGAAATATTTATAGTTTTTAAAATTAATTAAAATTATACAATTCTTCTAAAAATAGG
>NW_027531527.1:91125-93204 GCF_008692635.1 Crocuta crocuta
TCACTTCTCTCTGCATCTGACTTGATTTTAGCTCGGGTCATGATATTACAGTTGGTGGGTTTGAGTCCTGCATCAAGCTCAATGCTGACACTGCAGAGCCTGTTTGGGATTCTCTCTATACCTCCCTCTCTCTGTCCCTCCCTTACTTGCACTCTTTCTCTCAAAATAAATAAATAGACATTAAAAAATAAAAATAAGAATTTAAAAATTCACACGTGAAGTAATATTCCAAATATATCCTTTATCAATAGCAATTGAAAAATATAAAGAACAAAAAGGAAAATCCGACTGCTATAATTCCATACTTTAACAATGCTCCAGTCTCTATAGAATGGAGGCAGCATACTGTTTAAATAATATCTTTTGATTAAACATACAACTAAATAGCTCTATATTAAACTTGGTACTTTGGGNCTGTGACTCCCTCTCTCTCTGACCCTCCCCTGCTCACACTGTCTCTCTCTCTCCTAGAAATAAATAAAAAAACATTTAAAAAAATAAATAAATAAACTTGGTACTTTGCAGATCTTCTTTTTTTTTGTTTGTTTGTTTTTCTAAGGAAGTGATGTTTCTTTTTCCCCTTGGCATGCTAATCAATGTGATTGACAGGCCAAATCTAGAGGGACAGATACTAAAACATGTTAGCTTAATTTAGAATACATGAATTTAGCAAAGTTTCAGGATATAAAATCAACATACAGAAATCTGTTGCATTTCTAAACACCAATAATGAAGCAACAGAAAAAACAATCAAGGAACCAAATCCACCTATTGAACCCAAAACTCTAAGATACCTAAGAATTCACCTATTCCAAAAGGTAAAAGACCTGTAGACTGAAAACTATAGAAAAGTTATGAAAGAAATTGAAGAAGACTCAAAGAAATGGAAAGGAATTCCACTATTATGTATTGGAAGAACAAACATTGTGAAAATATCTATACTACCCAAAGCAATCTACATTTTAATACAATTTTTATAAAAATATCAAGAGCATTTTTCATAGAGCTAGAACAATTCTAAAATTTATATGGAACCACAAAACACCATGGACAGAAAAGCAATGTTGAAAAAGAAAACTAAAGCTACAGGAATCATGATTCCAAACTTTACATGGTATTACAAAGCTGTAGTAATCAAGACAGTATGATACTGGCACAAAACAGACACATAGATCAATGTAAAAGAATAGAGAACCCCAAAAATGGACCTACAAATGTATGGACAACTATTCTTAGACAATTAGGAAAGAACATCCAATGGAAAAAAGACAGTCTCTTCAATAAATGGTGTTGGGAAAACTGGACAGCAACATACAGAATAGTGAAACTGGAGCACTTTCTTACACTATACACAATCATAAATTCCAAATGGATGAAAGACCTAAATGTGAGACAAGAAATCATCAAAATCCTAGAGAAGAACAAAGGCAGAAACTTCTTTGGCCTCAGCAGTAACAACTTCTTATTAGACATGTCTCTAGAGGCAAGGCAAACAAAAGCAAAAATGAACTGTCAGGACTTCATCAAGATAAAAATCTGCACAGAGATGGAAACATAAACAAAAGTAAAAGGCAAACTTCAGAATGGGAGAAGATATTTGTAACTGACATATTTGATAAAAGGTTAGTATTGAAAACGTATAAAGAACTTATAGAATCAGCACTAAAAAGGCAAACAATCCAGTAAAGAAATGGGCATAAGTTATGAATAGACATTTTTCCAAAGGAGACATTCAGATGGCCAACAGACATATGAAAAAAAAATCAACATTACTCATCTTTGGGGATATACAAATCAAAAGTGCAATGAGATGGGGCGCCTGGGTGGCTTAGTCGGTTAAGCGTCCGACTTTCGCTTAGGTCATGATCTCGTGGTTCATGGGTTTGAGCACCGCGTCGGGCTCTGTGCTGAGTGCCAGCTCAGAGCCTGGAGCCTGTNCCAATTTTGCCTCATCCCGCCCCGCCTTCTCTCTCTTTATCTATTCTCTTCAACCAGCACTGCATACACAAGGCTATTTAACTGTAGCTAGGAAAGCCAGGTATATGCTTTAAACCGTTCTCTGTCCATCGGTTTTCTTCT
>NW_027531528.1:0-996 GCF_008692635.1 Crocuta crocuta
CTTCTGCCCATTTCTTTACTGGGTTGTTTGTTTTTCGGATGTGGAATTTGGTGATGTCCTTATAGATTTTGGAAATTAACCCTTTATCTGATATGTCATTTGCAACTATCTTTTCCCATTCCGTTGGTTGACTATTAGTTTTGTGGATTGTTTCCTTTGCCGTGCAGAAGCTTTTAATCTTGATAAGGTCCCAATCGTTTATTTTTGCTCTTGATTCCCTTGCTTTTGNGGGATGTGTCAAGTAAGAAGTTGCTGAGGTGGAGGTCAAGGAGGTTGTTTCCTTCTTTCTCTTCTAGGGTTTTGATGGTTTCCTGTCTCACATTCAGGTCCTTTATCCATTTTGAGTTTATTTTTGTGTATGGTGTGAGAAAATGATCTAGTTTCATTCCTCTGCATGTTGCTGTCCATTTCTCCCAACACCGTCTGTTAAAGAGGATGTCTTTTTTCCGTTGGTTATTCTTTCCTGCTTTGTCAAAGATTAGTTGGCTGTATACCTTTGGGTCCAGCTCTGTGTTCTCAATTCTATTCCATTGGTATATGTGTCTGTTTTTGTGCCAATACCATACTGTCTTGATGATGACAGCTTTGTAGTAGAGACTAAAGGATGATGATACCTCCCGTTTTGGTTTCATTTTTCAGTATTTCTTTGGCTATTCGGGGTCTTGTGTGGTTCCATACAAATTTTAGGATCGTTTGTTCTAGTTTTGAGAAGTATGCTGGTGCCATTTTGATTGGAATTGCATTGAATGTGTAGATTGCTTACGGTAGTATTGACATTTTAACTATATTCTTCTAGTCCATGCGTATGGAATGTTTTTCCATTTCTTTGTGTCTTCTTCAACTTCCTTCATAAGTTTTCTGTAGTTTTCATCAAACAGATCTATTGTATCTTTGGTTAGGTTTCTTCCTAGGTATTTTATGGTTTTTTGTGCAATTGTGAATGGCNGTATCCTGAATTCTTGGATCAGTTCTAGTAGGCTTCTGGTAGAGTCTGTC
>NW_027531529.1:0-9593 GCF_008692635.1 Crocuta crocuta
TGTCTCTCTCTACCTCAGCTTTGTCTTTTTCTGTAATTGTGTCTTCTAATTAGCCTATTCTCCTCTCTGCCTCTTTAATCCCTGCAGTGGCCACCTCCATTTTATTATGATCATTCTTTATAGCATTTTTTACTTCATCACAACTATTTTTAAGGTTCATAATCTTTGTAGCAGTAGCATCCCTGGTGTCTTCCATGCCTTTTTCAAGCCCAGCGACTAATTTTATGACTAATGTTCTAAATTCTTGGTCAGTTATGTTGCATATATCTGTTTTGACCAATTCCTTAGCTGTCACTTCTTCCTGGAATTTCTTTAGAGGAGAGTTCTTTTGTTTTGTCCTTTTTGCTAGCTTTATGTCATTGTAAGTTTTAAAAGCTTGTTATGCGCTCTGCACCTGCAAGTGTTGCTGTATTAAAGAAGGCTCATAGACTGTCCAGGACCTGTCCATTCAGAAAGTGTTCTTTTGATGGTGTCCCTTGGTCTTTCTTGTTGGGACTTTGGTTATTTTATTTCACTACGCGTAGTGATATTGGGACTCCACACCATATAGCCCCGGGGATCATGTAGGCGACTAGTTCCTTCTGAATCCGACTGGGATTGCAATCCCTTGCATACCATCTATCCCAGAGAGAATTTCTGGGACTGGGGCACCAGGCCCAAAGAAAGGTCTATGGTTAAAGATAGTATCTCTCTCCAAAAGCCCTATGAGGCTGTCTTCCTAGTGGAATCTGTCTCTTTTTCTCTCAGACTCTTGCGGTTCAGAGTCCTTTGGCCTCAGCTCTTCTTTGAGAGATGCAGGCAGGAAGTACGGAACTCCCTATTTCTCCACCATCTTGCCACAACGGTATCTCCAACCATTGCCTCCACCAGGTCTGAACAATCTATTAGAATACAAGAAAAAAAAAAAGACTATAAATCAACAAAAAAGTATAACTTGTATACAGCAAATAAAAATTAGACCAGAGATCCCTTGAGTAATGATACTGTGTTATCTAATAAACTTAAGACATTAAGTTATAAATTGTTATAAATAATAATCCTCTACTGCTACAAGAGTAAATTTTTAAAGTTTATTTTTATGGAGAGAGAGAGAGAGACAGGGAACATGAACTGGGGAGGGGCAGAGAGAGAGAGAATCTCAAGCAGGCTCTGCACTGCCAGCACAGAGCCCATTGCAGGGCTCGAACTCATGAACTATGAGTGACATTCATGAGCTGAGCCAAAATCAAGAGCTGGTGGCTTCACCGGCGAAGCCACCCAGGCACCCCTACGATAATAATTNCGTTAGAGTTGTATATTATTAATGTAATTAAATAATAAGATGATTTATAAAATAGTAACATAAATGTCTTCTTAGATAGCTCTGAGACAACCTCAAAGAGAACTGACTGAAACTCTGAAAAAAAAGGCTACGTCAGAGGCTTCAGAGGAAATTCTGTCCTGTTACAATACGTGTTTACGAGAGGAGAGACAGTATCTCAAGACGAAAGTACGTCAAGTCAAAAGTGAGGTATGTATTCAAGGTGACCTGTCAACAGTTAATTGCTAGCTGGTTAAATAAGATAAAGTGTCTTAGGATACTAATTTCCAGAGGCCGCTTTCTTCTGTGTTTTCATAATTAATTCATGATAATAGTATCTTTTCCAATGCATTTATTTCTTACACTCTGACTTTCATTCGACTATTTGTGTTCTACATGTTTTCTGATAATATTACTCTTTGGCAAGTTCTGCATGTTGTGTTCACTAGAAACCAGTTACTGAAGCCAGCTTCTGTTTAGGGTGGGATCTTCACAGGAGAAATATCAACAAACTTATAAGACCACCACATCCATTCAACGAGGAAATATACAATGGCCTCTTCCTTCTCCCCCCTGTGCTTTCCAGCTGCTGCTCCTTCTCTTTAAAATCGCCCTCCTCCACTGGGGCGCCTGGGTGGCTCCGTTGGTAGCATCCGACTTGGGCTCAGGTCATGATCTCATGCTTCCTGAGTGCAAGCCCCACATCGGGCTCTGTGCTGACAGAGCCGGTTTTGGATTCTGTGTCTCCCTCCCTCCCTTGCTTGCATTCTGTGTCTCTCTCAAAAATTAATAATCATTAAAAAAAAATTTTGTTAATAAAACAGCCCTCCTCCACCTTCTTCAGTAGATTGTCTGCAGTCATTCTCCCAAACTCACTTCAAACACTGACTGGTTCCAAAATCTTTGATTCTATCCGAGTACTTATCATGGTAGACTGTCATTCTTGTTCCCCATCTAAACCAAGAGCTTCTGGAGGGCAGGGGCTATTTCTTATCTCTCTGTCTCCAAACTCTAAAACACAACAGTAAATGCTGTGAGTATTTTTACTGAATTCATGATGATCTCTGGAGGAGGGTTTCTCAAATTATATTCCAAATAATATCTACTTTGCCAGAAGGTAAGTACTATGTATGCCCCAATGCAAAGACCTCATGATCATCTATGTTTGGGAACTAGTACACAACTGCATTCTATGTCTAGGATTACAGAAATCCATTTAAATCTGCTTAATCCCATTTGACAATACTTTTGGGGGCGAACATTAACATTTGAGGCATTAGCGTTTCAGGGATATAGTTTTGAGAGCTTTCCGAGAAAGGTCAGGTTGTCTTCACGTGATGCAAACCTGCTTCTCTTCCATCAAAGGTATCAGGGTCCACTGACATCCTAGATGTCAACATAAGGCATTTCTGCTCCAAATGGGTCACTAAGGAGATGGGCTGTGACTGAAAGAGAGAGGCTTCAGATGAACTTTGATTACTTAGTATTAAATCATCCGGGCGTTTCTCATAGTATCTCAACTGATAGAAAGCTCAGTGTTAAGTGTTTTTCTCAATTATAATAATTCTGGGACCCTTGTGCATATCTACTTCTATAAAAATCTGTTTGGATTCTAGTTTCCACTGTAATAGCTACTTTATATTTTAGGCAAAATATAAATCAGAAACAACACCATCATGGCTGATTGATAAAAATTCAAATACTGATCTATACAGATAATTTTTAGCATCAGGAAAGCTACTAAATTATTTGCATTTTTAGGGAACAATGCTGAGGAGCAAGAGCATATTTTCTGCAATATACATATCTTGTTCAACTATACCTATGATAAACCTAATATGGCTTGCAAATATTACAACAGGAATATGATTATTTATGGTACACATAAGGAAAATGTGTTTTTTAATATATAATTTACTGTCAAATTGGCTTACATACAACCTCCATTGCTCATCTAACAAGTGCCTTCCTCAAGGCATTGAGGAAAGTGTTGTTTTTTTTTTTTTTAACCAACTGATAGGGACATCTAGTTGGCTCAGTCAGTTAGGAGTCCGACTTTGGTTCAGGTCATGATCTCACAGTTTGTGAGTTCGAGCCCCAGGGAGGGCTCTGTGCTGACAGCTTAGAGCTAGGAGCCTGCTTCAGATTGGGTGTCTCCCTTTCTCTCAGCCCCCCCCACCCCCAACACACACACGTGCGCGCACCCTTGCTCACTTTCTCTCCGTGGGGAAAAAAACCGTTAAAATAATAAATAGTACACAAAAGCAACTTATAAATTCTTGCTTGAAAATTCAATCCTATTCCTAAGACATTAACATAAAATACAAAATATATATTTAAATTAATATTGTCTTGAAAACCTTGACATCTTNGGGAGGGCTCTGCGCTGACAGCTTAGAGCTAGGAGCCTGCTTCAGATTGGGTGTCTCCCTTTCTCTCAGCCCCCCCCACCCCCAACACACACACGTGCGCGCACCCTTGCTCACTTTCTCTCCGTGGGGAAAAAAACCGTTAAAATAATAAATAGTACACAAAAGCAACTTATAAATTCTTGCTTGAAAATTCAATCCTATTCCTAAGACATTAACATAAAATACAAAATATATATTTAAATTAATATTGTCTTGAAAACCTTGACATCTTTATCAAACTCTCCCAGAAAACATGGGCGCCTGGGTAGATCAGTCAGTTAAGTGTCGGACTCCATTTTAATTCAGGTCATGATCTCACGATTCATGAGTTCAAACCCAGTGCCTCCCTGGGATTCTCTCTCTCTCTCTCTCTCTCAAAGTAATTTTTAAAATGTTACCAAGGTTTCTGTCTGTAAGAAGAGATCTGATTAGCATACTCTTCAATAAATTATATACATGTATAAATATATATTTATATCATAAAACAATGATTGCAAACACAAGGCTTATGGAGGCAGAGTAGGTGACTCGAGTAAGTGAAGAACCCCGGTGGGGACAGCAGCAAGCTGGAGAGACACAGGCCTCCTACTGAAAGGCAGCCACTGCAGAGCATACCAAATAGCAGTATGGGCTCAAAGTAGCAGATGTGATTGTATAAGAAAAATCTGAAATCCAGATTTCTGCATGAGTGTCATCATTTTAAATGCTGACTCAATTTACGGAGGAAACTAAATATATCCAAATTTAGTCAACAGCCCACTTGTATTTCGGTTGTGCATAAAGCAAATATTTGTACACATAACTTTCCTAAAGGATCAGTATCATGTTTTACCAAACCCTTTGGCCCCAACATGTAATAAAAATTGCTATGAAGACCCATAAGAGGGGCACCTGGGTGGCTCAGAGTTAGGTGAGCATCTGATTCTTCACTTCAGCTCAGGTCATGATCCTGGGACTCAGTCCCACATCGTGCTTGGCACTGAGTGTGGAGCCTGCCTAAGATTCTCTCTCTCTCTCTCTCTCTCTCTCTGCCTGTGTCCCCCAGTCACATTCTCTCTCTCTGTCTAAAATCATTAAAACAAAAAGAGTCATAATACCCACTTCAAGAGCTTTTCCAATGCTTATTAAGACCGCAATCTATTTGTGTTTAATTCTCCCAGATTGTTAATCAAATAGACAAAATCATTCACAAGAATGCTGAAACTAAAGTATTCAAACAAGTCTCAACTGTATGGTCACTAGCTACATTCTGATCTTTAAAACTACCATTTTGATTATGCCAGGGCTATGTGAATTTAACAGACATCATAAGACGGTCTATCCCATAGCTTCAACTAATACAGAAGATTCAAGATTTTCTTGGAGTCCGGAAAACTCTGCTTGTATTAACCATTTGGTAATAGAATGAACGGCTAACAGAACATATAAAATCTTTAAAGAGTCAGACTCTACTTATAAAAGACTACCCATAACGCTCTGGGTGCCAGTGAATGATGGACGGTTGGATGAAAAATTATCCCTTAAGGTAACAGATATAGCCAATAATATTCATTCTAACATCTCACAGAGGCAGAGACCGATGAAAGGCTAATGTTTTTGGAGAGAGTTGAAGGAAGTAGCATGTATCAAGTTGAAGGAAATAGCATATTCACACTCCAGCTCTTCCAGAGATTTCTTAGGTTTTTAACATCTGTTAATTGATATCCTATATTTATCCACTAAGTCATTCTTTTGGTTTTATTTTTTAATTTCTGTATTTTTTTTTTTTGAGAAGACAGAGATAGAGCGAGCGCGTGTGTGAGCGAGTGGGGGAGGGGGAGGGAGAGAAAGAATCTCAAGCATCTCCCCACCATCAGGGCAGAGCCCAACATGGGGCTCGAACTCAAAACCCATGAGATCACGACCTGAGTGGAAGTCAGNTTCCGAGGTCCTTCAGCAACTTACTCACTTACCTAAGCAGACACAGACAAAAACTGTATCCTGGATTTTATCCAAAGTATTTTTAGTGCAGAAGCCAATTACAGGAGTTATTTTTCCCATTATGATTTAATATAACATTATGGTATAAAAACGAGTCCACTAAAAATAAAATGTCTATACTAGATTTCGTGTCTATTCCTATTGAAATTTGGTTAGATCCCGTCCAACTTGACGGGACGGAACGTAGTCTTTGGGGAATGAGGAGTAAGTGCCAAGAAGGCAGCTGAAGATTTTGTTTTTGCCGCTCATCCTGTGGGCGTGGGCGCCAGACCAGATAATACGCCCACGACCCAGGCACTGCGGGGCCTCAGGGGGGAAGAGGACCCAGCGCCCTCGCTGCCGGGAGGGCTCAGCTCCACAGGCAGAGCCAGACCAGGGGCGCGTTTCTCCCAGGTCCCTCCCGCCTCCTCCCCGCCAGCCTCCAAGTCCCTATCACCTGCGCTTTCTATCTTGCTCGTCCAGGCCTTTGCTTCCAAACCAGAGAATATGTTGTACTTTGGCAACGTTGCCCACGTTGGCGGCCCGATGAAGCTTCCCAAGATCTCTCTCCCGGATGTGGTAGCCGCTCTGGGAGCTGTCGAGGGTGTTACTCTCTCTCCCGACGCCCCTGCCGTTCCTCCAGGAGCTCCAAGCAGAGGCCAAGGGCGACTTGCCCTTCTTAGCCCCGAGGCCAAAAAACTTCTTCATTATGTGCCCTACAGGCTTCACAGAGACTTCACCTCTCCCTCGGGTTTTCACGTAAGCCAAACCTGCCTCACCACAATATGGCTATGGTTCAGCAGCGTTCCAGCCCGCAGTAAACGTACCCAAGCAACAGCGCCAAACACAAGTGCCCTTGCAGGCTTCCGAGGACAGAACACGGCGCGTGCACACAGAGGCCTAGCGGTCAAGGGGGCCCAAAGCACCTGTGCGAAGAAATGAAGGCATTTTCTTGGGCAGGCACTTTGGCAGCGTGTGTCATCAAGTGCAAATTCAGGAGGGAGGAAAACTACCCATTTTCCAGATGAAATGAAGACACATTTCTGCTCACCTCTTCATCTTCCCCGTTGGACCATACTTCTGTTTACATGTTCTTGACTTTTCTTTGTGGCTGTTATTTCCCACTTAAATCTTTAATTAATGCAAGATTTAGTTTGGAACACGTAACATTTTAGAAATTTTTTTTAAAAGTGTTTATTTGCCTGTCCTAAACGAGCCATCTTTTCTCACCTCGTTTAAAATGCCACTTGATATCCCTTGGGTAAATTCCTATTCCTCTCAACAATAGCCAAAACATGGAAAGAGCCTAAGTGTCCATCAACGGACGAATGGATCAAGAAGGTGTGGTTTATCTATACAATGGAATAATACATGACAATGAGAAAAAATGAAATCTGGCCTTGTGTAGCAACATGGATGGACCTTGAGGGTGTTATGCTGAGCAAAATAAGTCAGGCAGAGAAGGACAAATATCGTATGTTTGCACATATAGGAGGATTAGGAGGAATTTAACTGAGGACCATGAGGGAGAAAAAGGGGGGAAATGGTGGGTGAAAGGCAGAGAGGCAAACCATGAGAGACTCTTGAATGCTGAGAAACAAACTGAGGACTGATGGATGTGGGGGGGAGGGGGGAGATGGGCATGGAGAAGGGCACTTGTGGGGATGAGTACTGTGTGTTATATGGAAAACTTGACAATAAACTATTTGTAAAAAAAATAAAATAAAATGCCACTTGATGGTAAATTAAATTCTCAAGTATGTTTTTTTTCTATTTCTGGGTTTTGCCCTCTGTTCCACTGACGGGTCTGCTTCTCGCATCAGTACACTACTATTTTAACTTCTGACAACAGCTAATACAAAACCAGCCACCCAAAACTCCCCAGATTCTTCTTACATTTGTTAAGGATTTCAAGAATTAACCAAAGTAGGAGTCCCTAGCTGGCTCCATTTACTAGAGTATGCAATTCTTTATCTTGCAGTTGTGAGCCCATGCCCCATATTGGACACAGACCTTACTTAAAATAAGAAGAAAAAAAATGAATTGACCAAAATAAAAATTAACAGAAAACACTGTTTCTTAGGCCTATGCAGCTGAACTAGACCAAATGGTTTTGGTGTGTGTGAATGGTTTCAACTGCGACCACCAAGTATTTACCTCCTACAGGTGCGCAACTAGAAAAGCATTTCTTGTCTCTTAGTTGTCTCCTCACAGTGCTCCAGGGTGACTTAGGAGACCAGTAAAGGCTCTCTGTAAAGACATCTGACTAGAAGACTCTGACATGTCCTAATGCAGCCTGGAATGTAGGCCAAAGGAGTTAGCAGGTGAGTCTGGGACTCCACACCAGGACTCCAGCTAAGTTGTAGAATTTGGTTGACTCTACTGTTTTTCCTTTGATAAGAGATACTCAAAGAGTCTATAGGAGAGCAACTCTGAGCTTCGGTGTTCCTCGGTCAAATGCTATGTGGATCCCCAAAGCGTTCCTCCCAATCAACGAAACCCTAGGATTTCCCATTCCCAGATTTCTGTGGAAACTATTTTCAGATCTAGAGCAGACATCCTCTAGAAAGTTCTTGATTAGAACTGGGGCGCCTGGGTGGCTCGGTGGTTGAGTGTCCGACTTCAGCTCNTTTCACCAATTTCTGATTTCACGACGGTTCAGAATGTTTCAGAAGAAAGTGATCAACAACCTGAAGAATTAGTTGAATTTTCTTTTACATTATTTTCATCAACAATTTCTTTCATCAGCTTCTGGAGAGTGCTACTTGATAGAAAAAGAAAGAAAAACTATAAGATACGTGTGCAAACGTCCGGCCTCGTGGCGTGATAGCAGCTTTGTTTATTGGCATTGCATCCTTAGTGTAAGAGTTAATAGCATGACCAGATTCATGATATGCTGTGACGGTTTTGTTTTTGTTATTGATTTCCACACGCCTACGTTCAGGAAATAAGGATAAACATTCAAATGAACAAAATGATTCCATGAGAAAGGTATAACTCGATGAATAAAACCCATTTGCCTTTAAGTAATTCTTAGTGTCACATGACTTAATATGATTAAGGAATATTTTAAACAACATGCCAAGTGACACACAAAATTGTACGAGCTATCCTCTTAATCCTAACAACAAGGGAAGTTTAAGTCTAGAAAATAAATTTACTTTTTTTTTTAACGCTTATTTATTTTTGAGAGACAGAGAGACAGAGCATGAGCAGGGGAGGGGTGGAGAGAGGGAAGGAGACACAGAATCCAAAGCAGGCTCCGGGGACTGAGCTGTCAGCACAGAGCCTGATACGGGGCTTGAACTCACGAACCGCGGGATCATGACCTGAGCCAAAGTTGGCCGCTTAACCGACTGAGCCAGCCAGGTGCCCAATCAATTTAAATTTTAAAAACAGGAATGTCCTAACCTGCTTTGCAGTCAATCAGGATTTAAAAGCAAATACTGAAAATCAGCAAAAGTATTCTTTCTTAAAAGTGTATTTTTTTATTTTGAGAGAGAGAGAGAGCAGGTACATGCAAGCAGGGGAAGGGCAGAGAGGGAGGGAGAGAGACAATCCCAAGGAGGCTCCGTGCTCTCAGCGTAGAGCCCAACGCACGGCTTCATGTCACGCACTGCGAGATCATGACCTGAATTGAAATCAAGAGATGGATGCCTACGGGCTCCTGGGTGGCTCAGTCAGTTGGGCAGCCGACTTCACCAGGTCATGATCTCACGATTCCTCGGTTTGAGCCCCGCGTCGGGCTCTGTGTTGACTGCCAGCTCAGAGCCTGGAGTCCGTTTCAGATTCTGTGTCTCCCTCTCTCTCTGACCCTCCCTTGCTCACGCTGTCTCGCTGTCTCTCTCTCTCTCACTTTCTCTCTCTCTCTCTCTGTCTCTCTCTCAGAAAGAAAGAAAACATTAAAAAAAAAAAAAAAAAAA
>NW_027531529.1:11470-12066 GCF_008692635.1 Crocuta crocuta
CTTATTTATTTTTGAGAGACAGAGAGACAGAGCATGAGCAGGGGAGGGGTGGAGAGAGGGAAGGAGACACAGAATCCAAAGCAGGCTGCGGGGACTGAGCTGTCAGCACAGAGCCTGATACGGGGCTTGAACTCACGAACCGCGGGATCATGACCTGAGCCAAAGTTGGCCGCTTAACCGACTGAGCCAGCCAGGCGCCCAATCAATTTAAATTTTAAAAACAGGAATGTCCTAACCTGCTTTGCAGTCAATCAGGATTTAAAAGCAAATACTGAAAATCAGCAAAAGTATTCTTTCTTAAAAGTGTATTTTTTTATTTTGAGAGAGAGAGAGAACAGGTACATGCAAGCAGGGGAAGGGCAGAGAGGGAGGGAGAGAGACAATCCCAAGGAGGCTCCGTGCTCTCAGCGTAGAGCCCAACGCACGGCTTCATGTCACGCACTGCGAGATCATGACCTGAATTGAAATCAAGAGATGGATGCCTACGGGCTCCTGGGTGGCTCAGTCAGTTGGGCAGCCGACTTCACCAGGTCATGATCTCACGATTCCTCGGTTTGAGCCCCGCGTCGGGCTCTGTGTTGACTGCCAGCTCAGAG
>NW_027531530.1:0-403 GCF_008692635.1 Crocuta crocuta
AAAAAGAGAGATAAACTGATCCAAGAACATGAAAGAAGAGTTCGAAAGGTCAGTGATACAATCCAACGGAACAATATCATATCATAGGAATTCCAGAAGAGGAAGAAAGAGGGAAAGATGCTGAAGGAGTCCCTGAACAAATTATAGCAGAGAACTTCCCCAACCTGGGGAGGGAAGTAGATGTTGAAATTCAAAAGGCAGAGAACTCTCCTCAGATGTAACTTGAATCGATCTTCTGCATGACATATCATAGTGAAACTGACAAAATATAAAGACAAGGAGAGAATTTTGAAAGCAGCTAGGGAGAAAAGGGCCCTAACATACAAAGGGAAACCTATCAGAGTGGTGACAGACCTATCTACTGAAACTTGGCAGGCCAGAAAGGAATGGCAGGAGATCTTCA
>NW_027531530.1:487-654 GCF_008692635.1 Crocuta crocuta
CAGAAAGGAATGGCAGGAGATCTTCAATGTGATGAGCAGAAAAAATATGCAGCCAAGAATCCGCTATCCCGCAAGCCTGTCATTTAGAATAGAAGGAGAAATAACAGTCTTTCCAATTAAACAAAAATGGAAAGAATTCATCACCACTAAACCAGCCTTACAAGAAA
>NW_027531531.1:0-504 GCF_008692635.1 Crocuta crocuta
GAGGAGCCGCAGCACCTCTGCAGGCCTCTGTCCGCCGTCCCCAGGTCCCCAGGCCCGATGCCCCCCACACTGGGGCCTCCCGGGGATGAAAGCAGGCTTGGGATTCAGTGCGCTCACCTCTGTTCTGAGGCCCGGGTCCCTTCCCCTCCTCCGCCTCCCTGTGTGTCCTTCCCTGAACTCCAGCTCCCCTAGGGTCAGGGGCCCTCCCCTTGGCTGACACCAGATTCCAGTGGAGTCGGGTCAGGTGAAGAACTCGCCCCTCACACCAAGCGCCAAGTGTCTGAATCCAAGACACCCAAGTAAGAACACACAGCCCGTTNCCTCCTGCCCGGGCCCCTCTAGTCACTGACTCAGTGCTGTAGTCCATGGCCCCTCCTCTGCCTTGTGGTCCTCACCTTGAAGCCTAGTAGGGTCTGGGCCCTTCCTGCTGCCAAGGCAAGGCGGGCACTGCCAATCAGTGGCGAGGTGCTGCTCTTGGTCTGGAGACACCAAAGTCAAACCCCG
>NW_027531532.1:0-10694 GCF_008692635.1 Crocuta crocuta
AATACAGAATGATTCTGTCAAAATAAAATGCTAGAAAATTTAAACTATTATATAGTGACAGAAAACAGACCATTGATTGCCTGAGGACAGGTATTGGGGTACAAAGAAATGGGATCAAGGGATTACAAAGGGGCATTTTGAAATTTGTTAGGGTGATGGCTGTGTTTATTATCTTGATTGTGGTAGTGGAGTATACAAATGTTAAAGCTTATCAAGTTGTATGATCTAAACATGTGCACTTACGGGTGCCTGGGTGGCTCAGTCGGTTAAGCACCTGACTTTGGCTCAGGTCATGATCTCATGGTTGGTGGGTTTGAGCCCCGCATCGGGTTCTGTGCTAACAACTAGCTCAGAGCCTGGAGCCTGTTTCAAATTCTGTGTCTCCCTCTTTCTGACCCTCCCCTGCTTGCTCTCTCTCTCTCTCTCAGAAATAAATAAAACATTAAAAAAAGGGTACTTACAGGTGCCTGGATGGCTCAGTTGGTTTGGCATCAGACTTCAGCTCAGGTCATGATCTCTTGGTTCATGTGTTTTAGTCTCATATTGAGCTCTGTGCTGACAGTTTAGAGCCTGGATCCTGCTTCAGGTTCTGTGACTCCCTCTTTCTCGACCACTCCCCCACTTGAGCTCTGTCTCTCTTTCTCTCTCTCTCAAAAATAATAAACATTAGGGGCACCTGGGTGGCTTAGTCAGTTTAAGCGGCCGACTTTGGCTCAGGTCATGTTCTCACAGTTCATGAGTTTGAGCCCCACGTCAGGCTCTGTGCTGACATTTCAGAGCCTGGATCCTGCTTTGGATTCTGTGTCTCCCTCTCTCTCTGCCCCTTTCCAGATTGCACTCTGTCTCTGTCTCTCTCAAAAACAAAATAAAACATTTAAAAAATTTTAAATTAATACACATCAAAAAAGTTTTTAATAAAAAATAAACATGTGCAATTAGTTTATATCAATTATACCTCATTGAAGCTGCCTTTTAAAAATTATATGACAGGGGCACCTGGGTGATCCAGTCATTTAAGGGTTTAACTCTTGATTTCATGGAGCCAGCTCGAGATTCTCTCTCTCTCTCTCTCTCTCTCTCTCTCTCCATTAATACCAACCACTTGCTTTCTCTCAAAATAAATAAATAAACATTTAAAAACTTATATGACAACATGACTTTATATATCAATTCTACCAAATATTTAAAGAAGAATTGGGGCACCTGTGTGCTCAGTCAGTTAAGCATCCAACTCTTGATTTCAGCTCAGGTTATGGTCTCACGGTTGTGAGATCAAGCCACCCATAGGGCTCCCACTGAGCACAGAGTCTACTTGAGATTCTCTCTCTCCTCTCTTTCTGTCCCTTCCCACTCATGTTCTCTCTGTCACTCTCAAAATAAGTAAATAAACTTAAAAAAAACAGGATCTTTGCCTTTAAAAAATAATAAAGAATTAATACCAACCATCAAATTCTGCCAAATAAATAGAAGAGGAGGGAATAATTACTAACTCAGTCCATTGAGCCATCATTATTCTGATACCAAAGTCAGATAAAGACATCAGAATAAAGGAGGAGGAGGAGAAGGAAAAAGAAAAAAAATAAAATCAAGAAATAAAGTGAAAATACAACTAATATTAAAATATAGATACAAGAATCTTCAACAAAATATTAGCAAATTTACAAAAATTACACACATTTGTAGGGTACTTCTCACATAGTAAGTCCTAAATAAATGTGGGCTTTTTCCCCTTTTAACAACTATATTTTACAACTATAAACTAATATGATCTTAACTCCTGGCTAGGGGGAGTTCTTTTCTCACCAGAAAAAAAGTATAGGACCAATTTTTGAAAGCTAAAGTGCTTAGTTATCTTTGCATCAGTTTTCCTAAAGCTAGTAGCTATCAGCAGCGCCCTCAGAGAGCCAGGCAAAGGACAGAGGCCAGCCTGGCCACTCTCCTCTCTACCTTCGTCTCACACAGCCATCATCTTTGGCAGCCTAACCTAATTTAATGGCTTATCAAGAAAACAAAACAAACAAAACAAAAACCAGGGTTGTTAACCTCCGTACCCCCACTGCTCCAACGTAGTATTTGGCAGGTGGCTGGTGCTTGATAAATGCTGAAAGAAGGAAGAAACGAAGGAAATGAGCCAAGTTTCCATTCCTGGTCCTGTTGCAGCTCCTCATCTCATCTAGGTCCTAGGTGAATGTCAGTGAAGAGGATTCTGAGGAGCCCAGGCATGTCTGTCTGTCCAAGGCTGGAAAACACTGCTTTGGCTGTGAGAGGGGAGAAGAAGGCCGATGGGTGTAAAGTTGGTGCAGAGACATTGGTCCGTCCTGAGAGCACTCCAGGCAGACGCTGACAAGCCCCAGACAGCACTGTTTTAGAAGACGATGAAGTTCAGAAAACAGAAGAGAGCTAGGAATCCTCCCCATTTCTTCACAGGATCCAGGAGGTTCTGGTGCAAAGATGATGCATTTCCATTTTGACATCTTGAGTGTTTTGCAGCTTCGTGAGTGCCTGGAGACAGACCGGTTCTCTCAGGGAGGGACCAGGAACAGTGGTGTAGGCAGCCCTCAGCTGACAAGGCTGAGAGGAAAACCTTGCTAAAAGCCAGGACGGATGGGTATGTGACTGGAGGAGGGGATGCAAGTGGGAGCACGATGTTCAGGAAATCTAGATCATTACTGTTAATGTGACTTCACTCATACCTACTAGACTAGAAGGGATGAGGAAATCTGGGATACATCCATTAGAAAAAGAGCTCATGTGACAGGCAAGCAGAAACAATGATCTCTAAGTAGTCTTCTCTATTAGACAGGAATCTAAGGGGCACCTGGGTGGCTCAGTCAGTTTAAGTGTCCAACTCTTGATCTCGGCTCAGGTCATGATCTCACAGTTCCATGAATTTGAGCCCCACGTTGGGCTCTGTGCTGCGAGTGCCAAGCCTGCCTGGGATTCTCTCTCTCCTCTCTGCCAACCCCTCTCTCTTTCTCACTCAAAATAAATAAACATTAAAACTTAAAAAAAAAAAAAAGGAATCAGAGTATACGTTAGGAAAACAGAAGTTGGGGCGCCTGGGTGGCTTAGTCGGTTAAGCGTCCGACTTTCGCTTAGGTCATGATCTCGCGGTTCGTGGGTTCGAGCCCCGCGTCGGGCTCTGTGCTGACTGCCAGCNCAGAAATTATATTGTGATCATAGCTCCCCCCTTCCCCCCAGCTTCCAATGATGGCCTTTTAGAGTGTTGCCTTCAGTACTCGTCACTTTCACATACGTTGAAAGTAAGATTGTCTACATGTTCTTAGTATTTTCATAAACTGTTTACCTTTAAAAGGCCTTTAAAAAGACTGCAGAGGGGCGCCTGGGTGGCTTAGTCGGTTAAGCGTCCGACTTTCGCTTAGGTCATGATCTCGCGGTTCGTGGGTTCGGGCCCCGCGTCGGGCTCTGTGCTGACTGCCAGCTCAGAGCCTGGAGCCTGTTTCAGTCTGTGACTCCCTCTCTCTCTGACCCTCCTCTGCTCACGCTCTCTCTCTCTCTCTCTCCTAGAAAAAAAAAATATTAAAAAGACTGCAGAGTTCTCCAAACACAGTCAAATATGTTCATTTCTTTTTTTTAATGTTTTTATTTATTTTTGAGAGAGAGAGAGAGAGAGAGATACAGCATGAGCAGGGGAGGGTCACAGAGAGAGGGAGACACAGAATCCAAAGACACTTTCCAGTCTCTGAGCTAGCTCTCAGCACAGAGCCTCATGCGGAGCTCGTACCCACAAACCGTGAGATCATGACCTGAGCTGAAGTCCGACGCTTAACTGACTAAGCCACCCAGGCGCCCCACAAATACGATCATTTCAATGATCTGAATGTGGTCCTCAGGAAAACCTGAGAGGCTAACATTAATTATGAAGGAAGAAGAGCTTTGGAATGTGTCCTCAATGTCTTAGCTCTGGTTGGGCTGAGCTCTGCTCAGCAGAGCAACCGCAGCTGTGGGTCGTAGTAACACACACAACTTTTTTGCCAATGCCTTTCCACACCCGTCTCACCTCTTAGGCTTCCTGAGCACTCTGCTAGGGCATTAAAACATTCTCAGTTCCTCAATCTTGATTGGATAGTAAAACAGGTCATATTTTAAGATCTTCATGTTGCTAGGATTCCAAACTTGGGCTCAAAGAGAAAAGATAGATGGCATGGCATATGGTAGAAAGAACTCAATGGGAAGCCTAGGGATAGATTCTAGTCCTGGCTCTGTCCGTTCTTACTAGTGGATGACCTGGGATCAGTCTAATCTTACATGCAACTCATCAGCCAGCCTTCCCTGCCATAACTGTGCTATGCCAGGGGGAGGCAGAATTTAAAAGTAGCATTAATCTTGGGTGGGGTAGTATTAACTTTGGGATCTTCCATGTGATAACCAGAAGACAGATTGAATGGCTTAGCGTGTTCAGAGAGCTCATTGTAGGAAATTTTTCTGTTATCCAGTTTCCAAATGGCCTGAGGCTCATTCATTCTCTCAGTGGAAAAGTAGATGCTGAAGTGGCCATGAGAAAAATATCCCTTGTAAGGAGAGCACTAGGTAAGTAAGCATTCCATTGGTGCTACCCTTGAAACTTAACTTGAAAAATTGTACTTCCTGGCTTCTGTGAACTAACAGCATTCAGTGAGAGGTCAACCTTGGTTTTCTGCAGGACATATTGGCATAAGTACCTTAATAATTAATAAGTTAGGGGCGCCTGGGTGGCTCAGTCCGTTGGGCGGCCGACTTCGGCTCAGGTCATGATCTTTTTGTTCGTGGGTTCAAGCCCTGCATCAGGCTCTGTGCTGACAGCTAGCTCAGACCCTGGAGGCTGTTTCAGATTCTGTGTCTCCCTCTCTCTCTGATCCTCCCCTTCTCATGCTGTCTTTCTCTCTCAGAAATAAATTAAAAAATGTTTAAAAAAATTAATAACTTAATCTAACCCATATAATAATCATGCTTTCTATGAAAAGCACCTGCCACAAAGCTATCTTTTCATTTTTCATCATCAAATGTGAGAGCAGACTTTTATTTTTACTTTTATTCACTGCCTGACTCATGGCACTGAGTGTTTATCCATAAAATGTTTATCAGAGAAAGAAATCATTTAATAAGATACTTGGGAATTGAATCTATATGCAATCTTCGGAAAATCACCAGATGTATGTAACCTTCCTTGATCGAAATAGTGGTAACTTCATTTTACCGTAACAATTTTCTGTGAGTACCTTCACATTTCCTTACTCATTCCTTCAAATGGTCTGCTAGCATCCTCAGAAGACTGGTAGAGACTCGAGCCTTATTTTAGAAGAAAGTTGGAAACAGTTATTTCAGAGTTGTGGATTAAATAGCAACCTAACCAACACTATGCCCACAAGATGGTGCCGCACAGGCTCAACCGGTAGGTCAATAGGCCCTATCGACCATATTGGCAGCTTGTTCCGACCCACCATTAAAAGAGAGAGAAAAAAGGTTTTATGAGTAGACTGCCTACATAAATAAGATATATCACTATAATACTAACTGTGTGTTCATTTCTACAATTTTATTAAAGGAAAAACCTGGTTTTGATGCTCTTGGTTTATGGATATCTAAATAGAAAGAACTTAATGAAGTCAAACTTTGGCTTCACAAAATAGCATAAATCATTTCCAATTTTCTTGAGAAAAGACTTCACTAGGAAAGGTACATTCATTGTAATTTCAACTTTATATTCTAAGAAGCTGTCCTACAAAGTTGAGCTTTGTACAATTTTCATGTGTAGTATATAAATTTAGCTTTTTGAATATAATAAGTGTTTTCATACAAAAAAATAAAAATATGCTTCAAAGAGTTCCAGTGGGTTAACAAACACTGGCTGTTTTTCTTAGTCCTGGAAGATGATGCCCTCTGGCAGCTGTTCTAAAGCCTGTATATTACCAGAATTGCTTCAGAGCTTTTTAAAATGCAGGTTCCAGGGCTGTACCACATCAGATTCTGATATAGTAGATCTGTGAATATGGTTTAGAATCCATATACGGATGATGATCCGCAGGTGGTTTTCTTGAGCAACCAGAAACTACCTTACACACTGTGCTGCTGTATATACAAATCTCCAAAACTACTGACTATGAAATCAGGGGCTCCTTTCCCCTTATTCTAAAGGAAAGGATTGTGTCTCTTAACTTGTCAATCCTGGTGCCTATACAAGAGCTACAAACTCTAATGCCTGCAGGGCCAGGCATGAAGGAGGCAGAAAGGGAGCACAGCGGACCGTAGCAAACATGACTAATCTAAAAGAGACAGATGCTTACCAGTTCTGACCAAGTGTGAGCATGAGCTCAGCACTGACAGAGCTTCCAAATTCGCAAAAGAAACTAGAAACCCAGATTTTATATGAAATGTCCTATGAAGGCTAAAGATCTCTGCGGGTAGCATGTGGCCCAGAGGCCATACAATCTCTGGTTCTGTAAAACAGCACAGACAAAACCCTATTAGGCAGTGTTTTTATTTCCTGAGGCTATGGAAATAAATTAGAACACTTTAGGTGGCTCAAAACAACAGAAACATACTCTCTTACAATTATGAAAGTCAAAAGTCCTCAGTTGAAGTGTTGTTAGGATTGGTTCCTTCTAGAAGCTCTGAGGAAGAATCATTTCATGTCTCTTGCTTCTGGTGGCTATCCCTCCCGTCTGCCTCTGCCTTCAATAGTCTTTTCCCCGTGTGTCCTACCTCTCTGTTTTCTAAGGCCTTGTCTTTGGATTCAGAATTGCCCCTAATCCTCAGGGCTTCTGGGTGGCTGAGTTGGTTAAGTGTCCAACTCTTGATTTCAGCTCAGGTCATGATCTAAGGGTTGTGAGACTGGAGCCTGCTTAAGATTCTCTCTCCCTGTCTCTCTGCCCCTCCCGTGTGTGCTCTCTCAAATAAAATAAAATAAATAAAAATAGCCCTAATCGAGGATGATTTAATTTCAAGATCCTTAATTACACTTGCAAAGACTTTTTCCAAATAAGGTCACATTTACAGGACCCAGGGGTAAAAATTTGGGCATTACTTTTTTTAGGCTATTAGCCAAACCACTACAGGTATGTTGGCACTTAAAAAAATCCATATCCATTATTTCAATTAAATTATATTTTTTCCAGCCTTTCCCACATGTACTATTTTACTACTAAAATGGCTTACATCTTGGCAGAAAGCTTGATATGCAAGCTCAGGTATATTTTTATTTCTTATATGCTTCCTAGATTTAAGCTCCTTTACACTCTATTAGCAGCACCCCAATGCTCTGTTTCCACCACTGCTTCTAAAATCAGGGATGGAGGCAAAATAACCCCCGCCTCCACGCAGTACCCTACCATCGCTGACCTCCTTGATTGGAGGGAATCATCTGTCCTTATGGATAGGAAGACAGAAAGTCTTAGTGATAGTAGTGATAGTAGACAGAAAGTGATAGTAGAAAAGCAGAGTGGATAGGTATTGAGTGAAGAGAGAGAAAAATAGGCAAGGTAGGAACCTGGCTTCAGACACAAGAGGAAAAAAACAGGACATATGTATGAAACAGCTCCCTGAAAGAGTTCTGCTCTCCCAAGGGGAATTCTGAGAAATCCAACTTCAGCGTGATCTTTAGTGCCATCTACTGGAAAGCATAGGAACCAGCTCAGTGGGAAAAACAAAACGGGGGGGAGGGTCCCCCACCTTCAATTACTTCAAAGAAGCAGTTTGATTGAGACCCTTTCCTGTCTGTTCTAACAATGATCCAAGGCTCTCAGCAAACACCTGACCATTCTTAGGGGCCTAGACCAAGTGGAGGGTTGGTTTGCCAACCATTATTTGAGACCAGAAGGAGGTCAGCAAGACACAGCCTTTGCTGAGATCACAATTCCCCCCAAAGCTTCTAGTAGGAGGCCATCAGGAAATCTCAAGTGGGGCCTGAAACCTGAACGACTCAGCCACAGATGCTCAAATGTGACCACTGAATCAGACATTTAGGTTGTATCCAGTTGCAGATTATTATGAATAAAAATGGCTCTGAACATTTTATACAAGTCTCTCTGTGGACATATACACTCATTTCTCTTGTGTACATACCTAGGAGTGGAATTTCAGAAGGCTACCTCAAGAAACAAGCCAAAGTACACATGCTGGAGAGTCCCAATACCACCACGAGTAGGAAAATAGAATGACCAAGGTCTCAACAGAGAGATGAAGAGATAACATTCAAAGAACACTTTCTTTATTTTTATTCTTTTTTAAAATTTTTACAAATAGTTTATTGTCAAGCTGGTTTCCATATAACACCCAGTGCTCATCCCCACAAGTGCCCTCCTCCATGCTCATCTCCCCCCTCCCCCCCGACATCCATCAGTCCTCAGTTTGACCTCAGTATTCAAGAGTCTTTCATGGTTTGCCTCTCTCCCTCTCCCCCACTTTTCCCCTCTTTCTTCTCCCCCTTGATCCTCAGTTAAGTTCCTCCTAATCCTCCTANAAGAAATTCGAGAAAGAATTGACAGCTAAAGAACTGCTCGAAACAGATGTAAGCAAAGTAACTGAACAAGAATTTAGAACTATAGTCATAAAATTAATCACTGGGCTTGAAAAAGGCATGGAAGACATCAGAGAAACTATTGCTACAGAGACTATGAAGCTTAAAAATAGTTATGATGAATTAAAAAATGCTATAAATGAGATGCAAAATAAAATGGAGGTGTCCAATGCACGGATTGAAGAGGCAGAAAGCAGAGTAAGTGATTTAGAAGACACCATTATAGAAAAAGAGGAAGCTGAGAAAAAGAGAGATAAACTGATACAAGAACACGAAAGGAGAGTTCAAGAGCTCAGTGAGACAATCAAACGGAATAATATCCATATCATAGGAATTCCAGAAGAGGAAGAGAGAGGGAAAGGCGCTGAAGGAATACCTTGAACAAATTACAGCAGAGAACTTCCCCAATGTGGGGAAGGAAACAGACATTGAAATCCAAGAGGCAAAGAGAACTCCCCTCAGATGTAACTTGAATCAATCTTCTGCACGACATATCATAGTGAAACTGCCAAAATATAAGGACAAAGAGAGAATTCTGAAAGCAGCTAGGGATAAAAGGGCCCTAACATACAAAGGAAAACCTATCAGAGTGGTTACAGACTTATCTACTGAAACTTGGCAGGCCAGAAAGGAATGGCAGGAAATCTGCAATATGATGAACAGAAAAAATATGCAGTCAAGAATCCTCTATCCAGCAAGCCTGTCATTCAGAATAGAAGAAGAGATAAAAGTCTTCACAAATAAACAAAAATTGAAAGAATTCGTAACTACTTAACCAGCCCTACAAGAAATCCTGAGGGGGACTCTCTGAGGGAAATGTTGCAAGGAATGCAAGATACCAGAGACACCACCACAAGCATAAATCCCACAAAGGACATGATGACTCTAAACCCATATTTTTCAATAACACTGGATGTAAACGAACTAAATGCCCCAATAAAAAGACATGGGGTAGCAGAAGGGATAAAAATACAAAATCCATATATTTGCTGTCTACAAGAAACTCATTTTAGACTGGAGGATGCCTTCAGATTGAAAGTAAAGGCATGGAGAAATATCTATCATGCTTCTGGAAGTCAAAAGAAAGCTGGAGTAGCTATACTTATATCAGGCAAACTGGACTTTAAAGTAAAGACAGTAACAAGAAATGAAGAAGGGCATTATATAATAAATACAGGGTCTAATCCATCAAAAAGAGCTAACAATTATAAATGTCTACGCACCAAATACGGAAGCATCTAAATACATAAAGCAATTAATCACAAACAGAAACAGTCTTATCGATAAGAACGTGCTAATAGCAAGGGACTTTAATACTCCACTTACAGCAATGGATAGATCAACTAGACAGAAAATCAATAAGGACACAATGGACTTAAATGACACATTGGACCAGATGGATTTGACAAATATATTTAGAACTCTACAACCTGAGGCTATGGAATTCACGTTCTTCTCAAGTGTGCACGGCACATTCTCCAAGATAGATCACATACTGGGACATAAAGCAGCCCTCAATAAATATAAAAGAATTGAGATAATCTCATGCACACTTTCAGATCACAGTGCTATGAAACTAGAAATCAATCACAGGAAGAAGTCTGGAAAACCTGCAAAAACATGGAGGTTAAAGAACACCCTACTAAAGAACGAATGGGCCACTCAGCGACTTAGAGGAGAAATTAAAAAATATATGGAAACAAATGAAAATGAAAGTACAACAATCCAAACTCTATGGGATGTGGTGAGGGCAGTCCTAAGAGGAAAGTACATTTCACTCCAGGCCTATTTCAAGAAATTAAAAAAAGTGCAAGTGCAAAATCTAACAGTGCACCTAAATAAACTAGAGGGAGAGCAACAAGAGCACCCAAAACCCAGTAAAGGAAGAGAAATAATAAAAATCAGGGCAGAAAAAAATATATAGAAACCAAAGAAACAGTTGAACAGATCAATAAAACCAAGAGTTGTTTTTTGAAAAAATAAACAAAATTGACAAACCTCTAGCCAGGCTTCCCAAAAAGAAAAAAGAGAGCACTGAAATAGAGAAAATCATAAATGAAAATGGACTTATTACAACCAACCCCTCAGAAATACAAGCAATTATCAGGGACTACTATGAAAAATTATATGCCAACAAACTGGACAACTTAGAAGAAATGGACAAATTCCTAAACACACA
>NW_027531532.1:13946-35982 GCF_008692635.1 Crocuta crocuta
AACCAGCCCTACAAGAAATCCTGAGGGGGACTCTCTGAGGGAAATGTTGCAAGGAATGCAAGATACCAGAGACACCACCACAAGCATAAATCCCACAAAGGACATGATGACTCTAAACCCATATTTTTCAATAATAACACTGGATGTAAACGAACTAAATGCCCCAATAAAAAGACATGGGGTAGCAGAAGGGATAAAAATACAAAATCCATATATTTGCTGTCTACAAGAAACTCATTTTAGACTGGAGGATGCCTTCAGATTGAAAGTAAAGGCATGGAGAAATATCTATCATGCTTCTGGAAGTCAAAAGAAAGCTGGAGTAGCTATACTTATATCAGGCAAACTGGACTTTAAAGTAAAGACAGTAACAAGAAATGAAGAAGGGCATTATATAATAAATACAGGGTCTAATCCATCAAAAAGAGCTAACAATTATAAATGTCTACGCACCAAATACGGAAGCATCTAAATACATAAAGCAATTAATCACAAACAGAAACAGTCTTATCGATAAGAACGTGCTAATAGCAAGGGACTTTAATACTCCACTTACAGCAATGGATAGATCAACTAGACAGAAAATCAATAAGGACACAATGGACTTAAATGACACATTGGACCAGATGGATTTGACAAATATATTTAGAACTCTACAACCTGAGGCTATGGAATTCACGTTCTTCTCAAGTGTGCACGGCACATTCTCCAAGATAGATCACATACTGGGACATAAAGCAGCCCTCAATAAATATAAAAGAATTGAGATAATCTCATGCACACTTTCAGATCACAGTGCTATGAAACTAGAAATCAATCACAGGAAGAAGTCTGGAAAACCTGCAAAAACATGGAGGTTAAAGAACACCCTACTAAAGAACGAATGGGCCACTCAGCGACTTAGAGGAGAAATTAAAAAATATATGGAAACAAATGAAAATGAAAGTACAACAATCCAAACTCTATGGGATGTGGTGAGGGCAGTCCTAAGAGGAAAGTACATTTCACTCCAGGCCTATTTCAAGAAATTAAAAAAAGTGCAAGTGCAAAATCTAACAGTGCACCTAAATAAACTAGAGGGAGAGCAACAAGAGCACCCAAAACCCAGTAAAGGAAGAGAAATAATAAAAATCAGGGCAGAAAAAAATATATAGAAACCAAAGAAACAGTTGAACAGATCAATGAAACCAAGAGTTGTTTTTTGAAAAAATAAACAAAATTGACAAACCTCTAGCCAGGCTTCCCAAAAAGAAAAAAGAGAGCACTGAAATAGAGAAAATCATANGTTATCAAAAATCTCCCAACAACTAAGAGCCCTAGGCAAGATGGCTTCCCTGGAGTATTCTACCAGACATTTAAAACAGAATTAATACCTATTCTTCTCAAACTATTCCAAAAAATAGAAATCGAAGGAAAATTTCTGGACTCATTTTATGAAGCCATCATCACTTTGATTCCCAAGCCAGACACAGACCCAGCAAAAAAAGAGAACTACAGGCCAATATCCTTGATGAATAAAGATGCAAAAATTCTCAACAAGATAATTGCAAATCAAATTCAAAAGCACATAAAAAGAACTATCCACCAAGATCAAGTGGGATTCATTCCTGGGTTACAGGGCTGGTTCAATATTCACGAATCAATCAATGTGATCCATCACATCAACAAAAGAAAAGATAAAAACCATATGACCCTGTTGATAGATGCAGAAACAGCGTTCGACAAGGTACAGCATCCCTTCTTAATAAAGACCCTAGAGAAAGTCGGGATAGAAGGAACTTACTTAAANTTGAGGACTGTGTGTTATATGGAAACCACCTTGACAATAAACTATTTTTAAAAATTAAAAAAAATAAATTAAAAAAAAAGAAACACCTGACCATCCTCTGTGCATTCCTCATACCTTATGCACATGTGGTTCCAACACTCATGTGTTCCAACTTACCTCCCAAGCTAGTCTGTGAGCTCTGTGACATCAGGAGCTATATCTCTTTCCTGAGCTCCGTGTCTGGCACAAAACAGCTGAAAGAAAGAAAAGAGGAAGGAAGGAAGGAAGGAAGGAAGGAAGGAAGGAAGGAAGGAAGGTAGGAAGAAAAGAAAGAGCCTATTGAATATAAAAAACTCAAGAATTCTACTTCTTCTCAACCATTACTTATTGATAAATTTGTAGAAACCAAATGGCAAGGCAAAGCTATAAGAGAAGAGAAAAACTGGGTTATTTAAGGTTTACCGAATCCTTTGGGTTTTCTCAATCGGTCCTCAGGATGTACACCAGCTCCCAGTTGTAGTGGGGAGCGGGCTGCTGTGCTCCATGGAGAAAACCACCCTGTGGAGCAAGCTGACCTCCTCACCCTACTGTCATCCACTCAAAGGGCCAAGAGCTGAGGTGTGCACCAGTGTCCAGGTGTGTGGAATACTATGAAATACAAATTGGTTTCGGACTCCAGGTCCCGACACATTGCTCCTAAATCTCCTGAAATTTCCTGGGTGATAGAAGCATCTTTTGTTCTAATGAGGTGGGTTTCTGGATGGGAAATGGTCACCAGAAAAACAAAGCCGTGATTAGAAACTTGGCACTTTCACCCCACCTCTCATCTCTGGGGAAGGGAGAGAGGCTAGAAATTTAGTTAACAATCAATCATACCTATTCTCTGTATGATAAAGTCTCCATGAAACTCCCAAGTGCAGGTTCTGAGAGCTTCTGGGTAGGTGAGCACCTGGAGGTGCCAGGGTTGGGGGGCGCACCCAGAAAGAGCAGGGAGGCTCCATACCCCTTCCCACACACCTTGCCTTGTGCATCTCTTCCCTCTGCTCGTTCCCGAATTCTATCCTCTTATAATAAACTGGTAATCTAAGGTAACTGCTTTCCTGAGTTCTGGGAGCTGCTTTAGCAAATTATCCAACCTGAGGGGGCCATGGGAACCTCTGACTTATAGCCAGTTAGTCAGAAGCAATCTTGAGACTGGCATATAAGGAGTGGGGCAGTCTCTAGGTCTGCACTAGCCCCTGGCAGATAGTGTCCAATTTGAATTGAATTGTATGACACCTTGTTGGTGTTGGCGATTTGGAGCATTGCTTGGGGGGGGGGGGGTGGGGGGACCCAACACATCTGGTATAAGAGTGTTGTGAGTGAGTAAAAGCAAATACGGTGTGTTTTTCCTTAGACAAGGCAAGAGGAGAGCATTTGCCATCAAGTGACTGTTGCTGGTTGCAGTCAGAGCTAAGCCAGTAATGGGAATAGCATCACCAACTAACAAAGCCACTCACATCACCTTTACCTCAGTGCTCAACTTTGGCTGCACATTATCACTAGAAAGCTTTTGACAAGTCTGATCCATGGGCTACACCCCAGACCAATTAAATCAGAATCTCTGGCGGTGGGGTCTAGTATTTTTTTTTAAAGTTTCCCACCACCAGTGGGAATGCAAATTGGTGCAGCCACTATGGAAAATTGTGTGGCAGTTCCTCAAAAAATTAAAAATAGAAGCACCTTACAATCCAGCAATTCCACTTCTTGGTATTTATCTGAAGAAAATTAAAATACTAACTCAAAAAGATATATGCAGGCGCACACACACACACACACACACACACACACGGAATATTATTCTGCCATAAAAAAAAGAATGAAATCTTGCCATTTGAGACAACATGGATGGACCATGATGGCATTATGCTAAGTGAAATAAATCAGACAGAGAAAGACAAATACCATATGCTCCTACTTACATCTGGAATCTTAGAAACAAACAACAAAACAGAACACCAAAACCAAGCTCATAGATAAGAGAACAGATTGGGGTTACCAGAGGCAAGGGCTGAGGAGGTAGGTGCAATGAGTGAAGGGGGTCAAAAGGTACAGGATTCCAGTTATAAAGTAAGTCATGAGGACATAACATACAACATATAGTTGTATAGTTAATAACTATACAGCTATAGTTAATAATACTGTATTGCATATTTCAAAGTTACTAAGAATAGATCTTGAAAGTTCTCATCACACACACAAGTTTCCCAGGTATATTAGCTTTCTATTACTGCTGTAATGATTTACCACAAACTTACTGGCTTAAAACAAAATACATGTATTATCTTATTCATCTATAGTGCAACAGTCCAAAAGAGGTCTCAGTGGGCTAAAATCAAGGTGTTGGCAGATTTGCATTCCTCACTGGAGGCTCTAAGGGATACTCAGTTCTCTCTTTTCCAGCTTCTAGAGGCTAAATTCTTTCCATCTTCACAGCCAACAACCTTTAGTTGAGTCTTTCTCATATGGCATCAGTCTGACATTGACTTCTCTGCCTCCTCTCCCAGGTTTCAAGACCCTTGTGATTGTGTTTGGCCCACCCAGATAATCCAGAATAATTTCCTATTATTTGACTTACAGTATCAAATGCATCTGCCACATTACTTCCCCTTTGTCATGTAATGTAACATCTTCATAGGTTATGAAGATTAGGACATGGACATATGTGGGGACCATTTTTACCAGATCAGATGACTCCAATGTGAAGCTGAGAGCTACTGGGTTACCCATACATTGGCTCAAGGAGTGGCCCAGTTAGCAAGTTGAGCCATGATGGAAGATTGGAGGCACACTGAAGAATTGCTGCGTCGGGGAGCATGAAGAAGTGGCAATAGCAGCCTCACCAGTTTTACAGTGTTGCAGAACTCGTCTTGCAGGAAGGGGAGGGTTGTTATGTGATTTATCATCACTCAGCCTCTGATGGTCCTGGGAAGTTAAATTGTACACTACCCAGGGGCACCTGGGTGGTTCAGTTGGTTAAGTGTCCAACTGTTGGTTGACTCTCAATTTCAGCTCAGGTCATGATCTCAGTCCTAAGATCCAGCCTCTGCACTGGGAGTGGAGCCTGCCTGAGATTCTCTCCATCTCCCTCTGCCCCTTCCCTGCAAGCAGGAATGCACATACGATCTCCCTCTCAAAGAAAAGAAAGAAAGAAAGAAAGAAAGAAAGAAAGAAAGAAAGAAAGAAAGAAAGAAAGAAAGAAAGAAAGAAAGAAAGAAAGAAAAGAAAGAAAAGAAAGAAAGAAAAAAGAAAGAGAAAGAAAGAAGAAAAAGAAAGAGAAAGAAGAAAGAAAGAAGGAAAGAAAGAAAGAAAGAAGGAAAGAAAGAAAGAAAGAAAGAGAAAGAAAGAAAGACAGACATTATACATTATTCCAAAGATTGTGGGACTGTCTCCACTCAGGAGTAGCCATTACAAAAAATGTAGATCATAACACAAAATGGGAATTTAACAGACTTTTAAGACTGGTAGCTATCAGCTTGCTCTTTTTTTCCCTCCATGCTTTATTTTACATTTGAGAGGGAGACAGAGCATAAGCAGGGGAGGGGCAGAGGGATAGAGACAGAATCTGAAGCAGGCTCCAGGCTCTGCATTGTCAGCACAGGACTCACGAGCTGTGAGATCATGATCGGAGCTGAAGTCAGCAGCTTAACCAATTGAACCACCCAGGCGCCCCAGCTTGCTTCTTGTTTTATGCTCACTGAGAGCTGGGCATACACCAGAGTCTCAAGTGCTCTGCAGCCTTTCCCCTAGAGTGGAAGATGCAAATTACCTGTCCATGGGTTGAATAGAACTTGAAGATACTTCCTGACTGGCCAATGTTTTAATAGTCACACACATAGACACATTCAGGATTTCTGCTTTCCTTGAAAGACCTAGGATGCTGGCGTAGCACTCCAGAACAGCCCTCACCTCACAAGAGGTGCCTTTTGATGAGGGACTTATATTCTCTGGTTTGCTGTGGGCTTCATTCTGGCCTTTATGTTTTACACCTTACTTCACGTTCATGTTACTTGCCTAGTCTGGGAGGTGTTTGAGTTCACAGGCATTGCTCCACTCCAGAATTCATGTGCCTAAAGTTAGGCAAAATTCTCATAAAGACCCTTCTGCATGTCGGCCACATAAAAGTGAAGAGCTCTTAGATGTTAACTAGACTTATTGTGATCATTTTGCAACATACACAAACTGTAGGGGCGCCTGGGTAGCTCCATCAGTTGAGCGTCTGACTTCGGCTCAGGTCATGATCTCACGGTTCGTGGGCTCGAGCCCGGTGTAGGGCTCTGTGCTGACAGCCAGCTCAGAGCCTGGAGCCTGCTTCTGATTGTGTCTCCCTCTCTCTCTGACCCTCCCCTGTTCACAGTCTCTCTCTCTCTCAGAAATAAATTTAAAAAAACATTAAAAACAACATACACAAACTGTAATTTCTGCCCACTGGTGTTTCTTCAGCCTTTGGAGGCACGCATCACTGCCTGACTCTTCTTTTAGAGCCACAGACTTCCCCAGTTTTTAAGACAACCATCGGCACACCTGCAGGCCTTTTCCCATCTCCAAGGAGGCTTCTCTCCACTGAGCCTGCCTAACTCACTCCCCAGACTCTCCTCAGGTATAGCGGAGACGTCATCTTCACACTGCTAATTCCCTAGTTTGGGTGCACTGCCCGAATGAGCTGGAGAGGACTGAAGGGCAGTCAGACTAGACCCTTTGACTCACATCCTGTTCCTCTATCACCTATCCTAACACCACAGGAACTNAAAGAAAGAAAGAAAGAAAGAAAAGAAAGAAAAGAAAGAAAGAAAAAAGAAAGAGAAAGAAAGAAGAAAAAGAAAGAGAAAGAAGAAAGAAAGAAGGAAAGAAAGAAAGAAAGAAGGAAAGAAAGAAAGAAAGAAAGAGAAAGAAAGAAAGACAGACATTATACATTATTCCAAAGATTGTGGGACTGTCTCCACTCAGGAGTAGCCATTACAAAAAATGTAGATCATAACACAAAATGGGAATTTAACAGACTTTTAAGACTGGTAGCTATCAGCTTGCTCTTTTTTTCCCTCCATGCTTTATTTTACATTTGAGAGGGAGACAGAGCATAAGCAGGGGAGGGGCAGAGGGATAGAGACAGAATCTGAAGCAGGCTCCAGGCTCTGCATTGTCAGCACAGGACTCACGAGCTGTGAGATCATGATCGGAGCTGAAGTCAGCAGCTTAACCAATTGAACCACCCAGGCGCCCCAGCTTGCTTCTTGTTTTATGCTCACTGAGAGCTGGGCATACACCAGAGTCTCAAGTGCTCTGCAGCCTTTCCCCTAGAGTGGAAGATGCAAATTACCTGTCCATGGGTTGAATAGAACTTGAAGATACTTCCTGACTGGCCAATGTTTTAATAGTCACACACATAGACACATTCAGGATTTCTGCTTTCCTTGAAAGACCTAGGATGCTGGCGTAGCACTCCAGAACAGCCCTCACCTCACAAGAGGTGCCTTTTGATGAGGGACTTATATTCTCTGGTTTGCTGTGGGCTTCATTCTGGCCTTTATGTTTTACACCTTACTTCACGTTCATGTTACTTGCCTAGTCTGGGAGGTGTTTGAGTTCACAGGCATTGCTCCACTCCAGAATTCATGTGCCTAAAGTTAGGCAAAATTCTCATAAAGACCCTTCTGCATGTCGGCCACATAAAAGTGAAGAGCTCTTAGATGTTAACTAGACTTATTGTGATCATTTTGCAACATACACAAACTGTAGGGGCGCCTGGGTAGCTCCATCAGTTGAGCGTCTGACTTCGGCTCAGGTCATGATCTCACGGTTCGTGGGCTCGAGCCCGGTGTAGGGCTCTGTGCTGACAGCCAGCTCAGAGCCTGGAGCCTGCTTCTGATTGTGTCTCCCTCTCTCTCTGACCCTCCCCTGTTCACAGTCTCTCTCTCTCTCAGAAATAAATTTAAAAAAACATTAAAAACAACATACACAAACTGTAATTTCTGCCCACTGGTGTTTCTTCAGCCTTTGGAGGCACGCATCACTGCCTGACTCTTCTTTTAGAGCCACAGACTTCCCCAGTTTTTAAGACAACCATCGGCACACCTGCAGGCCTTTTCCCATCTCCAAGGAGGCTTCTCTCCACTGAGCCTGCCTAACTCACTCCCCAGACTCTCCTCAGGTATAGCGGAGACGTCATCTTCACACTGCTAATTCCCTAGTTTGGGTGCACTGCCCGAATGAGCTGGAGAGGACTGAAGGGCAGTCAGACTAGACCCTTTGACTCACATCCTGTTCCTCTATCACCTATCCTAACACCACAGGAACTTAGAGTAGAAAGCAATGGAGGATTCCCGAACTGGGCCCTTTGAGGTACAGGGACATGACACAGCCTTCCCTTTCCATGGCTCTGGGGTAGATCATCCCCTAAGGAACACCAAGTTTTTGTAAAGGGCAAAATCCAAAAACTCTACTCTGTCCTCACATCCTTCACTCAATGGGCTGACACAATTTTATATGGATGACACCCCATCTTAGAAACATGCTTCACCTCAAGAGGTTCAAGTCCATTTTAAAGGGCCTGTGAAATAAGCTGAGGTGGTGGAGGGTGACAAGGTTTATTTTCCATGGCACTGCTGCTCATTAGGTCAGCCTTGGCATAATTAGGAGAGATGAAGTTCAAGCCAATCTCAGAACTGCTGGTCTTACAGTTGTACAAGTTCGATGCTTCTGGCTCTAGTGAGATTTGGGGTTAAATGTAAGCTCTGGCTTAACTTTCCTTTATCTTATTAAATAAGACACCTTATGTAAATCACTTAGGAAGTTATTGGAACATGTTAATTTTTATTGCCAATCCATGTTTTCTGGCCATTCTTAAATCACCTTTCCTTCCACCACAGCTCTCTATGCCGGGTCCCACATGTAGCTGTCACTCAATAAAGACTGGAGACTTTAGTCGGCTGTCTCTGACATGCACAGTTATGGGGACCACTTATGTCCACCCTTTCCACTGAAAACAGAACGAACAGCTTAAGCTACAAGGTTTGGGTAGCTGGGGAAAGCGGCTAAGTACTAAAGCAGGTTAGCAGATTCTTAAAACGGGATCACGTCAGCAGCAGTTCCATCGGAGGGAGGCAGAGTAGATGTTCTCTTAAATTTCTTAAATTCTATGGGAGTCCTGCTCATTTTAGTCTTTTGGCACAGAATGCTGTGCTATCTCACTGGAAATCATTCCTACAGAACCAATAGGAAGATAAGGCAAAAGCAAACCAGCAATCAAAGTTGATCGTCTTCCATCCTAAGGAGTTTGGTGTATAGTCATTAAGGCATCACAGGGAATCCTGCTCAAGGACACAGTACAGGGAGCAGAGGGGATCAACCCAAGTAGTACAAGAGAGGACACAATGGGAAGGACATTTTTTATTTTCCCAGATCTTCAGGCAACCTTGCCAAGCTGGAGGTCTCGTGCAGCTGTGTATGAAACCAAGAAAAATATGAGGCTTAAAAAATATCGTGCATTGTATCTCTTCGGTCTCTCGCAGGCCAGGAGCCCAAGGTCAGTCTGGCAGGAAGCTGAGCAGACTTCCCGGCCTCGGCAATCACACAATCTTCACAGTCTTGAGCATATCTGACAGTACATATGTGTCATCCCAACCCCTCCCTGGCTTCCTCAGGGTCTGCTCCAAGGCCTGGGCCATTTCTAAGAGCTCTGGTGTGGCAAGTTTCTGCTCCAGGTGCAGCTGACAGAACAAGATCTCGTTTACTTCACCTTCAATTCGCCGGACATACAGGAGAGGGAATACCGCCTTGAGCCCGGTCAGCACGGAGTCCTTCAGCCCCAAGTCTCGGCACACAAGGTTGAGGATAAAGACACCTAGGGTGTGAGAAGGAGAGTCATGTCCTGCAGATCAGGGGACACGCTGGAGACAAGGTTCCACTCTTAGGAATTTACCACTTCCTGCCCCTGGTACACTGGTGGGCTAAAAAAAAACACAAATGCTTTGAGTTTGCAGAGAATACACCACATAGAGAGAGACAGAAAGAGAAGTGTGTGGGGAATATGTGAACTATGAGAAAACTTCAAGCTAATTTCTTCCTCTTCTACGCTCCTAACAAATTATTTTACCATTCTCCATGCCTCAGTTTCTCAAAGAATTGCTTTGAGAAAGAACGAATACTCCCAAGAAAAAAATGTACCAGCTCCACAGGGATGTTACATTCTTGACATGTACATTATGGAGTACATAAGAGGGCCAATGTTACCCGAGTTGTGACACTTAAAGTTCCGTGTCCAAGTCGCAGGGACCCAGGCTAGAGCTCCAGCTGTTACACTGTGTCACCTTGGCAAAGTCTCTTTACTTCAGTTTCCTCATTTGGAAATGGGCTGCTATGAACATTCTGCCTAGGCCAAGCCATATCAAAAGAAATCAAATGGTAGCTACCATGACCAAGCTGCTAGAAATGTGAACTGCTACATTCACTTTGTAAAACTGTGTGGCAGCATCTAGGAAACTCGAGCACACATGTGATCTATGTTCTAGCAATCACAAGCCTTCATAGATGCCCAACACACCTGCAAATCTATTTTACCAAAAGGCATCTACTGAAACGTTAAGGTCAGTACTACTTATAAAAGTCCCAAACAGGAAAACAATCCAATACCAACCAACAGAAAATGGAAAATGAATGTGGTAAAGTCACACTATGACACTACACAGCAATATAAAGGAACAACATAAACACAACATCATAGGTGAATCTTGCAAACATCATTTTGAATGAAACAAACACTTAAAGGCTACATTCCATAGGATTCCATTTATATAAACAACAAAAATGGGCAAAACTAAGCTGCGCTGACTTAAGTTGGGATAGTCGTTATCCTTGACAGGAGGATGAGTTACTGAAAGGACGTAAGAGGTAGACTTTCTGGGGTGCTGGAAATGTTCTGTGTTTGATGAGAATAAATAAGCATGTTCAATTTGGGGCAACTCATTGAGCAACACACTTCTGATATGAGCATTTTTCACTAAAAAGAAAAAAATTTTAAAGGACCCATCCCTCCATCCTCCCTAACCTTTGCTCTTCTTACCTTCAGGAGTCAAGATGCTTTTAACCTTCTGCAGGAAATTCTGTTCCACAAAAGCCGGTGGTGGACAACTCATTCCCAGTGTTGGGTCCTTACTGTCTACGTCAAACATGATAACGTTGTAGTGGGGCCGCACTGGGAAAGAGAAGAAAACAAGTCTTTGCCTAACACCATTTACATTCCTACACCACCTCTCCCCTGTGACCTGTGGTGGCCGCAAGCAGCTCAGAAGGATGATGTGGAGGCTGTGGTTTGCCTGTAAGGGCAATGACATCACCGTCAGGGGAGTCGTTGTCAGTCAGGATTCTCCTGTGAGCACCCCACATGAAAGACAGGGCATTCATTTTATCTTCTTTCACATTTGAAAGCACTTTCCAAAGCCTTCCAAATACATCAGTGGGGTCCACTCTAGCATGATTACTACTTGGTTAAGAGTGTATCAATAGGGGCGCCCGGGTGGCTCAGTCGGTTAAGCGTCCGACTTCAGCTCAGGTCATGATCTCATGATTCGTGGGTTCGAGCCCCACGTCAGACTCTGTGCTGACAGCTAGCTCAGAGCCTGGAGCCTACTTCAGATCCTGTGTCTCCCTCTCTCTCTGACCCTCCCCTACTCACAGTCTCTCTCTCTCTCTTTCTCAGAAATAAATAAAAATTTTAAAAAAAAGTGTATCTATACAGGAATTTTCAATGTTCTGTTGAACATTAGATTCACCCTGGGAATGTTCTAAATACTTTGAGAACCTTGGCTCCATTCCTGACCAACTATGTCAAGAAACCTGGATGGAACAGGTGTGAAGGGAGATGGGAAGTTTCTGGTATTTTTCTACAACTCCCACGTAATTCTAAAACATTCAAGAAAAAAAGATTTTGCTAAATGGGTGAGAAAGAATTGATGAATTGGATGCACTCCTTGCTATGCTGGAAATGGTTTTTACAAGGAGTAATCCTGCAATGCTACTGACTGATTTTTAGTAAACTTTGAGACTATGATAACGATTATTCAATAATTAATAAATCACGACATAAGGGGCACCTGAGTGGCTCATTCAGTTAAGCGTCTGACTTCAGCTCAGGTCATGATCTTGTGGTTCATGAGTTCAAGCCCCGCACTGGGCTCTGTGCTGACAAGGCCTGAAGCCTGCTTTGGATTGTGTCTCCATCTCTGTCTGCCCCTCTGTCTCTCTCAAAAGTAAATGAAAATATTTTTAAAAAACTTTTAAGTAAGATAAATCTTGATGTAGGACTACTGCATGCCTATTAGTATCCATAGCACAGATCTCATTTTGGTTTCTTAGAGAGCAGAACATGTTGGCTCATCAAAGTCCAAGAACAACCATTACCCACATTTGTAGCACTGAGCCCTCCAACAATCTGGAAGGTGACTGTTAGAGATGACTGCCAGGCTGTTCAACACGAACTGACAGGCAGTCACAATGGCAACTCACCATGCACAAAGTGCCTGCCATAAGCCTGGCACAGTTTTAAATGTTTCTCGTATTGACTATGTTGGCCCCAGCCCAGACATATAACCTGTGGAACTCGGATTTAGTTCAGTTCAGTTTGCAAGGACTATTAATGCACCATCTATCCATCCCAGCACAAGAGAACTCACCCCAGGCATCCCAGTTTGCCAGACCCCTAGTGGGAGATACTCTAATCCAGTGAGAACCAGAGTACCAGCTATGGAATGGGCAGACCAGGAAGGGTGGGTGGCCCAAGCTCCCCAAGTCCCCTTAGGGCTGAACCAACCTGACTGACCTCTTCCTGAGGGACACATGCTCTGGAGAGCACCAGTCACAGGAGCCTACATGTAAAGTGGCAGAAGGAGCAGAGGAGCAACTGCAGAACATTAAGATGTCTTTTGTCCTTAGTCTGGGATACGAATCATTAAAGCAAGATGGAGCCTTCAGACCATCAGAATTACCGCCAAGTAGCATCTGTTATCAGGGTTTCACATCCTCAGCATTACTGCCATTTGGGGCCAGATAATTCTTTGTTGTGGGTGGCTGTCCTGTTTGCGCTCTACTCACTTGCTGCCTGGAGAACCCCTACCCAGTGCTTACAATGACTAAACACACATGTGCAGACACTGCCCAGTGCCCTGCAGGTTTATACTCACTGATCTACCTGAATGCTGTTTGGTTCTGTCTCTGGCTTCACCTCTAGCTGAAAGATTTACAAAAACACCCCCCAACACACACCCCACATTTTCTTCCCTTTCTACTCATCTGACTACAGACATTAGGTTTCACGGGAGGGTGAGGAAGTAGCAAGGGCAGAGGGTCAGAAGAGAATCAGGAGATAAGTCCACTGATCTGTTAGCACCACAAGGGCAGAGATGGTGTGGGTTTTTTTTTCATCGTTGTTGTTTTTATTATTTATTCATTTATTTATTCCAGGGGAGAAGAGAGGGTGGGGGAAGGGGAGAGAGAGATGGAGAATCTTATGTAGAATCTTATGCCTGGTGTAGAGTTCAAGGTCAGGCTCGATCTCACAACCATGAGATCATGACCTTAGCCAAAATCAAGAGTCAGACCCTTAAACAACTGAGCCACCCAGGTGACCCAGAAATGACTGTTTCTGGCACAGTGCTGAGCATATGGCTAGCACTCTATATTTACTGAATCAATATGTCAACCAATGAATGAAGAACAGAATAGGTGAAAGACTGGGACGATCCTAATGCTGCTCTCTTACAGAGAATTCTAGAGGTCCTTGCAGGCCTGACAAGCTTGGATTACTCTTCTCTGAACACCCCTTCAATTCTTCACTTGTAGTACCTTCTCTTCCTGCCAGGCTGGAGATATAGTCCAGGCCATCTGCAATGTGGACCTTCATCCGGTCGCTCTGGGAGAAGCCAAACCACTGGGTGGCCACTTCCAACATGGAGGGGTCGATCTCCACAGCGTCAATGCAGGACTTCGGGAAATGATCGTGGACAAACAGGGGGAGACTGCCCCCACCCAGGCCGACCACCAACAATGCCAATGGGGTCTCTGCAATAAAGGAATAAAGCATCATTTTCTATCTGCTCAGGGATAGTTCTGTACCAGCCTCAGGGAGAGTAAAGTGGGGAGCTGGATCATTGGCTCTGCCCAGAGGATACAAGATGTAAAGGCCCAGCTTCTCTGTCATCCCAGAAATGCAGAGGCCAATCTGACATCTGGCCTCACAATCCTTCCTTTACTAGACCCAGAAGATGAACCAGTACGAGGTTTTTTGGGGTATCTTCAAGTCCCAAAGCACTCAGCTGACATCATATCAAGAGTGCCTACCATGAGCATTATTTGACTCTCCCTAGGAATTGGGAGGGACAACAGCCAACATCTATCTCACTCATGATCACAAGGCAGTGTAGATGCAATGCCCTCTGCCTGGCTTTCAACTCAAAGGCCACACCTGCCCTCTCAGACACCTCAACCAAGTGAGGGCAATACATCCAAGTTCCAGAAATCACAGGAAAACAAAGGCCCACATCCTAGTCCTAAGTACAGAGAAACCACAGCAAACACAGGGAGATAGAAGACAAGAAAGTAGAAAGAATCACCAAAAGGAGACATTAAACATAGATTGACGTCTGAGGATTAAACCTAAGAACCGACACTCTAGGGACATACATCAACACCGGGACAGGATATTTCAATAAGACATACTCAGGACTCTGGGTGAAGACAGGGACAACCTAGATAGGAACATGACCATTTTCACTACTGTGGTCAGATCCTGCTATTAGTAATAAGGCTATGACTGTACTACCCACAACATGATTTTGCTGTTGTTGTTGTTTACGTAGAAATTTAAGAAAGAATTGCATTTGGTGCTCAGATGATGCATTCATTACCTTTTAAAAGCTAGAAATTCTCCTAAAGTAGAAAAGCATTCCTAGAGCCAAGATTTTTAAATGTTCCACATGGTTACAAGAGTAGATACATATGCAATCACTCTGCAAACTGAAGTACTTATAATGTGTACTTTATGTATCTCCCCAAATATACGTTATACCTTAGTATTTCAAATAAATGAACAAACGATAAAGTTTAGACATTAGCACTTGCAGCCATTTCAAGATTACAATTTTGAGTTTGAGAAAAGTTACTGGATGTTTAGGACGTTAGAAGATGGTCAGGAAGAAGAAAGATATGAAGACGCGTGCATTTGCTGATCTGTAATGACCGTTGTCAGACCAGTGATGTGTAAGCTGACCCACCCGGACTGTGGGAGGAGGTGCGTCCGGCTTACCTAGGAGCAACTCCGGGCTTCTCAGCAGGGCAAGGCCAGCAATCATTGCTTTGTGGTGTTCACAGCACAGGTAACTCTTGTCAATGGACTGTCCTGGGGCTGCAGGGAGGTCCTCCAGAGTTTCAGCAGGCCGCTGCTTCTTCCTGTCCTTTTTCCGTTTCTTCTGGGCTGAATGGGAGATAGAGATAATGCGGTACTATGCTTAGCACCCTAGTCTGAGGAAAGCAAGGCTTACCAGCAGCACTGAGCTGTAGCTAGCTTGATCCAACTCAGGGAACCCAATTGCTAAATATACACAAATTCTGTGACCTGGCTGACATGTTGGTAGTTTGAAGTCTTACTGTGGTGGCCTTTATTATGACACAGAAATTGTCAAACAGTATACATCAGGGCTTTTTTTCCCTGTTAAACATTTAACACATACCATTGTGTTAAAAAAAACAGCTGTTAAACATTTAACACACACATTGTGTGTGTCCAATGTGTGAGTCTAAAGACTCAGGAAAGGAAAAGTGGCAAAAACACATCCCAAAACCTGGGAAAACTGAACTGAGGAGCCCTAGCCCCTCTGCCCTGAGAACTATAAGGTCAGTAACAGGATGAGTCTATTCACAAATCCTTTTAGAGAACTTAATTACTAATTACGTCCTCTATGACTATCCTACAACTTCTAATTATTTAACACTTATAACAACCTTATAATTCTCTATTAGGCAGATGGAAAAACTGAGAATCTAAAGAGTAAATAATTAACCCCATATCAGTAGGAGGTGCAGACAGAGGGGAACCTGGGACTGCCTGTCTCCAAGGCCTACCATCCGTCTACTGTACCACACAGACAGTAACACACACTGCCCTGCTAGATGAGGAAATCATAAGTGCTCACCAAAGGGAAGAAATCCTATAAAGGCACCACTACTTCCCTCTGGTATTTAGTAAATAGATGCTCATTTTTTACTCTATACATTGATTTTCTAATTGATTACACTGAGCAGTACTGCTTTTATAATGCAAACACACAACTGGCAAACACAGCAATTGAAACAAACTGTTTTCCCCACCAGTGGGAGTTTCTGAGTGACATTTGGGAGACTGCTTAAAAGGAATCCTAGAGGGGCACCTGGGTGTTCCAGTCGGTTAAGCGTCCTACTTCAGCTCAGGTCATGATCTCACAGTTCGTGGGTTCAAGCCCCGCGTCAGGCTCTGTGCTGACAGCTAGCTCAGAGCCTGGAGCCTGCTTCAGAGTCTGTATCTCCCTCTCTCTCTGTCCCTCCTCTGCTCATGCTGTCTTTCTCTCTCTCTCTAATAAAACATTAATAAATTAAAAAAAAAAAAAGAGGAATCCTAGAGGGCATGGCCTAGATCTTTAGAGTCCAATATTGTAGCCACTAGCCACCTGTGAGGCCACTGAATTGTAAATGTAACTTAATTACAATTAAATAAATTAAAGATTCATTCCTTAGTTACACCAGCCACATTCCACATGCTCAGCAGGAGGGTGGGGTTCACTTACACCCACCATGCTTGTGGCTCCCCTCACAGGGCCTTACTGAATGAATATACAATGCATAAGGAGGAATATGCGAAACAAATAGTCTCTACACTGAAGGTGTTAAAGTGATAATCACATTTTTTTGGTAAACCACCACCCCAGCTCTTATCATTTCAGAGTCAGGCTTTGCTCAAGAATAAAACATACACCTCTATTCTGTTTATTGTCACTTAGACTGAGCCCAGATGGTTAACAGGACAACTTGAAGAGCCATGTGCCTCTGATCACATGTACCCAGGTCTGTCCTACAACTTGGCCAACCTCCCAGCACTTTCTGACCACCCCAAATGGAGTCCATGCCATGACTGCTTGGGTCATGCGTGATGACCCATGCAGTGACCAGTGTGATGACACCTTACCTCTGTGGGACACGTCCTTCAGCAACCTAGCTTCTGACTGCACCACATTCCTGTTGCTGAGGAAGATCAGCCGCCGGAAGTAGCGCTTGTCATCCCCCTGCACATCCTCAACGACGTAGTTGCCACTCAAAGGACTGCAGGCTTGATGCTGAACGGTCCGGACCCCAATGTCCCCACCCACAGACAGAAAGGGCACCTGAAGATGTTACAGAGACGCGGTCAAATACCAGTTCAATTAAGAAACATGAGAAATTTTAATCCTTTCATGGTTTGTGTGTGAGGAATCCTCATACCAAGTTTCTGGGCAGCAAGAACTTCAAAATTTTGCTGTTCTATTAAATAACTTTTCTAGGGCCTTTCATAAAAGGTTTAATTCACTTTTTTGAAAACAAGCTGAACACATAAAGATCCCCCAAACCATTAGTGAAATACAATTGGTTCTCCTTAAGAAGACAATGAGTCTCCCAGGGCGCCTGGGTGCTCAGACAGTTAGGCACCCAAATCTTGATCTCAGCTCAAGCCATGATCTCACGGTTTGTGGGATCGAGCCCCACGTCAGGCTCCACGCTGACAGCATAGAATCTGCTTGGGATACTCTCTCCCTCTCCCCTGCCCATGTGCATGTGTTCTCTCTCTCTCTCTCTCTCTCAAAAATAAGTAAATATATTTTAAAAAAGAAAAAAAAGAAAAACAAAGAAAAACATGAGTTTTTTTTTATAGGAATCCTTAAAAGGACTTTCCATAAAAGCTAGAGGGAATGCAAAGCAGGGGACTAACTATGAAAGAAGGAATCAGAACAGGGATAAAGCAACCATTCCAAGTTTGAAGAAATCTCTCCCTTCCCTCGATTAATCACATCTTTTTCCCCACTTTTCCAAACGAAAAAAAAAATTAAGAGAAAAATGTATTTTCCCCCTAGACTTTTCCATGACCTTTCCCAAACTTTACACCTATTTCTTTTTAATTGCTTTAAATTTTTAATTGATTTATTTATTTTTGAGAAAGAGACAGCACAAGTTGGGGAGAGGCAGAGAGGGAGAGAATCCCAAACAGGCTCCACACCATCAGCACTTCAGCACAAACTCAAACTCACAAACCGTGACATCATGACCTGAGCCAATATTGAGAGTCAGATGTTTAACTGACTGACCAACCCATGCACCCCTATATCTATTTCTTTTGAAAGACTTCCAAGTGAATCCCCAAAGACTGCTGACTCTACAGGGACACAGGCCCTCAAGGGAAGGTTACAAATGAACCTGCTCAAAGGATCTGCGTCTCTGATGGTCATGAACCCCAAAGTCTGCCAGGAAGAATCAAACACACACTCATCTGTAAACACAAGTGAGCCGAATGCCAGGCTAGAATGTAGGAGTCTAGGTTCATCTTTCCAGATCTGTTACTACTGCAAAGAGCCTCTGAGTACCTTGGCTTTCCTATCTGTCAAAAATAAATTCTTTACTAAAATACCTGTAATAAAGTCACCTTTTCACTACCCTGTCTGAGCAGGGTGGAACAAGACAGACAGTATCAACTGATACTACCATATCACTACTTTGGCAAAAACCTTCAGTTTCCTTACCAGTAAGATACCAGACTAGCAATGGTAATAACCTATGCTGTTTGGCTCTTTTCCATTCTACATTCAGATAATGAGGTTTCTAAGAAGAAAAAAAAAAAGGGGAAAGAGAAACACAGTCTGAACAATCCACAGTATAAATAGCTGGAGCCCACAAGATGGACAGCATTTCCTCTGTGCCATCTCTGAGGAGACTCAAGGCCCCACAAACGTAGATGCTACCCTGGGTCTTAATAGTCTCAGTAAGAGCAACCGCTCACCTTTCTCTCACTGCCCAGGGCAAAAGAACATAAGCTCTGCCCACTTAGCCCATAGCTGCTGACATGCCCTCCAGGAATAGACCAGGGGCACAGACACGGGTCCTAGCTCCTTCCAAGACACGTTCTGCCTTCCTGGCTTTTCTCAACCGTTAATGCTGCTGCCAATGCTGTTACCTGCTGCTGGGTAGGCATCCCGGCAGGGGCCAGCTCCAGTACTCTGGCTGACAGCTCGGCCTGGATGCTGTCCATGCCTTCATACTGCTGGCCTCGGTGAAGGGCCACTGTGATCAGCCTCCTGAAGCCTGCACTGGTCGCCAGCTGCTTCCGACCCTCTTCCATGCCAAAGAGCCATTCGGTCTCCCGACCCTGGGGGACTGGAAAGAGGCACCTGGTGACAGGGAGTCCTGGGAAGAGTTGTTCAAGCCCCAGCCAATAGAAACTACAGGGCAGAGTCAGCCCCTGCACAGGACAAGCAACCCTTCCAACTGTGACCCAGTGAGGGCTATCAATTCCCTAGTGCACAATGCCTAGAGAAAAACAACCATCAGACACATGGTAGGTCCCACATGATATGTATATAAGGGGAGGAGAGGCAGGTGCCTAATGCAAAAAAAAAAAACAGCAGTGATACTGATGCTTGTTACATGCCAAGCATTAGTTCAAGAAATTTACAAACTTTTCATTACTCACAACAGTCTAAGATGCAGGTAGTATTCTTATTCCCATTTTATAAATAAGGAAATTGAGACACAGGCGTTGAGCTATTTGCACAAGTTCACGCAGCCACTAAATGGTGAAGCTGGGACTCAAACCCAGGCAGTCCAGCCCCACACACTATGGCTGTATCCACCGTGCTATTATTTGGTCCCATCGGTGGATGGGTAGAATTACGGAATACTTGGGAAAATGGCTCAGTTGTCAGCAAGTTACCAGCATGATGACTTCCACATCTTGCATTCTGTCCAGGATTTCCTATTTCCGAAGGCATTTCCTCATCCTCTCTCTTCTGATCGTTACTGAGCTAATGTGGTATCGCTTACACCCTTCAATAATGATGAAGTTTATAAAGCACTTACCATATGTGAGGCACCATTCTGAGAGATTTTACACTTCTCAAAACTACACAACACAGGTAATCTTACTGGGAGATGAGGAAACTGAGACACAGAAAGGAAAGTAACATCCAAAGTCACACCACCAGGAATAGACTGGGCCAGAACTGAAACCCAGTCACTCCTTTAGCTACTACTCCCTACAGTCTCTTTCTACTCAGCAGAGAAGCACAGGAATGTCCCCAAGTCACACAGCTCACAGGGTACAGAGCTGGGACTCTGTTGCTCCCACCACTCCATGCGACAAACTCCTACCTCTACAATGGGAGACGTGCCTGCACTTACCTGTGCTGCCTCTCTGTCCTCCCTACCAAACCCACACTCACATGTCACCAGGTCTTTCCAAAGGAAGATGTGAAGAATAAGTCTCACATCGAAGTAGGTAGCCAGAGAGCTGCTGCTCCCCCTCCCTCACGCCCCTCTGCAAGATAAAACCAGCCAAGCCACACCCACCACCACAGCCCCAGCCCCTCAGAGCCAGCCCCTCCAGGGAAGAGAGGGCGCGATCCCAACTCACTGATGAAAATGGCAAAATGATTGTCCCGCGATGGTTTCACAGTGGGGCTGTCCACCACGTGGAGGGTGTAGCGTGGCTCCCCCGTGGCCCCATCACACAAGTCCAGAGAGACACTCCCCAGCCCGGCCTTGCGGCACAGCCGGCTGCGCAGCCAGGCATACTGCTGCCGCTGCCACACTGCCTCAGCCAGCCGCTCGGCACTTTCCAGCCGTATGGGCTTGCCCTGCTCCTGGGCACACAGCTCAAAGATCTGAAGGGCAGAGCCAGGGCCTGGCCTGAACTTGGTCATGACGAAGGCAAACACAGGCAGGGAGAACCGAGGTTCTGATTCCAACACCTGGTCCTGGCAGCTGGCCACCTGGTGCACCCTCACCATCCACCCCTCCCGAGAGAAGTGACCCACTGCTTTCTTCAGGACGTGAGCCTGAGCCAGGGAGATGCAGAGGTAGCGACCGCCCACCTGCAGGACACGGCCAACCTCAGCCAACATCCTGTCCACTTGTTGCAGGGTCTTCTCCTCCTCGTCTGTCAGGACAGCGTCCAGGGTGCCCTTGTCCAACACCACCTGGAATGAAGCATCGGCAAACTCCATCTGGGTCATGTCCATCTTCAAGAAGCTCATCTGGGGCCGGTGGCTGGCGTTGCGTTCCTTCATCTGCTTGATGACCACCTCACTGATGTCGATGTTCACTATATCCTGATAGCCCATGTCATACAGCTGCTCACTCAGCTCTGAGTTACCGCATCCAATCACCAGCACCTGAGGGAAAAAACCAACAAGATGAAGGTGATCCATGCAAAGGAATGATCTGCACGTACTTAGGGATCAAGTCTTCCCCTGGCTGGTGCAAGTTTTCAATAAGTGCAGTTGTATGGGCAGGACTGGGCACCGAAACACAGGTGATTCTTTTTAATTTAATTTTTTAAAATATTTTATTTATTTCAAAGAGCGAGAGAGAGAAAGAGCGTGAGCAGGAGAGGGTCAGAGAGAGCGAGAGAGGGAGATACAGAATTTGAGACAGGCTCCAGGTTGTAAGCTGGCTGTCAGCACAGAGCCCGACGCGGGGCTCATACCCACAAACCATGAGATCATGACCTGAGCCGAGGCAGACGTTTAACCGACTGAGCCACCCAGGCGCCACAAAACAGAATGATTTAAGGCTCCATCTTGAAACATTAAAAAAAAAATTCACAAGTAAAACCACATTCGACCACAGCAATGAAGTTATGTTGGGTTTTCCATATGGCAAAAACAAATGAATCCTGCCTGTTCTTCTCTCTGAAGCAAGTATTGCTCAAGAACTGACAGAAAGTCATACAATCAAAATACAGTAGCCAGAGTTCAAATCTCCTGTTTTACCCTATAAAAGCTGGCTGTGGAAAATCCCATTCCACTCACGTCTTCAAGTCCACCTATGGTATTCTGCTATTTTCCAAAGCAACACAGGTTGTTGCTTCTCTCTGAGTAGACCAAACACCCATTGATCCTTGAATTTTCTGGCCAATGTCAACAGGTCTGGAAATGTTTGGTGAGAAGTGCATAAGTCTGGGACTTG
>NW_027531533.1:0-9412 GCF_008692635.1 Crocuta crocuta
TAACCTTGTGTGTCAACTATCCTCAGATGAAAAAAATAATAATAATAAAATAAGACATTTTATTTTCTTAATTTTTTTAATGTTTTATTTATTTCTAGGAGAGAGAGAGAGAGACAGCGTGAGCAGGGGGGGGTCAGAGAGAGAGGGAGTCACAGACTCTGAAACAGGCTCCAGGCTCTGAGCTGGCAGTCAGCACAGAGCCCGACGTGGGGCTCGAACCCACGAACCGCGAGATCATGACCTACGCGAAAGTCGGACGCTTAACCGACTAAGCCACCCAGGCGCCCCTAAAATAAGACATTTTAAATACAACAAAAACGCTGGCTGCAATTTCCTGAAATTTGTAGGAAGTAAAAGAAACCTGTACTACCATTTTAGGGAGAAGAAAATGAATTTTTGCATTTGCTTCAGGGTGACTTGTCCCAATATTCTGAGTTCAAATTTCATTGCCACAAAAAAGGGGACATTAAGTGTTCCCTTTTACGAAAAATAAAACAGTGGCTAAAGCACAAGTGACATGTAAGAAAACAGCTCACTGAGAGATAAAGAAGAAAATGAAACACAAGTGTGAACCTAAATGTAACCTATGGACTATGGGTAATATCAATGTGTCAATGATTAAGTTTGTTACTGTAGGTGTGTGGGGGCAGGGAGTAGATGAGAAATCTCTGCACCTTCTGCTCCATTTTGCTGTGAACCTAAAACTGTTTAGAAATATGTATAATTGTAATATGTACACAGATGATATATAATGGCAACATATGTATAAATATAAAAATAATTATAATGGGAAAACATTTCTTCCCCTTAGAATATCAGCCAACGTTGCTTCAAGTACGTATTCACCCATTTGAGGTTGTCAGGGCATGGAAATAAAAGTCAACTGTTTGATCACTAATGTACATTATGTACTGATTATCGTCTCTGCCCTCTCACATAAAATTAGATGGCTTAGTATGAATATTGGAATTTCACGAGGACCTTTGGAGGACTTATTTTTGCCTCTGTGGCTACTGGAAAACCTNAATAGTGATCTACTGCATCCGACATAAAAAACTGCTGTGGAGGAATTTAAAGATGAATACACCATCTCTTCCTTCCTTATTCCAGTGAGAACGAAAACATGTAAATAAAAACAACACAGAAACTTTATAACAATGAAAGTAACACAACTTGCCGTGACTATGTATGGGAAATTAAGATTGATTCTGATTTAGTTGGCAAAGCAGTAAGGTTTTGGTAGGTAAAGGGAAGAGGGAATTGAAAGTATTCTAGAAACAAGGAAGTAATGGTATGTTAGTTCATAGAAAGCAACCAATCTGGAAGTGTGGGAGGAAAGAAGAAACATAAGTATAAACCTACAAAGGGAGCCTTGTTATGGGGAAAGGGGGGGAGACAGACTTTGAATGCCTGAGGGCCTAAAATGGGAAGCTAATGACAGGTTTTCAGGAGGGAAGATCTATGCTTTGGAAGATCATGTTGCAGGACTGTGAAGGATGGACTGGAGAAGAGAGAACTCAGACGAGGGTTGAATAGCATAAGCAAGGAAGATGAGATCCTGAACTAAGGCAGTGGCAGCTGGAATTCGAAGAAAGATATTAAGGTACAGTTGCAGAGGTAAAGAACACCTCCTCTCCACCCGACATACACCAGGAAAGAAGAAGGGGAATGTGCAGGATTCTACTGCCTCCTACATAAGTGTATATCTGCATGAAGAAGAGGTCTGTGTCACTGAGGACAGTTTGTCAATGTGCAAATATCACAGCAGATCATTCTCTATTCACAAATGTTTAGTCTTGCTCTGGCTTTTACATTCTGTTATATATTTAGACCCTCTCTTATGATTTTAAGTTTGCATATAAAGTCATTATCAGTCATTAATATTCCAGAAGCAACTATGCCACAAAACGCCCATGTAACGCATTTGGAAATGAAAGCCGTATTCATCAATTACAATTGCCTACTCATATTGAACAGAAACCGTCAATAGAAGTAAAAGATATGTAGAAGTGATGTACAGACTTCTTAGTTTACACTATATATTTATTGCTGATCTCCTCAAAACTGATTGTTGAACAAACAACGATGATTAAAGTGTTAATAAACCACCACTTTTCTACACGATGCATATATTTCTAGGTAAAATCCCCAGCTTACAGTTCCCTGTTTCAAATGATTCCCACAAAACTATTAATTAATCCCAAAAATCAAAATGCATTTACCAATTATGTGGAATCCAGAGCACTGGACTCCAAATGGAAAGTGGTTAACAGTTCAGATGTAGAACCTAACTGGGTTTTTCCCCCACACAGATTCAGAAAGAAACAAACTATCTTCTACTTTTGGGTACAGGTTGTGTTTCATAAGAACGTATTATGTTGTCAAATACAACAGACCTTTAAGAATTGTGCATGTAAGTTTTTAATTTTTTGCAGTCTCTGTTTCTGAACAACTCTAACTTGTTGAAGAACCTTTCGTTGTTCTCTGAGAGAGAGACAGACAGAGTGAGCAGGGGAGGGTCAGAGAGAGGGGGAGATACAGAATCTGAAGCAGGCCTCAGGCTCTGAGCTAGCTGTCAGCACAGAGCCCGACGCGGGGTTCGAACCCACGAACCGTGAGATCATGACCTGGGCCGAAGTCGGACGCTTAACGACTGAGCCACCCAGGGGAAGTTATTGACAGGCTTTCAGGAGGGAAGAACTATGTTGTAGGAAGATAATATTGCAGAACTATGAAGGATGGAGAGATCAGATCAGAGTTTAATAGTACAAGTAAAGTCCTGAACTAGGGCAGCACAGTGGAAATTCAAAGAAAGAATTTAAAGTACCGTTGCAGAGGTAAATATTGCAGAACCTAATAATAACTGGGGGAGAGGGAAGGATAAGGAAATGCAGGAGTTAAGGAAAACACTAAACTTCCAGCCCTAAGTGGTAACACTGGGCAATAGCCTTTAGAAGAAATCATATCTCTTACTTTATCAACAAACCTCGGTACCAATTAAGAAACAGTCTTCACACAGCATTAGGGCAACACACTCTCTACTTGGAAGCAATATAATATAACTGTTATAAACAATATAACTGTTTTGTATATGTGTAATTCTAAAATTCTTTAAAGAATACTTCTTTGAAAATTATATTACTAGTTTTTGAACATCCCAGTTAGTTTAGAAGACTAGCACTTTGCCATGTATTTGAACAAGATCGTTTAAAGAACAAATCACAAGACCACCTCAAAAGCTGCAGAGAAAGTATTTGACAAAATTCAACACTCTTTCATGTCACAAACTCTCAACAATCTAGGTACAGAAGGAATGTATCTCAACATAACAAAGGACACATATATAAATAACATAATTATAATAATATAATATAAGAATAAAATAAATAAAGCCCACAGCTAACGTACTCAATGGTGAAAAACTGAAAGCTTTTCCTCCAAGATCAGGAGCAAGACAAGGTTGCCCAATCTCACTACTCCAACTCAACATAGTACCGAAAGTCCTAGCCAGAACTATTCGACAACAAAAGGAAATAGAAGACATCCAGACTGGAAAGGAAGAAGCAAAATTATCTCTTTTCGCAGGTAACATAGTCTTATATGTAGAAAGGCCCAAAGAATCCCCCCCCCACATCTGTTTAGAACTAATAAATGAATTCAGTAAAGTTGCAAGTCATGAAGTCAACAAGCAAATATCAGTTGTATTTCTATACACTAACAACGAATTACCCAAAAATGAAATGAAGAAAACAACCCCATTTACAATAGCGTCAGAAAGAGTGAAATACTTAGGAAAAAACTTAACCAAGCAGGTGAAGGACTTGTGCCCTGAAAACTACAAAGCACCGATGAAAGAAATTAAAGAAGGCATACATAAANATGTAGAAGTGATGTACAGACTTCTTAGTTTACACTATATATTTATTGCTGATCTCCTCAAAACTGATTGTTGAACAAACAACGATGATTAAAGTGTTAATAAACCACCACTTTTCTACACGATGCATATATTTCTAGGTAAAATCCCCAGCTTACAGTTCCCTGTTTCAAATGATTCCCACAAAACAATTAATCCCAAAAATCAAAATGCATTTATGTGGAATTCAGAGCACTGGACTCCAAATGGAAAATGGTTAACAGTTCAGATGTAGAACCTAACTGGGTTTTTCCCCCACATAGATTCAGAAAGAAACAAACTATCTTCTACTTTTGTGTACAGGTTGTGTTTCATAAGAATGTATTATGTTATGTTGTCAAATACAACAGACCTTTAAGAATTGCGTATGTAGGTTTTTAATTTTTTGCAGTCTCTGTTTCTGAACAACTCTAGCTTGATGAAGAACCTTTCGTTGTTCTTGAAACATACTCTACAAGTATAAAAGAAAAGGATGATAAAATGTGGGTGACATGTAATATTTAGAAAAGCATAATTATACATCAAGTCTGAAAGAATATTCTTTAAATCAATGCTTGTCAACATTTCCTGTTGTAACAACTTTTATGACCGAGTTTAGATCATTGTCTTCACCACTAATATACAAAAACAATACGATGACCCTACCTCGTAGTCATTAAGTAGGAAATTTTCTTTCTCACTAATTTGGAAGACAGGTTTTAATTCTTGATTTCAAAAATCCACAAGTGACCTTTCCACGAATGTGTTTACCGGAAGTAGTCAAAAATCTACACAACGATCCTTCCTAACAGCAGTTACAGAGGAGATATTCTTTCTTAACAACATACAAAACATGCATTAATTCTGAGTCATTTCCAGTATGCACACAGATGATCCTAGCCTCTCCGCTCCTTGACCTGATCTTCAACAACAATTTTGTCCTCTTCCCTACTTCAGTCACTCACTTACAGAGTTATACCCTGGATTCTGTCATTCCCCATAACTGCAACATCTACATTATACTAATAAGAGCAAAAACGTACATAGGAGCTGTGTGTCAGGTACTTTTGAACCATTTTAAATAAACGTATTATATATGATCTCATGTAATCCTTAAAACAACTCTACGAGGCAAGTACTTTTATTACGTCTCCTTTCATAGGTGAGGAACCTGGGTGGGGTACAGAGATACACAATTTGCTCCTGATTTCATAGCTAGTACCGGTCAACCAGGATTGGATCCCAAGAACTGGTTCCAGAGTTCAGGCTCCGGACCACTGCACTATACCGTTTCTGCATCCCCACCCCCCGCCCCTGATGTTCAACCTCCACCTCCCTGTTTGTAGTTCTCTCCCTTTCTTACTACAGCCCAACACACCTTCAGGATTAACATCCCATGGATCCTATAACTTTTCACTGTCCCTGATCCCCACTCTCATAGTCTTCCTTTTCCAGCTTCCTGGCCTCAATACCATGGCCAAGCATTATACCTATGCCCTTGAACATGTTCCTTACCCCCTTCTCACTCCGTCAATCCGTGTGGCTAAACCCCAACCCTGGAAAATCCAACTCTCCAGCTGCTCCGCCACATCCATGCAGAGTGGCGGAGGGCTCACTTTAAATTCATGGTCCCTGTGACACCAACCTAAGTTAACCCCATAATGCTGCTTGGCAATGGCATTTCCCGTGTCCATTCACAGGCCTGTGCTGTCAGGAAACAATTCCAGGACTTCTTCTCTGCCCCCGAGAGGCAACACCTCCTCCACCACTCTAACTTTTAACTGGTGACCTTCCTATATCCCTAATAGACAAAAGCAATTCAAATAGGACATTCAGTCTCCCACCGCTACATCTTCTACCCACCTTTACCCATCTGGGCTCATGGTCCCTACCTACATTCTCCCCTGTGTTTTTGCATGACCTATTGCTACTTGAGACTTTGATATAATAAATAAATCAATATTAAAGCCAAGGCTGATACCAACAGCTAGTTTTTCTTCTTGTTCCTGGGCTTTCCGCATGTCTATATTCCACTCCCGAAACAAAGTCAGAAACTGCTGAGAATATTTGAGATGAAGATTCTGCCTGTAAAACATAATAACGAGCACTGTCATAATTCATAAAGACATGAAAAAATTAACCATATTCAAAACGAAATTGATTTGACACAATTTACACTATAAAAGGAGAAGGCAGTAACAGCATCATAGCAGCTGAAATAGCAGTCTCATGGGAAACAGAAAGGTGACATGAACGATTTACTTATTCTAAAAGTATTGTTCCTAACTGACCAATATAAAAGCTATCTCACGTGCTTTACCTCCTAAAAGCTAATGAGGATTTACCGTACTCTATCATTTTTCCAGAAAAATTCATTTTATCTAAAAGCAGTTTACTTTTCATTTTGTCTTACTGAATAGCATATATGATATTAGATATGTTAGAGTCAATGAGGATATTATATGATAAGTTAGATTCAATGAGGATATTAAATCCATTTATCATAGAAGATTTCCAAACAGGAATACTTCACTTAACTACATCCCCCTTTGGGAGGAACAATGTTGGGTTTTTTTGTTTTTGTTTTTTTTTTAAAGAACGGTGAATACAATTTACCTAAAATATGCAATTATTTACAATATAAGATTAACCTGTTCTACATAACTGAATATCGTTAACTATCACAAGAATAATGGTTTAAGATATTTACTTGAGATTTGGCTAGTGTAGGTCTAGAATCAATATAAATTAATGTTATAGAGAGAAAAGCCAGTTGTTATTTGAAAGGGAAGAAAGGTCATCTTTATTGACTTCTAGGAAATACATCTCAAAAATCTGTTAAGGAGTGAGGTTACAGAACTAAGGAACTTATCTGCTTAGGAGAAAAAATCAAGCAAAATATGTTTTTCATTGGAAAATTCAGTATAATAGAATCTGTCTTAGGTAATTGGCACCAACGAATACTAAGAAACGATACAAATGTCATCGGGACTCAAAAACAAAAACAAAAACAGAAACACTCCAACAACTTCACCTTTGTTCTTGTTGTGTTTTCCAAATATGCTCAATTGTTTCGCTAGTGGTTTTGATGGAAGCTTTTGTATCCATTTCGAACTTTTTTCTCTTTGTGAGAAGAGCCTGTTTAATTTCAGCTGTATGGAAAATAGACATTCACTGAAATTTAATGTTGAAAATTCTTTTCTTCTCATATATTCAAATCAGAATGGGTAAATGTTGCCTTGGCAATATGCAAAGCCATTTACAATTTATAATACAGACATCCTAAATGTCCAATTCCTATGTGGTATACCTGGAACTAATATAATATCTTATGTCAGATACACGTCAAAGAACAAAATAAGTAAGATAAGATTTATAATTCGGCCATCATTTCGAAAAGCACGATTTGCTCACTATTTTCTGCAAAATCTTTCCAGTACTAGTATTGCAATTCCAGTTTTTCTAACTGCAGGTCACCTTTCAGTTTCCAGATAATGAAAAGGGCGTAATAATCAAAATAGTTTTCATTATCAAAATGTGTATAAAGAATCTCAAAGACAGACTTTAATTTCCTTCTGAAAACTTGCTAACAGGCACATTCTTGTAAAGTTATAAAATATCCTCCAACTCAAGGGACACATTTAGATGGATTGCCATTAGAATGCATTATATAAACCGCATGAGGCTATTTTCTTAAAAATGACCCTCAAAAGGATAAAGATAATTATATTGCACGTTACAAAATTATTTTTCAAGCAATTTAGGGAGTGATGCTTTTAACTGTATTTTACTAAAAGAGACAAAGGCCGTGGGTGTAAAATTCTAGTTTAAATAAATGAATTCGAAAACATTTTTAAAAATATCTCCATGGAGCTTTTTATATAACACTTTTATCCAGAAGTGCTGCACTTTACAGAATCTGAATACTTCAAATAATGGTTTGCAGAGCATATGATTTGACTTTATGGATCTACAGTCCATAGATCTTTTTCAGTAGTCATGAAGAATCTGCACTACAATAAAAGTATTTGATACATCCAGAATCCATCTATACTAAGAAGTTTATTGGACAGCTCACAAAGCAAGCACTTTGTCGCCACCAAATAGAGCAAAGCTCTCAAAAGATACTTGGTTGTAAGGATGATCTCTATGAAGAGCCATATATTGACTTGGAGTCTTTGCTAAGTGTACTGTCCTCTAGTGCACATGGTGTAAGTGGCATCTGACAGAACAACATAAAATATAGGAGTTTGGATAGGATTATACATTTCTCACTAGGTAGGAGAGTTCTGTAGGCTGCAACTACACAGTTTATTAATGAAAAATAAAAATAAAGAGTTATATTGGAGGTTTCAATTTGTGCTGCTTCTCCAAAGAGAAGAACACTGGAAACCTAAATTAAGAAAATTTAAAATTGACATTTCAAGTTGATACATCACCTAATCTGTGCACACAAAAGGTGGCATAAACTTTTCTCGCCTAGTCTTACACAGTACATTAAGTGTACATGTGCATAAAATAATGGCATCATTCTTACCTCAAGAATGCCAGTACCGTTTTCACTTTTCCATATCAATAATCCAAAAGGTCCGTAAAGAAACTTGCAAAGTTGAATCACATTAAATACTGGTATAAAAAGCTCTATACTAGACCAAGGCATTAAAACCAGTCTTGTAATCCACTCATTAGCATTCCCATTTGTAAAAGTTGTGTGGATTAAAACAATGGTTTTGACTGCAAATATCACTTAAGCATACCTCCAAGCCCTTCCAGCATCTTCTGAACTTCGTCCCTGTGAAGAAGTTACATCGAACATTATTGAGCAAGGATAAGCAAAGAACATATTTGTTTTGGAAGAAATGTCTCATTCTAGGATTTTACGGAGAAGAATTGTATGAGCCATGCTGACTAGAGCTGGCAAGTGAAAACACTAGGAAGACATAACCTCAGATCGTCCTCAAATGTTCCTTCAGAAGGACTGCTTGCCCCGGGGTTATCCGGTATTGGATCGTTTCCTGCATTGAAATAAAAGTGGAAAGCATTTTAAAAGGAAGTATGGTATTTGGATCACTTTCCAGGGAGCGGTAGCCTCACCGTGGNCGCCAGACCCCGGAGGACTCCGTGGGGACGTCACCTCAGAGGTCAGCCCAGCCGCCGCCGCCCCACACCCTGGTCCCCTCAGGTCTGAAGACACGCCCCCCGCCCCCCAACTCCCATGGTCACACAGGGCCGCCAGGAGCGCCGCCCCACCCGCCGCACCCACGTCCCTGAGGGAACCTCTGCCCCACCCCCATCCTCTGTCCCTCCCTCCGTCCCTTCACCGACAGTGACCTCCACACCGAGTCCACTGCGAAGCTCCTCTGAGGGCCTCGCCATGGCAAAGAGCCATCCAGCCGTGCCTGGGCAGGAGCGTCGCTGATTGGTTGTCCAGGCGCACGTGCTAGGGGCGGCGCCTTGGCTGAGACACGCCCCCTGGACGGAATGCCCTCCAGGCGGCCTTGCCAAGGGTGAAGCCTT